>NC_092164.1:17303538-17461038 GCF_045791955.1 Oncorhynchus clarkii lewisi | reverse complement strand
TTTATTTCATGATGAATAAGTTTGTATGGACAGATTCTAGATCAGCTATCCTATCCTGAGGCACATGGTAGATAGACACGGGCCCTGGCCTTAGTTCATTTAGATCATAGTTCGTTCCCAACCAAACTAATTTAGGTCCTTTGAACCCATTGCTGAACGTAAGTATTACACTCCTTGAATGTCCTGTCAAGTTGTAGTTAAGAACATAGAGTATAACTAACTACTGTAGTTCCCCCCCACTTCTCTCTTCTCCTCTCTTCTCCTCTCCTCTCCTCACCTCTCCTCTCCTCTTTTCTCCTCTCCTCTTTTCACCTCTCCTCTTTTCTCCTCTCCTCTCCTCTCCTCTCCTCTCCTCTTTTCACCTCTCCTCTCCTCTCCACTCCTCTCCTTTCCTCTCCTCTCCTCTCCTCTCCTCTCCTCTCCTCTCCTGCACGCACGCACACAGATTTGTAGAATGCCCCTTCTCTCTCTGTCTCTGTCTCTCTTTCTCTGTCTCCCTGTCTCTGTCTCTCTTTCTCTGTCTCCCTGTCTCTGTCTCTCTTTCTCTGTCTCCCTGTCTCTGTCTCTCTCTGTCTTTCTCGGTCTCCCTGTCTCTGTCTCTCTCTCTCTCTCAATTCAATTCAATTCAATTTACTTTATTGACATGGCAAGTTCATTATTACTTACATTGTCAAAGTATACATATCTAAAAATAAAAATAAAATAAAAATGTATATTTATATATAAAATATATATATATTTATATATAAATAAATGGTGGGACCAACAGCAATAATAATAGTAGTAGTGGACATGGGATTACCATTAACAACAACTACAACAACAATATTAATGAGAATAACAATACATTAAAGCAATGGTAGTAGACCAGTGTCAACATGACTGAGAAGACACATGACGTGGTATGAAAGACAAAACAAAACAAGATGGGAAATATTATCGACATTACTTTGCACTTTTCACTGGCTGTCCCTCAGGTTGTGGCAGGATGACACATATTTGGTTGCCAAAACTGCACATTTTGGCTTTTCACACAATAAATATTTGATTTTATAGTTTCAAATTCTTTGTATTGAATTATCATTTTAATTTTCTCTCTCTCTCTCCTGCTGATATGAGACTGATGTAGATATCATGGATGAAGAGATCCATGTTTTATCTTCCAACTCATCTTTCGGCAGGAGATCCAACCAGAAGAGGTTTTGAGGCCGCCACCCCCAAGACCTCGCAGGACCCCGCCCCCTTCTCTACCTCCTTCCCCTTTCCACCTCTACCTGTCTCCTGATGTGAGTTCTGGGCCTGTATCCACAAAAAAAGCGTCTCGGAGGAGTGCTGATCTAGGATCAGTTTAGCCTTTTATTTCATGATGAGTTTGTATGGACAGATTCTAGATCAGCTATCCTATCCTGAGGCACATGGTAGATAGACACGGGCCCTGGCCTTAGTTCATTTAGATCATAGTTCGTTCCCAACCAAACTAATTTAGGTCCTTTGAACCCATTGCTGAACGTAAGTATTACACTCCTTGAATGTCCTGTCAAGTTGTAGTTAAGAACATAGAGTATAACTAACTACTGTAGTTCCCCCCCACTTCTCTCTTCTCCTCTCTTCTCCTCTCCTCTCCTCACCTCTCCTCTCCTCTTTTCTCCTCTCCTCTTTTCACCTCTCCTCTTTTCTCCTCTCCTCTCCTCTCCTCTCCTCTCCTCTCCTCTCCTCTCCTCTCCTCTCCTCTCCTCTCCTCTCCTCTCCTCTCCTCTCCTCTCTCTCTCTCTCTCTCTCTCTCTCTCTCTCTCTCTCTCTCTCTCTCTCTCTGTCTCTCTCTCTCTCTCTCTCTGTCTCTCTCTCTCTCTCTGTCTCTCTCTCTGTCTCTCTCTGTCTCTCTATCTCTCTCTCTCTCTCTCTCTCTCTCTCCAGGGTTTGATGGAGAGTTGTAACCAGTTTAATGTCAGCAGGAACAGTAGTAATAAGTGGAGGACTTCTCGCCACAGTCATCCTGCTCTGCATTGTAGCAGTGCTGTGCTACTGCAGGCTCCAGGTAACCTGTGTGTGTGTTTTACCTGCAGTCTTTCATGAACAATAACTGATTCCAACAAAACCTCCCCCCTTCACTAATTCCAGTACTACTGCTGTAAGAAAAATGAGTCGGAGGTGGACTTGGCTTCCGTGGCTGGAGGAGGTGACGGAACGGGAGGAAGAGATGGAGAAGGGGATGCTCAAGGGGAGGTTCAGGCTCACTTTGCCTGCAAATCGTGCAGCGCCTCTGGGATGGACAGCCTGGCTGTCACCCCTCTCTGCCTGGAGCCCCTGGAGGTTAGAGTACAGCACTAACACAAAACCCTAGACCTGAACCTAGAGCTACAGTAGGCAGTTGATTCATACATAGAATAGAAGGACTCTATTCTATTTCAATCATTCTATTTCTATGGTGATTGTGTGTGTTCCAGGTGGGCCCTCCCCCCAGCTACTGCCCCACCTGCTCCCCCTTCTGGCTACGCCCAGAACTTAGTGACGAGCTGCACAACGGAACCGAGCGGCTGGGATTCCATACGTATCACTATGACAACCCCGGACTGTGTCAATCACTGCCCCCGTCAGACACGCCGCAGGCGCCCTTCTTTTTGACCCAGCCCGGCCAATCCCCTTTGAGCTACTATAGCCCCGTTGACACCTACCCTAACACACCCTGCAGTAACAGACGCCCCTACAGCACACCGGTTTGACACACATGGACACACACACACACTGACGTCACACACGCACTCATACAAACACTCCTTCTCCCAGGGGAAAGAGTCCCAGAGACATCCAGAGTACCACCCATCCAGGGGAGAGAGACACACACTGAACCCACAGACGGAGCCTCCTGATCGGGACAGAACCACAGACGGACCCTTGTCTGGTGCAGCGGTGTGGAGGTCTGGTCATCTGGTAAACCCTACAGGGGAGGAGATGTTGGGTTTGACTATGGGAGATTACTACAAATGATGGGAGAAGATAGACTGGAACAGCAACACACTGGTGTTTCTCTCTCTCTTTCTCTCGATCTGTCTTTCTCTCCCTCCTTTTCTAGATTTTTCTCTCCATCTCTCTCCTCTGCCTGAAAGATGATAATGTGAACGAGGTGACTGACATGAGGGCTATATGTGTTTGTAGGTTTGCTTTACGTCTGGAATGTCTAATCACATTCAACGACTAAAGCTCAAAGCTGTATTTTTGTCTTCCAGAGTTTAAAGGAGCAGTATGTCCCTTGTTGACCCCTCTGACCCTTAGGAAAAAAACACATGTCAAATTTGCAGTTTTACACGTGATTTAAAAATATATATATTATTGTAAGGGGATATCCGGATGCATTATATATAGTCCTGGCTAAAACAATGCAAACACACAAACATTTTAGCCAACGAGGGCATCTGTTTGTCCAATTCTATGATGTTTCACTTAGCCCTTACCCTGTCCTTCAAAACACAAAACAGAGATGCTGTACACTTACTAAAAGCTGTTCATTATGACACTTGATAATATAGACAAGTATTGATAAAAGAGATGTTTTACTCTTTTCACACAATGCACTTTCCACTTTTCTCACAGGTTATGTCCCAAATGGCACTGTATACCCTATACAGGGCCCATATGGGTCTGGTCAAAAGTAGTGCCCTATCTAGGGAACAGAATGCCATTTGGGACAAAGCCGTGGTCTTCACATCTTGGTCTTCCTCACTTCCCGTTCCTTTTGTGATTCTTTGTTAGAGAGTTGATGGGGAAATGGACATCTGTCTGTTCACGTGTTGATTTACTGGGGGAAAAAAATCTAAAGTTTGTGTTCACTGCTATGTAGTCACACACTCACACAAAGACACTGCAGCCTGTAGTGTGGCAATGAAGGTAACTTTAATATTGAATTCACTAATTCTATAATATATATATTTTTTCTGTTAAAGGTGGACTATTTCTATTAAAAATGACATCATCATTCACAGCAGGGCAACTTCCTGCTTACAGACTATTTGCACTGTTCGTTGAGACATGCCCATATTGGGAAGAGCCAGTGACAGATTGGAATTTTGTTGTTGATGATGTCTCTCAACAGGAAGTTGACCCGTGGTGTACGATGATGTCATGTAGCTGAGTCTCCCTTTAAAATGAACTCTGAAGATGAATTCCACGTTTAATGCACAGTGTTCCTTTTTGAAGATAAACCAATATGTGTATCTGCCTGAACTCGTCTGTGTTTCTTCACTAACAACGAATCCAATAATATATACCATTTAGCAGACACTTTTATCCAAAGCGACTTGGGTGCATTCATTTGTGGTTTTATTACGTATGGGTGGTCCCAGGAATCAAACCAACTCCTCTGCTGTTGCAAGGACCATGCTCTACCAACTGAGCCCCGCAAATTAAAAGCAGACTCAGAAATATGTCGAATACATATAAATAAGCAACGACACAATGTCAATCTAGACGCTAGTGTTATGATGCTTTGACACAACCTGGTTGTCCTGTGGGCCTTCTCTAAAAGTAGTTGTATGGTGTCTGTGTCTGTGAGTTGTGTGAACAAGACTTGTTCAGGATCACCTGTCTCACTCTGCTGTTGACAGATGGAATGACATAGACAGCACTGCAACCTGGAGCCAGATGAGGCCGTTTTAAAACAGTAATATTAGAACTGTTTTATAAGAATAAAGGATCATAAATGGTCAAATATGAGTAAAGACGGTTTCATGTGTTGGTCTTTGTTTCCCTTGGGTTGCATCTTCTGTGTTGTGTTCAGATGTATTGTAAGTATTACTGTAGTGGCAGGACCAGTTTAAACTCCTGACAAACCCCTTTCAGCCCTGGCCTTCTGGAGACGATAGCACTGTGAGGAGAGGCACACACACACCGCGCACACACGCACGCACACACACACACAAACACACCACACACCGCACACGCACACACACAAACACTCCACACACACCGCGCACACACACACCGCGCACACACACACACACACACACATACACACACACCACACACCGCACAAACACACACACACACACACACCACACACCGCACACACACAAACACTCCACACACACCGTGCACACACACACCACACACACACACCACGCACACACACCACACACACACGCTAAACACTCCAGGGTAAATATCCTAAATACCAGGCATAGAACAGCATGAACCTTCTTACCTCTCAGTTGACAACACCAGGGCATCATTAAAATGTGTGTGTGTGTGTGTGTGTGTGTGTGTGTGTGTGTGTGTGTGTGTGTGTGTGTGTGTGTGTGTGTGTGTGTGTGTGTGTGTGTGTGTGTGTGTGTGTTTGTTGACTGGGTTGGGGGGTTTCAGGGTGGAGGAGTGTGAATCTCTTTACAGGGGAGCAATAGAGAGGGAATGAGAGGAGGGTGAATCTCTTTACAGGGGAGCAATAGAGAGGGAATGAGAGGAGGGTGAATCTCTTTACAGGGGAGCAATAGAGAGGGAATGAGAGGAGGGTGAATCTCTTTACAGGGGAGCAATAGAGAGGGAATGAGAGGAGGGTGAAGAGAATAAGAAAGGGAGGACAACAGTAGGTGTGTCTGTGTCACACATCTCGTATATATAAACCCTGTCAAACCTGTACCTCTTCATTTGTATGTGTTTCTGTGTGTGTGTAGTCCACTGCTGTACCTGCCTGCTAGCTAGAGTGTGTCTGTGTGTGTAGTCCACTGCTGTACCTGCCTGCTAGCTAGAGTGTGTCTGTGTGTTTCATACACATGTTGGACTACACCCTTGGACTTAACCTTTGGACTACCTGAGGTAGTTTACCTGGCTTTCAGCTGTTGTTGAAGCTCACCAGGTTTTTAACAGGTACCGTCTATGACCTGCTGGAGTTCACCTGTCTCGGGGTGTTGACCTGTGTATATCTGACTGACTGGGAGTTACTACCTCTGTTGGAGTTCACCTGTTAGAGGGAGCTCAGCTGTGTATCAACACGTGCCTTTCTGCTACTGGAGTTTACCTGTGTGAAGGAGTTTACCTGTGTGAAGGAGATTACCTGTGTGAAGGAGTTTACCTGTGTGAAGGAGTTTACCTGTGTGAAGGAGGTTTACCTGTGTGAAGGAGGTTTACCTGTGTGAAGGAGGTTTACCTGTGTGGAGTTTACCTGTGTGAAGGAGTTTACCTGTGTGACTGGAACACCTGTTGGAATTCTGACCAACTAATTATTTGGAGCTTCTCTCTCCTGCTGGGGTTCACTTACCTCAGAGCAGAGACCTGCATCCTCCAGCTGTGTGTGTGTGTGTGTGTGTGTGTGTGTGTGTGTGTGTGTGTGTGTCAGGATGATGGAAGAAGTGTCTATCAGGGTGGCATATGACACCCACATCATAGACCAGATGACCGAGGAGGAGATACTGGCCTGCCTGATGGCCGAGTCTATACCCAAACACACGGTGAGACCACAACCATTAAACAACCATACCCAAACACACGGTAAGACCACAACCATTATTCAACCATACCCAAACACACGGTAAGACCACAACCATTATACAACAATCCCAAACACACGGTAAGACCACAACCATTCTACAACCATACCCAAACACACGGTAAGACCACAACCATTATACAACAATCCCAAACACACGGTAAGACCACAACCATTCTACAACCATAACACAATTGCTGCTGTGTCATAGAGCATGTGATCAAACAACAATAACAGCAACAACCCCCTCTAGTGGCCGTGCAGACTAAACTCCTGTACCATCTCCCCTGCTCTAAGGCAAACAACAACAACAGCAACACCCCCCTCTAGTGGCCGTGCAGACTAAACTCCTGTACCATCTCCCCTGCTCTAAGGCAAACAACAACAACAGCAACACCCCCCTCTAGTGGCCGTGCAGACTAAACTCCTGTACCATCTCCCCTGCTCTAGGGCAAACAACAACAACAGCAACACCCCCCTCTAGTGGCCGTGCAGACTAAACTCCTGTACCATCTCCCCTGCTCTAGGGCATGACATTCACAACAAGGACCAGGGTTACTAAGCATTTGCACCAGGTGTAAAGGTTGAACTTGTTATCTTTTCAGGAGGCTTGACTGTTACATTTGAAGACTATTTTCTTTCATCTTTTCCAAAACATATTATTACATTTTTGTAACGATGTGCAAACAGTTCAAGTACAAAAGGGAAAATAAATAAACATAAATACGGGTTGTATTTACAATGATGCTTGTTATTCACTGGTTGCCCTTTTCTTGTGGCAACAGGTCACAAATCTGGCTGCTGTGATGGCACACTGTGGTTTTTCACCCAGTAGATATGGGAGATTATCAACATTGGATTTGTTTTCAAATTCTTTGTGGGTCAGCCTACTTCTGCTCTCTCTCTCTCTCTGTTTGTGTGATTTAACTTTCTCTCAATCAAACTTAGCTGTTGTTTATGTATGCTGAGCCTGTGGACCGTTCTCTCACTCAACCTTGACTGTTGTTGTTCTACAGGTTCCCAGTAAGAAGGCCACGCCGAGAGAGAACCAGACGCAAAAACAGGATGACCACGTAGATAGATACCAGGTAGGACCAAACCGTTAACACTTTGATGCGTATTAAACCTACCCCCCCCGCCCTCCCTCCCTCCCTCCCACCTCCACCCAACAATACAGCAGAACCCCACCCACTATCACCACTCCCCTCCCCCACTTAAACAGTCAGCACCGCCATGCACCCCCTTTACACCCAAAACCAGCACTCTCTCCACCCCCCAAACCCACCGGAATGGGTGTGCCACATTCTATAGCAATCTATAGGGAGAACCTAACTGTGCTCCATATTCTGTGCATTCTATGGAGGTAGAACCTGACTTTGTGTTCTCTGTTCTGTGTGTTCCTGCAGAGGGAGAACCGTCAGCTGCAGCAGGCCAGTCTGCGTCTGGAGCAGGAGAATGATGTTCTGGCCCACAGACTGATCACCAGCAAGATCTCCCTGAGGACTGACCTGGATCAGGTACACCACTCACCTACCCCACATCAACCCCACATCAACCCCACATCAACCCCTAGCCCCCTACTTCCTAGTCACTCACCCTATTCCCCTGGCTCATAGTCACTCCCCCTAGCCCCCTACCTCCTAGGCACTCCCCGAGCCCTCTAACTGTAGGCACTTCCCCTAGTTTACTACCTCATTCCCTATGGACAATAACATTTCCTACACTCTTAGAAAAAAGGGTTCTAAAGGGGTTGTTCGGCTGTCCCCATAGGCACTTGTGTAGACAGACAGGACAGGACCGGACCGGACCGGACCAGACCAGACCAGACCAGACCAGACCAGACCAGACAGACAGACAGACAGACAGACAGACAGACAGACAGACTGAATGAATGAATGTTGGTGGGCCCACAGGCGGAGGACAGAGTGAATGAGCTGACCAAAGAGCTGCTGAAGACCAGAAAGAGATTAAAGAATGCAGAGGAGGAGAAGAGAGGGAAGGAGGAGGAGGCTGCTCAGGTAATCTCTTCTATTCTATCCATCCATACTTCGATGTATGGTAACAATGCAATATTATATTCTAATTTGGGTAATAATGTAATATTTTATTATATTTATGGTAATAATGTAATATTGTGTTCTATTTATGGTAATAATGTAATATTATATTATATTTATGGTAATAATGTCATACTGTATTCTATTTATGGGTAATAATGTAATATTGTATTCTATTTATGGTAGTGATGTAATATTGTGTTCTATTTATGGTAATAATGTAATATTATATTTATGGTAATAATGTAATACTGTGTTCTATTTATGGTAATAATGTAATATTATATTTATGGTAATAATGTCATACTGTATTCTATTTATGGTAGTGATGTAATATTGTGTTCTATTTATGGTAATAATGTAATATTATATTTATGGACATGTATTTGCCGTTTCACAGTTGAAGGAGGTGTTAAGGGCAAAGCTGGACAAGGCTGAACCAGAGGTGAAAAGGAGCTCAGGCATCATCTCAGACTACAAACAGGTACAACACACACACACACACACACACACACACACACACACACACACACACACACACACACACACACACACACACACACACACACACACACACACACACACACACACACACAAGCCTAATGCTATATTGCTTCCTCTGTCTGTCAGATCTGTTCCCAGCTGACCAGTCGGGTGGAGAGGCAGCAGGCGGCCCACAGAGAGGACCTGGACAAACTCAGGGTGAGGATGTATATGGCACTGTCTGATGATGTCACAGGTTGACAATCACACAGTTTGATGATATAATTTGTTCTGAATGGATATCACCCCTTCCTCTACAGTGGGGCAAACAAGTATTTAGTCAGCCACCAATTGTGCAAGTTCTCCCACTTAAAAAGATGAGAGAGGCCTGTAATTTTCATCATAGGTACTCTTCAACTATGACAGACGAAATGAGAAAAAAAAAATCACAAAATCACATTGTAGGATTTTTTAAAGTTACATTTTTTTTACCCTTTTTCTCCCCAATTTCGTTGTATCCAATTGTTTTTTAGTAGCTACTATCTTGTCTCATCGCTACAACTCCCGTACGGGCTCGGGAGAGACGAAGGCCGAAAGTCATGTGTCCTCCGATACACAACCCAACCAAGCCGCACTGCTTCTTAACACAGCGCGCATCCAAACCGGAAGCCAGCCACACCAATGTGTCGGAGGAAACACTGTGCACCTGGCAACCTTGGTTAGCGCGCACTGCGCCCGGCCCACCACAGGAGTCGCTGGTGCGCAATGAGACAAGGATATCCCTAACGGCCAAACCCTCACAAACCCGGACGACGCGAGGCCAATTGTGCGTCGCCCCACGGACCTCCCGGTCGCGGACGGTTTTGACAGAGCCTGGGCGCAAACCCAGAGTCTCTGATAGCACAGCTAGCGCTGCAGTACAGCGCCCTTAACCACTGCGCCATCCGGGAGGCCTCATTGTAGGATTTTTTATGAATTTATTTGCAAATTATGGTGGAAAATAAGTATTTGGTCAATAACAAAAGTTTATCTCAATACTTTGTTATATACCCTTTGTTGGCAATGACAGAGGTCAAACGTTTTCTGTAAGTCTTCACAAGGTTTTCACACACTGTTGCTGGAATTTTGGCCCATTCCTCCATGCAGATCTCCTCTAGAGCAGTGATGTTTTGGGGCTGTTGCTGGGCAACACGGACTTTCAACTCCCTCCAAAGATTTTCTATGGGGTTGAGATCTGGAGACTGGCTAGGCCACTCCAGGACCTTGAAATGCTTCTTACGAAGCCACTCCTTCATTGCCCGGGCGGTGTGTTTGGGATCATTGTCATGCTGAAAGACCCAGCCACGTTTCATCTTCAATGCCCTTGCTGATGGAAGGAGGTTTTCACTCAAAATCTCACGATACATGGCCGCATTCATTCTTTCCTTTACACAGATCAGTCGTCCTGGTCCCTTTGCATAAAAACAGCCCCAAAGCATGATGTTTCCACCCCCATGCTTCACAGTAGATATGGTGTTCTTTGAATGCAACTCAGCATTCTTTGTCCTCCAAATACGACGAGTTGAGTTTTTACCAAAAAGTTATATTTTGGTTTCATCTGACCATATGACATTCTCCCAATCTTCTTCTGGATCATCCAAATGCTCTCTAGCAAACTTCAGACGGGCCTGGACATGTACTGGCTTAAGCAGGGGGACACGTCTGGCACTGCAGGATTTGAGTCCCTGGCGGCTTAGTGTGTTACTCATGGTAGGCTTTGTTACTTTGGTCCCAGCTCTCTGCAGGTCATTCACTAGGTCCCCCCGTGTGGTTCTGGGATTTTTGCTCACCGTTCTTGTGATCATTTTGAAGATGGGAAGATCTTGTGTGGAGCCCCAGATTGAGGGAGATTATCAGTGGTCTTGTATGTCTTCCATTTCCTAATAATTGCTCCCACAGTTGATTTCTTCAAACCAAGCTGCTTACCTATTGCAGATTCAGTCTTCCCAGCCTGGTGCAGGTCTACAATTTTGTTTCTGGTGTCCTTTGACAGCTCTTTGGTCTTGGCCATAGTGGAGTTTGGAGTGTGACTGTTTGAGGTTGTGGACAGGTGTCTTTTATACTGATAACAAGTTCAAACAGGTGCCATTAATACAGGTAACGAGTGGAGGACAGAGGAGCCTCTTAAAGAAGAAGTTACAGGTCTGTGAGAGCCTGCTTGTTTGTAGGTGACCAAATACTTATTTTTCACCATAATTTGCAAATAAATACATTAAAAATCCTACAATGTGATTTTCTGGATTTTTTTTCTCATTTTGTCTGTCATAGTTGAAGTGTGCCTATGATGAAAATTACAGGCCTCTCTCATCTTTTTAAGTGGGAGAACTTGCACAATTGGTGGCTGACTAAATACTTTTTTGCCCCACTGTACATGTCCATAATAAAACACTTTTGAACTCTCTCATCAAACCCCTCCCACCCCTCTCCTCCCTCTCTTAGAATGCTGTGCTGGCATGTTCTCGCTGCCGACAGGCTCTAGATTCTCTTGTTATGGAAGGCTTCGGTTCCACAGCCCCGTACCAGAGAAGTATCAGCACCAGAGAACCAGGCCAGCAGAGAGACCAGGAAACAGAACCAGACCAGCAGACGACTGGTACCAGGGAACAAGACCAGGAGAAGGTGTGTCTGAGTGACCAGGTCACAGAGCTGGAGAAGGAGCTGGCCCAGACTAAACTACAGATGGTGGAGGCCAAGTGCAAGATCCAGGTCAGCTCAGAGCACACTACACACTTCATTATGCACACTACACACTTCATAGTGCACACTACACACTCTTTTGTGGACAGTACACACTCCACAGTGACATATGATGTGTTGTGTTGTGTTGTCCCCTGTTTAGGAGCTGGAACACCAGAAGGGGGTGCTGCAACGTGATCTCCAGACAGCTAGGAACAGCTGGCTCAGTAAGACTGTGAGCTCCATACGGTCAGCCGGAGGGGGTCTGCAGAGCAGCAGCCTACCCAGTGGGAGAGCCTCAGCAATGGGGCGTTCTCTCCATGGCCTCCCCCTCTCAGCCTGGAGCTCCAGGAGACTATCATGGGCCCCCAGGAACGACCGGGGGGAGACGTCTGACAGAGAGATGGAAGGGAGGGGGAGAAACAGCAAGAGGACATACTGAGAGTATAGATAACATGTATTGGAATGATTATACATGTCTATTGGTGACTGTTTGTTTCTGCATTCTAGTCCCTATTTTGGTTTTATTTGTTATTGTCATTTTTTATTTTCAATATTTTATTATTGATGCAGGAATTGTATGTTTTATGTATTGCTTTGGCTGCATTGTGTTGTACCTAAAGCGTGTAAATAACTGAATCCAATGATCAAACCATACATCCCAATGCTAACACTCCTGTCTGCATGCACACACACACACACGCACGCACGCACACACACACACACACGCACACCCAACTCTTTAAACAAAACTCCAAACTGGTATTACTTGTATGGCACCCAGTCCTTCATTCAAAACCTTTCATTGTGCATTCATTTTTTGATTTGATTTGTTACATACAGTACATCTCTGATCTTGTCAATATCAGATTTTCTTTTTAACTTACAGTGAAGTAAAATCAATAGTCATCATTGTAGTACATTCAAGTATATATCCATACTTTTTATGTTTCTACATTTACAGACATTTTCATTAAGTAGTTATCAAAATCTGTAGCAGACAAACCAGTTGACATGTAAAGTCAGCCAGGTCACCCGGGATACAAGTCAGTATTCGACGTCCATGCATATCTGAGGACGTCCAGAGGTGATGTGGAAATCGACCACTAGGAGCAACGATGAACGCTGTTACCTTCAAGTAGGTTGTGATTTTCAGAAGCATCTGCCTCTGATTCCAAATTTTGGAAGTTTGAATCCAGCGATAGAAAGTTGTTTTTGAGATAGTTGTTTTAAGCCTATCCCAAACCTTAACCCTTACCTTAACCATTTGGAGTTAATGCCCAACCTTAGGATTTCGGAGTTAATGTCTAAACTTAACCTTAAACATTTAGAAATTTGCCGTTTGCAACAACTTCGAAATTTGAAATTTGAGAAACATGGATGAACGTGTAGTTATGACGTGAGACTGTGAGACCTAGTTGTGTAATGTATAGGTTTACCAAACATATACGTGATCATCAATTTAGAGCAGTCTGATTAAGTAATAGTAAATGGTCTTTTAAGAAAAGAGAAGAGAAACATATCAAAAGTGAGCATCGTATTGTGCATGGCAGTTATGTTATGTGAACATGTATTTCCAGATGAAACACTGATCAAGTGTGGTGAAAATGTGACTGTATGATTTTGGTTGTGAAATACTTAGTCAATTGAAAATGTGCTTAAAGTTTTGAAATAACTGCCTTTTTGGTGATCTGTTTTGAGTTTTGTACTAAGAGTAGTGAAAAGGTACCACATACTTGTTAAAATTGCACTGAAGTGATACAAAACAAAACTGTAAATCAAGGACTTTATTAATCACATTGAATTTCTTTGTACTTAGTCAAAATAGACGAGACAGCAGAGAGCACAGATGAAGGGAACAAGTTGGGTAGTGTCTTAAATGACACCCTATTCCCTATAAAGTGCAATACTTTTGACCGAAGCAACATAGGACTGACACATAGGACTAGCCAAAATAGTGCATTATAGGGAATAGATTGATATTTGAGATACCACCTTTATGTTAGACAACAAACCCTCCATTACACACCAGGGTCCCGTTCAGGACAGGAGAGGGCAACATACTGAAAGTAAAGCTGATATGATTCCTATTTACTTTACATGTCAGATAGAGACATGTCTGTTCAACATACAATATTTCTGTCTGAACGTTCCACATCTGAATGTGATCCACAGAATGAGGAAAAAGCTTCTGGTCTCTCTCTCCTATTTCTCTCTGCTCCCCTACCTACACTGTTTATCATGTTCTCTTCTTCTCTTCTTACAAACACTTGAGGACATAGAAGTTGCAGGTCGTCCCACGCGGACATCCGCACAGCGTTCCGACACGCGCACCCTTGCGAACAGCGCACTGCTCGCCTGCGTCACACTGGAAACAAACCGTTTGTTTATTAATTGAATTATGATGATGGTGGCATCTGTCTCCAGACTATGGGGTTCTGAAACATCTACACCGGTTTCCCAGAACCAGATTAATCCTAGCAAAGCCTAAATTATATATTTTTTAAACACGGTCAATTGAGAACCTTCATCGAAAGTCCCGTTTTAACCATTTGAAACGCAATATACGACTAGACTCAATGAATAAGTAAAATGCATGATACAGACAGGCAAACTACTTAAAAACTGTTGATAATAGGACTTTAACCACTTTAAAATGGTTGATCAGGTCTACTCTTACCGACGGCAGCCAGCCGAGCTTCTTTTCTGATAACGGCATCTGTTTGTTCTTCAGTTTCTCCAGAACTTCTTGCAAAGCTTCAATCTACATGACAGAGAAAAACAAAAATGATAGACTTCTATAGATGTAGCTAGAAAACAATTACAAAGATAGGGATGAATCGACTAAACTAACACATTGACAAACCAAACAACTTCACAAACATAAAACAATTTAAACTTACCAGATCCTTCTCTTCTTGTGATTTGTGGGGGAACTCTAGAGCGCGAGTCTCAAACTCCAACGAGGTGTCGCCGTCAGCGAGACAGAGACATGCGCAGCAGGAGGCGGCGAGGAAAAGCAGTAGAATGCTGGCCATGGTGCTGAAACAACCAGAAGGGATGGAGATACAGCGGGGCCTCTGCAGGTGGTTAGCAGGGGCTTGGTGAACACTGGGCCGGTGAAGTGGGCTATGATTCGGGGTGATAGACGCGATGGCTTGATTTTATAGCGTTTGCTGACGTCATACAGCTACTGTAAAATGTATGACCACTGACATGAGCGGAGCGACAGAGGTAACCACTGACCGGAGAGGGTCATACGCACGCACATACACGCGCCAGAGGATGTTGTGATGGAGAGGCGTTGTCTGATAGAACACCTCTGTTCACCTCTTTCCAATAATCCCAGGTCACAGCCCCTGGCTGTTGAGACCAATCTTTAATCAGCATCCAATTTCCTCTTGGGTGTGTGTGTGTATGCCTAACCTCTCATTTGCTCATTTGATCCAGGAGAACTGTGTACACAGTGAGCAGGCCTGAGACTCTACATCACAGGCTAATCTCACCAGACCACTTAAATAACCCACCTCTCGCTATCTCACACACACAAACGCATGTACACGCACACACATACAATACTATGAGTGGTTTTTGTGGAGAGGGGAAAACTGAAAACCAGCTTTTATTGGCTGAGAGGTTTGGAACTCTTTGTCTATTCATCAATTTACTGCATTGTGATGTCACCATGGAAAGGTGAAACCCCGTCCCATGCAAACCTGCTGATTAGAAGGTCCTGTGTAGATTATATTGTCAACCAGCAACTATCAGGAAATAACACAGATTTGACAAAATCACACTTTTAGAGTGTTCGTTTCATCACCTGTTGTTGTACAATACAGGAGCGCAACTTTGGTTTAGAAGTGGGGGGGACATAATAATAATTATATATATATATATATATTTTTATCCAGTCAGACAAACACTCCAAACAGCCTACCTGACCGCTCGGAGGCGTCCGCACAGTCCTAAAGCACACCGTTGCCTCGTTTTGTATCATATTCC
The DNA here is from genome assembly GCF_045791955.1 of Oncorhynchus clarkii lewisi. Taxonomy (NCBI): domain Eukaryota; kingdom Metazoa; phylum Chordata; class Actinopteri; order Salmoniformes; family Salmonidae; genus Oncorhynchus; species Oncorhynchus clarkii. The sequence goes on along the minus strand of NC_092164.1, from coordinate 17,445,309 downwards.
AATTTTAAAACTGGAGGGGACAAAAACGCAATTTCAGAATGTGGGCGGGACATGTCCTCCCCATCCGCAGTGAAAGTTGCACCCCTAGTACAAAATTATATAAAACACAGAAAAAACAGAATGTTGACTGCACTGGGCCTTTAAAGTGAACCTATTGATCCAGTGCAACCCTGCTGAACCTGAAGTAGTCAACACTAGAAAATAAAGATTAGCCAGATATGAAGACAGCTATGTGTGAGCATGTCTACTGTGTGTGTGTGTGTGTGTGTGTGTGTGTGTGTGTGTGTGTGTGTGTGTGTGTGTGTTCTATTTGTCTGAACAGGATGCTTTTCAGATATCAGTGCCTGTTAATATCATTGGAACGAATCTAATATTTACAACAATATTTGGACAAAACACTTGCAACGTATGTTAGGCTGTTACTCCTCGCAGTTCTTTGGGGTTGTTGTCCTGTTGCGTCACCAAACTTCTGTTGAGCTTCAATTGGCAGACAGATAGCCTTACATTCTCCTGCAAAATGTCTTGATCAACTTGGGAATTCATTTCTCCGTCGATGATAGCAAGCTGTCCAGGCCCTGAGGCAGCAAAGCAGCCTCAAACCATGATGCTCCCTCCGCTATGGTTTACAGTTGGGATGAGGTTTTGATGATGTGCTGTGCCTTTTTTTCTCCACACATAGTGTTTTGTGTTCCTTCCAAACAACACAACCAAAGTTTCATCTGTCCACAGAATATTTTGCCAGTAGCGCTGTGGAACATCCAGGTGCTCTTTTGCGAACTTCAGACATGCGGCAATGTTTTTTTGAGACAGCAGTGGCTTCTTCCATGGTGTCCTCCCATGAACACCATTCTTGTTTAGTGTTTTACGTATTGTAGACTCGCCAAAAGAGATGTTAGCATGTTCCAGAGATTTCTGTAAGTCTTTAGCTGACACTCTAGGATTCTTCTTAACCTCATTGAGCATTCTGCACTGTGCTCTTGCTGTCATCTTTGTAGGATGGCCACTCCTAGGGAGAGTAACAACAGCGCTGACATTTCTCAATTTATAGACAATTTGTCTTACCGTGGACTGACATTTAGAGATACTTTTGTAACCCTTCCCAGCTTCATGCAAGGCAACAATTCTTAATCTTAGGCCTTCTGAGATCTCGTTTGTTTCGAGAAATGGTTCACATCAGGCAATTCTTATTGTGAATAACAACCTTACATTTTGTGAGTGTTTTTTGTGAGGCAGGGCAGCTCTAACCAAAATCTCCAATCTCATCTCATTGATTGGACTATAGGTTAGTTGACTCCTGACTCCAATTAGCTTTTGGAGAAGACATTAGCCTAGGGGTTCACATACTTTTCCCAAACTACACTGTGAATGTTTAAATTATGTATTCAATATAGACAAGAAATATACAATAATTTGTGTGTTATTAGTTTAAGCACACTGCGTTTGTCTATTGTTGTGACTTAAATGAAGATCAGATCACATTTTATGTCAAATTTATCAGACATCCAGGTAATTCCAAAGGTTCACACTTTTTCTTGCCACTGAATTTAGAATTTCGTTGTGCAGACCTCACTACCCTCTGGAGAGCCTTACGGTTGTGGGCGGAGCAGTTGCCGTACCAGGCGGTGATACAGCCCGACAGGATGCTCTCGATTGTGAGTGTTTTTGGTAACAAGCCGAATTTCTTCAGCCTCCTGAGGTTGAAGAGGCACTGCTGTGCCTTCTTCACCACGCTGTCTGTGTGGGTGTCCGTGATGTGTACGCTGAGGAACTTAAAACTTACTACCCTCTCCACTACTGTCCCGTCGATGTGGATAGGGGGGTGCTCCCTCTGCTGTTTCCTGAAGTCCACGATCATCTCCTTTGTTTTGTTGACGTTGAGTGTGAGGTTATTTTCCTGACACCACACTCCGAGGGCCCTTACCTCCTCCCTGTAGGCCGTCTCGTTGTTGTTGGTAATCAAGCCTACCACTGTAGTGTTGTCTGCAAACTTGATGATTGAGTTGGAGGTGTGCATGGCCACGCAGTCGTGGGTGAACAGGGAGAACAGGAGAGGGCTCAGAACACACCCGTGTGGGGCCCCAGTGTTAAGGATCAGCAGGGTGGAGATGTTGTTACCTACCCTCACCACCTGGGGGTGGCCCGTCAGGAAGTCCAGTACCCAGTTGCACAGGGCGGGGTCGAGAACCAGGGTCTTGAGCTTGATGACGAGTTTGGAGGGTACTATGGTGTTAAATGCTGAGCTGTACAGCATTCTCACATAGGTATTCCTCTTATCCAGATGGGTTAGGGCAGTGTGCAGTGTGGTTGCGATTGCGTCGTCTGTGGACCTGTTGGGGCGGTAAGCAAATTGGAGTGGGTCTAGGGTGTCAGGTAGGGTGGAGGTGATATGGTCCTTGACTAGTCTCTCAAAGCACTTCATGATGACGGAAGTGAGTGCTACGGGGCTGTAGTCGTTTAGCTCAGCTACCTTAGCTTTCTTGGGAACAGGAACAATGTGGCTGTGATTATAGTCGAAGAGAATTGGTTCCCTCTTGAAGCATGTGGGAACAGCAGACTGGGATAAGGATTGATTGAATATGTCTGTAAACACACCAGCCAGCTGGTCTGTGCATGCTCTGAGGATGCGGCTGGGGATCCCGTCTGGGCCTGCAGCCTTGCGAGGGTTAACACGTTTAAATGTTTTACTCACGTCGGCTGCAGTGAAGGAGAGTTCGCAGGTTTTGGTAGCGGGCCGTGTCACTGTATTGTCCTCAAAGCGAGCAAAGAAGGTGTTTAGTCTGTCTGGGAGCAAGACATCCTGGTCCTCAACGGGGCTGGTTTTCTTTTTGTAGTCCGTGATTGACTGTAAACCCTACCACATACCTCTCATGTCTGAGCCGTTGAATTGCGACTCTACTTTGTCTCTATACTGACGCTTAGCTTGTTTGATTGCCTTGCGGGGGAATAGTTACAGTGTTTGTATTCTGTCATGTTTCCGGTCACCTTGCCCTGATTAAAAGCAGTGGTTCGCGCTTTCAGTTTCACGCAAATGCTGCCATCAATCCACGGTTTCTGGTTTGGGAATGTTTTAATAGTTGCTGTGGGTACGACATTGTCGATGCACTTGCTAATAAACTCGCTCACCGAATCAGCGTATTCATCAATGTTGTTGTTTAACGCAATGCGGAACATATCCCAATCCACGTGATCGAAGCAATCTTGAAGCATGGAATCAGATTGGTCGGACCAGCGTTGAACAGAGCTGGTCTGTTTTAGTCTCTGTCTATAGGCAGGGAGCAACAAAATGGAGTCGTGGTCAGCTTTTCCGAAAGGAGGCCAGGGGAGGGCCTTATATGCATCGCGGAAGTTAGAATAACAATGATCCCGGGTTTTACCATCCATGGTAGCACAATCGATATGCTGATAGAATTTAGGGAGTCTTGTTTTCAGATTAGCCTTGTTAAAATCCCCAGCTACAATGACTGCAGCCTCAGGATATGTGGTTTCCAGTTTACATAGAGTCAAATAAAGTTTGTTCAGGGCCATCGATGTGTCTGCTTGTGGGGGAATATATGCGGCTGTGATTATAATCGAAGAGAATTCTCTTGGTAGATAATGCGGTCGACATTTGATTGTGAGGAATTCTAAGTCAGGTGAACAGAAGGTATGTTGTTATGATCACACCACGTCACGTTAATCATAAGGCATACCCCCCCCGCCCCTCTTCTTACCAGAAAGATGCTTGTTTCTGTCGGCGCGATGTGTGAAGAATCCAGGTGGCTGTACCGACTCCGATAGCGTGTCTCGAGTGAGCCGTGTTTCCGTGAAGCAAAGAACGTTACAGTCTCTTATGTCTCTCTGGAATGCTACCCTTGCTCGGATTTCATCAACCTTGTTGTCAAGAGACTGGACATTGGCGAGTAGTATGCTAGGGAGTGGTGCGCGATGTGCCCGTCTCCGGAGCCTGACCAGAAGACCGCTTCGTTTGCCCCTTTTACGGCGTCGTTGTTTTGGTTCGCCGGCTGAGATCCGATCCATTGTCCTGGGTGGTGGGCAAAACACAGGATCCGCTTCAGGAAAGTATTATACCTGGTCGTAATGATGGTGAGTTGACGTTGCTCTTATATCCAGTAGTTCCTCCCGACTGTATGTTAATAAACCTAAGATTACCTGGGGTACCAATGTAAGAAATAACACGTGAAAAAAACAAAATACTGCATAGTTTCCTGCGAACACGAAGCGAGGCGGCCATCTCTGTCGGCGCCGGAAGAATCTGGAAGAACATTGAGATGATTTGGGATAAGTTGGACCGCAGAGTGAAGGAAAAGCAGCCAAAAAGTGCTCAGCATATGTGGGAACTCCTTCAAGACTGTTGGGAAATCATTCCAGGTGAAGACGGTTGAGAGAATGCCAAGAGTGTGCAAAGCTGTCATAAAGGCAAAGCATAGCTACTTTGAAGAATCTAAAAACTACAATTTTTGGGTTACTACATGATTCCATATGTATTATTTCATAGTTTTGATGTCTTCATTATTATTTTACAATGTAGAAAATAGTAAACTTTTGACTGGTACTGTATGTATATATTTATTCCTGGTCTTGGGATACAATTACTGTTTGGATGACCTTATTTACTATTATGTATATATATATTTTTGGAAAATTATTTTGTACTTTTAAAAAAACTCTTTATGCGATACACACTGCAGAGAACACCGGAAGAAGAATTATTACTGAATTATCACAGTGAGTTATTGTAATATTTGTTTATGTGTCAATCAATCCCATAAGAGATTGGTTGCCAACCGGCGATTTGACACAAAATAAATGGTTAATTAATTTAATTAATATTTTCATTCATTGACACCCCTTCAAATTAACGGATTTAGCTATGCCAGCAACACCTGTTGCCGACAGGTGTATAAAATCGAGCACACAGCCATGAAATCTCCATAGACAAACATTGGCAGTAGAATGGTCTTACTGAAGAGCTCAGTGACTTTCAACGTGGCAAAGTCACAGGATTCCACCTTTCCCACAAGTCAGTTCATAAAATTTCTGCCCTGCTAGAGCTGTCCCGGTCAACTGTAAGTGCTGTTATTGTGAAGTGGAAACGTTTAGGAGCAACAACGGCTCAGCCGAGAAGTGGCAGACCACACAAGCTCACAGAACGGGGGAAGCAAGTCCCTGCAGCAATGTTCAAAATTCTAGTGGAAAACCTTCCCAGAACAGTGTTGACTGTTATAGCAGCAAAGGAGAGACCAACACCAGCATTATCATGCTGAAACATGAGGTGATGGTGCGACAATGGGCCTCAGGATCTCATCATGGTATCTCTGTGCTGTCACGTATTAACAAGGTAGGTGGAATCAAGCGCAGAGAGCAGGTGCAGTGAGTCGATAGTTTATTCTCCGGAACAAACACTGAAAACCCGAAAACAGGGTGAAATAATCCAACACAGGATTAAGATATATCGGAGCAAATAACACAATACGTATTCACTAAAATACATGAAACCAAAACAATCCCGCACGAAACAAGGGCGGGACAACCTACTATAAATAAGGACGTCAATAAACTAAAATACACACAGGTGAAACTAATAAGACAAAACCAACAGACAAACGAAAAAGGGATCGATGGTGGCTAGTAGGACGGTGACGACGACCGCCGAGCACCGCCCGAACAGGCAGGGGAACCAACTTCGGCGGAAGTCGTGACAGTACCCCCCCCTGACGCGCGGCCCCCGCAGCGCGCCGCCACCGTCCTCGAGGACGACCCGGAGGACGAGGTGCTGGGCGATCCGGGTGGAGGCGGTGGAAATCACTCAGGAGAGAAGGGTCCAAAATGTCCCTCACCGGAACCCAGCATCTCTCCTCCGGACCGTACCCCTCCCAGTCCACGAGGTACTGTAGGCCCCCCACCCGGCGTCTCGAATCCAGAATGCCCCGAACTGTGTACGCCGGGGACCCCTCGATGTCCAGGGGGGGCGGAGGGACCTCAGGCACCTCACCTTCTTGCAGGGGACCAGCCACCACCGGCCTGAGGAGAGACACATGAAACGAGGGGTTAATACGGTAATACCTAGGAAGTTGTAACCTGTAACACACCTCGTTTATTCTCCTCAGGACTTTAAACGGCCCCACACACTGCGGCCCCAGCTTCCGACAGGGCAGGCGGAGGGGCAGGTTCCGGGTCGAGAGCCAGACCCTGTCCCCCGGTGCAAACACGGGGGCCTCACTGCGGTGTTGGTCAGCGCTCCTCTTCTGCCGTTCGCCCGCTAACCGTAGTGAGTCCTGAACGGCTTTCCATGTGTCCTTGGAGCGCTGTACCCATTCCTCCACCGCAGGAGCCTCGGTCTGGCTCTGATGCCATGGAGCCAGGACCGGCTGGTAACCTAACACACACTCAAAAGGAGACAAGTTAGTTGAGGAGTGGCGTAGGGAGTTCTGAGCTAGTTCAGCCCAGGGAACATACCTTGCCCACTCACCAGGCCGGTCCCGGCAATAGGACCGCAGAAACCTGCCCACCTCTTGATTTACGCGCTCCACCTGCCCATTACTCTCGGGGTGAAAACCTGAGGTTAAGCTGACCGAGACCCCCAGTCTCTCCATAAACGCCCTCCATACTCTGGACGTGAATTGGGGACCCCGATCAGAAACGATGTCCTCAGGCACCCCATAGTGCCGGAAGACATGGGTAAACAAGGCCTCAGCAGTCTGCAGGGCCGTAGGGAGACCGGGCAACGGGATGAGACGACAGGACTTAGAAAACCGATCCACAACGACCAGGATTGTAGTACTTCCCTGGGACGGGGGAAGGTCGGTAAGAAAGTCCACCGATAAGTGTGTCCACGGCCGTTGTGGAACGGGGAGGGGTTGTAATTTCCCTCTAGGCAAGTGCCGAGGAGCCTTGCTCTGAGCACACACGGAGCAGGAGGAGACATAAAATCTCACGTCTTTAGCTAGCGTGGGCCACCAGTATCTCCCTCTCAGACTCCGCACTGTCCTCTCGATGCCCGGATGACCCGAGGAGGGGAGAGTATGAGCCCACCGAATCAGCTTGTCCCGGACCCCCCTCGGTACGTACTGGGTTCCTACTGGACAGTTGGGGGGGGCCGGCTCTGACCGTGAGGCCCCCTCTATCTCTGCGTCCACCTCCCATACCACCGGTGCCACGAGACATGACGGTGAAATGATGGGAGTTAGCTCAACGGGCCGCTCCTCGGTATCATAGAGGCGGGACAGCGCGTCGGCCTTGGTGTTTTGGGAGCCGGGCCGGTATGAGAGGGTAAACCGGAATCTGGTAAAAAACATGGCCCATCTAGCCTGACGTGGATTCATTCTCTTCGCTGCCCGGATATACTCGAGATTACGATGGTCAGTCCAGATGAGAAAGGGGTGTTTAGCCCCCTCAAGCCAATGTCTCCACACCTTCAGAGCCTTGACTACAGCTAACAACTCCCGGTCCCCCACATCATAGTTTCGCTCCGCTGGGCTGAGCTTGCTCGAAAAAAAAGGCACAAGGGCGAAGTTTGGGTGGCACGCCCGAGCGTTGGGACAGCACGGCTCCGACCCCAGCCTCGGACGCATCCACCTCCACTATGAACGCTAAAGAGGGGTCCGGATGCGCCAACACGGGTGCATTGGTGAACAGCTCCTTCAAACGAGTGAATGCTCTGCCCGCCTCTGCTGACCAGCGCAAGCGCACCGGTCCTCCCTTCAGCAGCGAGGTGATGGGAGCAGCTACCTGACCAAAACCCCGGATAAACCTCCGGTAGTAATTGGCAAACCCTAAAAACCGCTGCACCTCTTTCACCGTGGTCGGAGTCGGCCAATTACGCACGGCTGTAACGCGGTCATCCTCCATCACCACCCCAGAGGTGGAAATACGATATCCCAGGAAGGAAACGGACTGTTTGAAAAACTCACATTTCTCCGCCTTGCAATACAGATCATGCTCCAGCAGTCGCCCAAGTACCTTACGCACCAGAGACACATGCGCCGCGCGTGTGGCAGAATAGATCAAGATGTCATCGATGTACACTACCACTCCCTGCCCGAGCAGGTCTCGGAGAATCTCGTCTACGAAGGATTGGAAAACGGCTGGAGCATTCTTCAACCCGTATGGCATGATGGTACTCATAATGACCAGATGTAGTACTGAATGCAGTTTTTCACTCATCCCCTCCTCGGATACGCACCAGATTATACGCGCTCCTCAGGTCCAGTTTTGTGAAGAAGCGCGCCCCGTGAAATGATTCCACCGCCGTGGCGATGAGAGGTAGTGGGTAACTAAACCCCACTGTGATGGAATTTAGACCTCTATAATCAATGCACGGACGCAGACCTCCATCCTTCTTCTTCACAAAAAAGAAGCTCGAGGAGACGGGTGATGCGGAGGGCCGAATGTACCCCTGTCTCAGTGATTCAGTAACGTATGTTTCCATCGCTACCGTCTCCTCCTGGGACAATGGATACACGTGACTCCTAGGAAGTGCAGCGTTCTCCAGAAGGTTTATCACGCAGTCCTCTCGACGATGAGGTGGTAATTGGGTCGCCTTCTTTTTACTGAAGGCGATAGCCAAATCGGCATATTCAGAGGGAATGCGCACGGTGGAAACTTGGTCTGGACTCTCCACCGTAGTCGCACCAACGGCAACTCCTCTACACCTACCTGAACACTCCTCTGACCACCCCTTAAGAGCCCCCTGTCGCCAGGAAATCACCGGGTTGTGTTGAGCTAACCAGGGAACCCCCAACACCACCGGAAACGCAGGTGAATCTATAAGGAACAGACTAATCTGCTCCTTATGATCCCCCTGCGTTACCATGTCCAGTGGCACCGTAGCCTCCCTAATCACTCCTGACCCTAATGGTCGGCTATCTAATGAGTGCACGGGGAAAGGTTGATCTACCGACACCAGGGGAATCCCTAGCCTTAACGCAAGCCCACGATCCATGAAATTCCCAGCTGCGCCTGAATCGACTAGCGCCTTATGCTGTAGAGAGGGAAAAAACCCAGGGAAAGAAATCAAAACATACACATGACCGACAGGAGGCTCTGGGTGAGTCTGGTGCTTACTCACCTGGGGTGATCGAGCAGTGCTCCGCCTGCCCTCCCGACTCCCAGACGAGTTCCTCCAGCACCGGTCTGACGTGTGCCCTCGTCGACCACAACTGGTGCAGGAGGACACTCCTCCTCCGGTCTCCCTCGAAGCTGCCCCTCCTAATTCCATAGGGATAGGGGCAGGAGGGCTGGGAAGTGGAAACGACAGGGCCTGATCCGAACGCCCGCGAGCAGCCAGCAGATTGTCGAGACGGATAGCCAAGTCAATGAGCTCATCCAGTGTGCAGGTGGTGTCCCGACATGCCAGCTCCCTGCGGACGTCCTCCCTGAGACTGCATCTGAAATGGTCGACCAAGGCCCTGTCGTTCCATCCTGCTCCTGCGGCCAAGGTCCTGAACTCCAGAGCAAAGTCCTGAGCGCTCCTCGTCTCCTGCCGCAGGTGGAACAGCCGTTCACCCGCCGCCCGACCCTCTGGTGGATGGTCAAAAACAGCTCGGAATCGGCGGGTGAACTCTGGGTAATTATCCCTCGCCGAGTCCGGGCCATTCCATACTGCGTTGGCCCACTCGAGGGCTCGCCCAGTCAAGCAGGAGACGAGGGCGCTCACGCTCTCCTCTCCAGAGGGAGCAGGACGCACGGTAGCCAGGTATAGCTCCAGTTGAAGGAGGAAACCCTGGCACCCAGCCGCCGTTCCGTCATACTCCCGTGGGAGTGTCAACCGCAGAGCCCCGGAGCCAGATGTGGTCGCAGGAACAGGAGGTGCTGGAGAAGGGGGTGCTAGCGATGATGTGGGAAGACCACTCCTCTCCCATCGATCCATCCTCTCCATCATTTGGTCCATGGCAGAACCAATCCGATGGAGCACGCTGGTGTGGTGGAGGACTCTCTCCTCCATCGATGGGAGAGGAGACGCGGCTGCTCCTGCTGATTCCATGGGTGGTGCGGGATTCTGTCACGTATTAACAAGGTAGGTGGAATCAAGCGCAGAGAGCAGGTGCAGTGAGTCGATAGTTTATTCTCCGGAACAAACACTGAAAACCCGAAAACAGGGTGAAATAATCCAACACAGGATTAAGATATATCGGAGCAAATAACACAATACGTATTCACTAAAATACATGAAACCAAAACAATCCCGCACGAAACAAGGGCGGGACAACCTACTATAAATAAGGACGTCAATAAACTAAAATACACACAGGTGAAACTAATAAGACAAAACCAACAGACAAACGAAAAAGGGATCGATGGTGGCTAGTAGGACGGTGACGACGACCGCCGAGCACCGCCCGAACAGGCAGGGGAGCCAACTTCGGCGGAAGTCGTGACATGTGCATTCAAATTGCCATCGATAAAGTGCAATTGTGTTCGTTGTCTGTAGCTTATGCTTGCCCATACCACAACCCCATATCCACCATGAAGCACTCTGTTCACAACGTTTACATCAGAAAACCGCTCGCCCACACAACACCATACTGTACATGTGGTCTGCGGTTGTGAGGCCAGTTGGACGTACTGCCAAATTCTCTAAAGCGATGTTGTGGAGGCGGCCAATGGTAGAGAAATGAGCATTACATTCTCTGGCAACAGCTCTAGTGGACATTCCTGCAGTCAGCATGCCAAATGCAAGCTCCCTCAAAATTGGAGACATCTGTGGCATTGTGTTGTGTGACAAAACTGCACATTTGAGAGTGGCCTTTTATTGTCCCTAGCACAAGGTGCAATTGTGTAATGATCATGCTGTTTAATCAGCTTCTTGATATGCCACACCTGTCAGGTGGATGGATGATCTTGGCAAAGGAAAAATGCTTAATAACATGGATGTAAACAAATTTGTGCCCAAAAATGGTTGGCATATGGAACATTTCTGGGATCTTTTATTTCAGCTCATGAAATATGGGACCAACACTTCGCATGTTGTGTTTATATTTCTTTATTGGTTTACTAAAAGGTAATAAAGTGCCATTCTATTCTATTTTTTGTTTAGTTTATTGATGTTTCAGCATTAGTATAGGCTATTACAAAGAGTTGTCATTAAAAACCCTCAATTACTTTGCTGTTACAATAAAAAAAACTAATGTTAATAAATCAATACAACAATTTGAAAGTACTAAAAAAAAAGGCTATGATAAAATGTTACATTCTATTTGATTCCATTCTATCCAAAGGCAGCTTTCATAGATAATCGACTTCAGCAATCGCTGCAACCGCCAGGGACCCACCGTACTTGTGGCCTACAACAAGGCTGGATTTGTTTTCGGAGGTTACATCAGTTAGGACTACGCCCAGACTGGACAGGTGATCAATGATAATAAGGCCTTTCTCTACAGCATCACTGACCAGAGAGAAAAGCCACTACGTCTGTCAAAATCAATCAATCAAATGTATTTATAAAGCCCTTTTTTACATCAGCCGATGTCAGTGTTATACAGAAACCCAGCCTAAAACCCCAAACAGAAAGCAAGGCAGATGTAGAAGCACGGTGGCTAGGAAAAACTCCCTAGAAATGCAGGCAACTAGGAAGAAATCTAGAGAGGAGCCAGTCCTCTTCTGGCTGCGCCGAGTGGAGATTATAACAGAACATGGCCAAGATGTTTCAACGTTCACAGATTACCAGCAGGGTCAAATAATAATAATCACAGTGGTTGTTGAAGGTGCAACAGCTCAGCACCTCAGGAGAAAATGTCAGTTGGCTTTACAAAGACGAGCATTCAGAGTTAGAGACAGCAGGTGCGGTAGAGAGAGAGAGTCAAAAACAGCAGGTCTGGGACAAGGTAGCACGGCCAGGTGGACTGGGGACAGCAAGGAGGTAGTCCTGAGGCATGGTCCCAGGACATGCCTTCTCTCTTAGAGAGTGCATACTTAAATTCACACAGGACACCGGATAAGACAGGAGAAATACTCCAAACTGACCCAAGGCCCCCGACACATAAACTATTGCAGCATAGATACTGGAGGCTGAGACAGGAGGGGTCGGGAGACACTGTGGCCCCGTCTGACGATACCCCCGGTGGCCAGTATGGTTTCACAGATGGAAGGCATGGTCTTAATGTAGGTGTCTTAATGTTTTTGAATGGCAATAAAGCACAGGTCAGTTGTATACCAGGAAATCATTACAAAGTCAATGCTGCTGAGATGCATGGCAACGACCTGGTGTTGACCGAGTGTGAGGTCTACAGAGTGGAGGGTGAGTGACAGTCACTTAGGACAAATCTCACATGGTACCATATTCCTTTTATACTGGACTACTTTAATGTAACGAACAGGATTAGACTTACAGACCTTTGAAGATACCCTGGAACAATGTATGCCCATTGATACAGTACATATGAACCCCATTTCTATCCATACAGACTTAGGAAATCGTCTGGCAAAGCCCTGGAGAACCGCTCTTTGGACATTTGAGTAAGTATTAGTCTTTGAACCTAACCTAACCTGCACACCACATACCAAAAACACAGCAATTCAGTTATTATACAAAAGCCCCAGCTGAGGGAGGAAGTGCAACTGCCAACACCAGAGTCCGAAGGGATACATTCTAATAACAAGTATATCATATAAGCATATTATGCAGATAAGACATCTTAATTATCTATGTTACTCAACTCATTCGGATTCTTCCGCCACAACCCCTTTGGCAGTGATTACAGCCTTGATTCTTCTTAGGTATGATGCTACAAGCTCGACACACCTGTATCTGGGGAGTTTCTCCCATTCTTCTCTGCAGATCCTCAAGCTCGGCCAGGTTGTATGGGGAGCGTTGCTGCACAGCTATTTTCAGGTCTTTTCAGAGATGTTCGATCGGGTTCCAGACCGGGTTCTGGCTGGGCCACTCAAGGACATTCAGAGACTTGTCCCGAACCCACTTCTGCGTTGTCTTGGCTGTGTGCTTAGGGTCGTTGTCCTGTTGGAAGATTGAACCTTCGCTCCAGTCTGAGGTCCTGAGCACTCTAGAGCAGGTTTTCATCAAGGACCTCTCTGTACTTTGCTCTGATCATCTTTGCCTCGATCCTGACTAGTATTCCAGTCCCTGCCACTGAAAAACATCCCCACAGAATGATGCTGCCACCACCATGTTTCACTATAGGGATGGTGCCAGGTTTCTTCCAGACATGACATTTGGCATTCAGGCCAAAGAGTTTCATCAGACCATAGAATCTTGTTTCTCAAGAAAAAATTTAAAACTCCAAGTGGGCTGTCATGTGCCTTTTACTGAGGAGTGGCTCTGCCTCGACACTATTCGGTCTCGGGGCTCTACGGAAAATTCCTTCGACCTCATGGCTTGGTTTTTGCTCTGACATGCACGGTCAACTGTGGGTGCCTTTCCAAATCATGTCCAATCAATTTAATTTATCACAGGTGGACTCCAATCAAGTTGTAGAAACATCTTAAGGATGATCAATGGAAACATGATGCACCTGAGCTCAATTTAGTTTATTTTGCCTTTATTTAACTAGGCAAGTCAGTTAAGAACAAATTCTTATTTTCAATGACGGCCTAGGAACAGTGGGTTAACTGCCTGTTCAGGGGCAGAATGACAGATTTTTACCTTGTCAGCTCGGGGATATGAACTTGCAACCTTTCGGTTACTAGTCCAACGCTCTAACCACTAGTCAGGTAGCAAAGGGTCTGAATACTTATGTAAATAAAGTATTTCAGTTTTACATTTTTTTTATACATTTGCAAAATGTTCTAAAAACCTGTTTTCACTTTGTCATTATGGGGTATTGTGTGTAGATTGCTGAGGATTGTTATTATTATTATTTTATCCATTTTAGAATAATGCTGTAATGTAACAAAATGTGGAAAAAGTCAAGGGGTGTGAATAGTTTCCGAAGGCACTGTATATCCTATTCAGACCCTCCTATGTCAGTGTGAAACATTACATGAAATGCATTGCTCTCATATGCAATCCTCCTGACAGTCATTATTTCCCATTGTATGTTGATCCCAAGCATTCCCCAGCTCGTACTGCTGACCAAAGTGGACGAGGCCTCAGGCTGTTACTGCTGACCAAAGTGGACGAGGCCTCAGGCTGTTACTGCTGACCAAAGTGGACGAGGCCTCCGGCTGTTACTGCTGACCAAAGTGGATGCGGCCTCCGGCTGTTACTGCTGACCAAAGTGGATGCGGCCTCCGGCTGTTACTGCTGACCAAAGTTGATGAGGCCTGCCGCCTGGTGGCAGAGGAGCTGCAGAATGTTTGGCTATTGCATGTAACGGCATGGCCGTTAAAGATCAACACAAAGCGCTAATTGGCTAAGTTAAAGGGATAGTTCCCACAAATTACAAAATGACATCTGTTTCCTTACTCTGTAAGCAGTCTATGGACAAAGGTATGACCTCAATCCATGCTTCGGTTTAGTTTCCTTGGCACGGTTTCAGGTGCATCCTGTTTCCATGGATCATCCTTAAAATGTTTCTACAACTTGATTGGACTCCACCTGTGGTAAATTCAATAATGAGTCATTTCTAAATGTGTTTGTGTTTTTTAGACCCGCGAGTTAAATGCGTCCCTGGGTATTCCTTCTTGTATTCCGCCAATGAACAACTACAGCCAGGAGTGTGAGCAGGACCCCAACACTGATATCCTGCTGCCCAGTCTGAACCAGATGTTGAACTATGCTGACAGCTTCTTCAAAAAGCAGCTAGAGGAGCAGGAAGAGCTGCACCCATCTAAAGCCCGGCCCCGCCCCAAACCTGAGCCAACAGAGACAAGTACTGTTACATGCACACAATAATGCGATTATTGTGGATAGCCAGATTAATATAATAGTTTGATTCAAATGTTTACTTGCTTTGCTTAGAATAACTATTTCCCTAATTATCCTGTTTGCATGGACACATCTGAAATCAGACTACCTGACCGCACACTGATAAATGCAGACAATCGGACATATACAGTTTGTAAAACTCCTTAGAAAGACGCATACATTCAGTTGTCCCGAACACACGTCAGTCGCGCTAGAGGGAGGCTCGCTCGGCTAGTGCTAGAACATGCACTGATGAAATACCCCACTGGAACCCCAATTAAAGTGTTTCCATGTCCTAATAATTAGAAAGACTGCTCAGAAAAACAGGGGTTTTAATCCGCGTGTGCTTACCTCAATTTCAACCCGACACTGATTTAAAATAAACAGAGTAAGGTGTTTGAATGTCTATTGCATAATCTGCCTACTGCCATAATCAGTTTAATATACAATTATTAGTGTGGATGTAAACATTGTTTGAGTTACCTATATTTCCTGGGTAAGATGCAGTAATATAACCAAGTATAGGTTTCATGCATCTATATGTTGTTGGTCTGTGTCTATCTTCTCTGCCAGGTTGTACTCCACCAGAGGTGGGGCTCCCCATCTATAGTCCGTTCCCCAGTTGTGGAAATTCAACACAGGGACACTCAAAGTCAATATTAAATGAATCATTGTTAATTAACAGCAAGCTGGAGAGGTTACAGTCAAACAGATGCATAAAGTACTGTTCTGAAGTGAGCTCCCCCAGGGCAGTCCTGTTAGTTCTCTTATATACTGGTTACAGACACATTACATAGGCATGGTTCATAAGGTTGGTTCCGGGCATGTGTCTGGTTATCTTAATTTATAAAATATATTCTGGGCGTTCTGCCAGATGGTCCTGAGGAGGGGCTCATGTCGCCCGCTCTCATATCTTTACCAATCACAGGTAGGAACCAATGAATATTTATGACAGTAAGACAAGATGAACATTTTCAAGGCTCTCTCTTCACAAGATAACATTTTCCATCACACTACTTTCATGATTCAAGACATGATCAACATTGTTGTTACGGATTCATGTTTTTACCATACTCCTTTAATATTTCATTAAAAGGATTCACTCTTCTGTTTTTACTCAATGATTGTTGTAAAATGGTTTGCTGTTTGTACCGGACTGCATCTCCACATGTCTCTTATGTTGGATGTCTCTCTCTGTCTTTATGAAAGTTTGGACAACTGTAGAGCAAGTCTGAGTGAGTCAGGTCCTAGATATGCAACAGATATTTATTCCGCATTTAGTTTTGTTAAATGAAAATACTGTAGTGAACAAAGTACAATGAGCAGTATACAGTTGTATGTCTTATCTGACCAATAGCAGTACAGACTCTGCAGACAACCATACAATATGTGTATGTAGTATTGTATCTAATTACAATATACACTGAGTGGGCAAAACATTAAGAACGCCTCTTCCCATGACAGACTGACCAGGTGAATTCAGGTGAAAGCTATGATCCCTTAATGATGTTGCTTATTAAATCCACTTCAATCTGTGTAGATGAAGGGGAGGAGACAGGTTAAATAAGATTGTTAAGCCTTGAGACAATTGAGACATGGATTGTGTGTGTGAGCCATTCACAGGGTGAATGGGAGAGACAAAAGATTGAAGTGCCTTTAAACGGGGTAGGTGCCCGGCACACCGGTTTGTGTCAAGAACTGAAACGCTGCTGGGTTTTTCAAGTTCAACAATTTCCCGTGTCCACCACCTAAAGAACATCAATATTAGGAAGATGTTCCTAATGTTTGATATACTCAGTTTAAATTGTAACTGGGCAAAGTCAGAATGGAAGAGACTCTGAGAATTAAGATAAAAAGGTTTATAAAGCGATAACTAAAAGTTGCCTTTGAAACACATCTGGGATCAGCGTATTCCCCAGAATCCTATCCTTAACTATTAGAAGGTAAAATCCCAAACTGACTTCAGATCAGTATCACACCTACAACCCTAGCCACTCAGACTTCTGGTCCCCAGCCTGATAGATGTCATCAAAGTAGCTGTTAGAGTAGCGAAGCATCTGGACCACGGCAGTGAGCAGGAGGATGTCTGTGTGGACGTCCAGCTCAAGCTCACGACTGTAGTTCTTCACTGGCAGGACACAGGACTGGGACACACCCAGACACACACTCACCTCACGGGTCTGAAACACACACACACACACACACACACACACACACGGTTGTAGTTAAATAAACATGGTGTACTATGTGAGAATAGGGTTCCAGACTCAGCCATGCACTCACCATCCTCTCTATGTAGTGGCTCAGGTAGATGTTGGTCAGGTCATCTCTCACTAGTGGACAGGCCTCATCCACCTTGGTAAGCAGGACCAGCTGGGGAACACCTAGTGACACAACACACATGAACACACACATACACAGACATGTAAACCCACGCGCGCACTCACTTCCTTCCTTACCCTGCTTGTTGATCCCCTTGCGGATGGCGGCGAGCTTGTCCACCATCTTGGCAGAGAGCAGAGTGAACTTGCAGGCATCCAGTACGTAGACCACACAGTGGATCGTGTCCTTCAGGCTGGGCGACTTACAGAACCCAACACCATCCGTCTGGACAGACATGGACGGGTTGAACTGGGGGAGAGAAACAGGACATCAGCCCCCAAGATAAATATACTGCTACTGTACTATCAACCACATGCTTTCCCTAACATGAGGCTGGTTCTACTTTAACTCGGATGACAGGCTCATTGTAATGGCTGGAATGATTGGTATAAAACACATGAAATCCTCTCGTTGATACATTTCTATTCATTCTATCTTCCTCCAACAGCCTCCACTGCTACCATTTGCCAGTTTTACACACCTGGTACCGGTCTTGTACGTGGCCCTTCAGGATACTGTTGACGTCGTCTATATCCAGCCCTGCGCTGTGTCCTTCCTCCAGGCCCATGGTGTCACACAGGACCAGAGGGAGAGCCTTCCTACCCTGATCTGCCTTGATGCTGTAGGTACGGAACTACAGATAGAGAGATGTGGAATGTTAAGTCCAGTACAATAGGGATGTTCCATAAGTCTTGTATAATTTCAGACAGTAGTTTTGAAAGTGGTGCTCATGAGTCAAAACGAGAGAGGGGGAGGGCTGGGGGGACTGCGGGGGGCTGGGGGGACTGCGGGGGGCTGGGGGGACTGCGGGTGGTCTTGCATGGTTGGTGGCCTGGCGGTTGGGAGATTGGGCCAGTGGCTGGGAGGTCGATGGTTCGGGTCCCCGATTCGGGAGATCTGTAGATGTGCCATTGACCCTGGTTGGTCCTGTGGGTCGCTCTGGATGAGAGTGTCTGCTAGATGACTGAACTTAATGTAAATGTTGAGCGGCTTCACTGCAGGTAGATGGTATGTTTTAAAATTCAATTAAAAAAATAATAATAATAATAAAGTTCTACCTGATGACATCATTAAAAAAAACACAATAAAACGTAAACAGCCGTTTTCAAACAACTATGAGATTTGTGGGGAGCAAGAAAATACCCTCCTTCTGGCTAGAAACTCACTGCAGGTTTAGAAAAGTAGTTTTCTTGACTTTTAATCCTACCCCGTGCTGTCACAGAGAAGTATTTTTTAAGACATTTCCTTTTAAATCACAGATCATAGAAACATGCAATTTTCCCATAAGTAGACACTGATATGGTGCTGGAGATAATAAATACGAGGTGAAAAGTGACAGAATTGTCTTTTAAGATCCCAGTCTGCATCTTTAAGCCACAACCACACACACACACTCATGCGGGCACACAAACAGTACCTGTGTGGTGAGGCTGGTGCCAGCGCTGCCGGTGTTAGCCTGCCCGGTAACATGTCCTTTGAAGACAGAGTTGATGGAGTTGAAGAAGCTGGACTTGCCGGCCCCGACCGGACCCACCAGCAGAACTCTGGCCTGGAACACAGACTTTACCTCAGGCTTATAGTTCTTGATATAGTCCATCAGGCGTTCCTTGTTGCTGTTAATGATAGAGATGGATGGAGAAAGGAAGAGAGAGAGATGAGTGACAGACTGGATTGATTGATTTAAGTATATTCATTGGAACAGCAGAAGTGGTACTAGATGCATCACTAGTTGCATAGTATTATGATTTTTGTATTGCTTTTGAGATTTAACAGACAGGATACCTATATCCTTCCCAGTCAATTTCCCTCCAAGGAGTCTTCAGAAGGCCTCCACAGTCTGCCAGAAATTGAGACCAAAAAAAACAACTGATTTAATCAATACACTCATTGCTTCAACAACCTCTCCCGCAATGTGAGCAAGACAAAGGAGAAGATCGAGGACTACAGGAAAAGGAGGGCCGAACAGGCCCCCATTAACATCGATGGGGCTGTAGTGGAGTCGGTCGAGAGTTTCAAGTTCATTGGTGTCCACATCACCAACAACTATCCATCCTGGTCCAAACACACCAAGACAGTCGTGAAGAGGGCACGACAAAACCTCAGGAGACTGAAAAGATTTGGCATGGGTCCCCAGATCCTCAAAAAGTTATACAGCTGCACCATCGAGAGCATCCTGACCGGTTGCATCACCGCCTGGTATGGCAACTGCTCGGCATCTGACCGTAAGGCACGACAGAGGGTAGTGCGAACGGCCCAGTACATCACTGGGGCCAAGCTTCCTGCCATCCAGGACTTATATAATAGGTGGTGTCAGAGGAAGGATAAAAAAATTGTCAAAGATGCCAGTCACCCTAGTCATAGACTGTTCTCTCTGCCACCGCATGGCAAGCGATACCGGAGCGCCAAGTGCAGGTCCAAAAGGCTCCATAACAGCTTCTACCCCCAAGCCATAAGATTGCTGAACAATTAATCAAATGGCCACCCGGACTATTCACTTTACCCCTACCTACATGTACAAATTACTTCGACTAACCTGTACCCTCAAACATTGACTCGGGAACAGGTACCCCCTGTATATAGCCTTGTTATTGTTATGTGTAATGTCTGCTTCCAACTCACACCCTCAAACACATAGATCCCCTAAACACAGCTCACTTTCCAGCTCACACCCGCAAACACCTAGATCCCCTGAAAGCAGCTCACTCTCCAGATCCAGATCCCAATCACCTGAATTCTAATCACCTGTTCACACACCTGTATGTCATTATCACATGTGACATACGTCCTTCAGAGCTCTGGTTTTTCTCGTGATTTACTCCTCCCGTGTATGATAGTTTTTGTCTGCCTCACTATGACGCCTATTCCCTGCCTGTACTTTAGCCTATTGGATTTCCTGTTATCAACCTATTGCCTGATCTCCCGGACGACGTTACTAGCCTTTTCCCTGCCTGTACTGTTGCCTTTTTGACCCCCTGTGTATGACCTTCTGCCTGCCCCTGGACCCAGCTACCTGCCTCCTCCTGTGTATGACCTTCTGCCTGCCCCTGGACCCAGCTACCTGCCTCCTCCTGTGTATGACCTTCTGCCTGCCCCTGGACCCAGCTACCTGCCTCCTCCTGTGTATGACCTTCTGCCTGCCCCCTCCTGTGTATGACCTTCTGCCTGCCCCTGGACCCAGCTACCTGCCTCCTCCTGTGTATGACCTTCTGCCTGCCCCTGGACCCAGCTACCTGCCTCCTCCTGTGTATGACCTTCTGCCTGCCCCTGGACCCAGCTACCTGCCTCCTCCTGTGTATGACCTTCTGCCTGCCCCTGGACCCAGCTACCTGCCTCCTCCTGTGTATGACCTTCTGCCTGCCCCTGGACCCAGCTACCTGCCTCCTCCTGTGGTCCTCTGCAATAAACACCTGCTGCGCCCTGCACTTGAAACCATCTCTCTGTGTTCATTACATTATGTGTTGCTTTTTATTACATATTAAAATTAATAAATATTTTCTTAACTCTTTCTTGAACTGCACTGTTGGTTAAGGGCTTGTAAGTAAGCATTTCACGGTATAGTCTACCTACAACTTGGCGCATGTGACAAATAACATTTGATTAGATTCACATTGCCTTCTGACTGGTTTTAATATTTTGCCATATTGGTCACATATATCCAAGTGTTTCAGTAGTGCCTAGGGAGTAGTGGCTATAAATGACCACTCACCTTCCACTCTGTACACCTCACACTCTGTCAGCTGCAGGTCATTGCCATGCATCTCTTCCCCTTCAAAGGTGTAGCTGTTCCCTGCAACAATTTGAACTGTAGAGGTGTTATTATTAAGAAACCACAAGACACCAACATTAAGACCATTCTTTCCATCTGTGAAACCATACTGGCCATCGGTACTGGACACACGCAGTGGCTTTTCTCTCTGGTCGGTGATGCTGTAGAGAAAGGCCTTATCATCGTTGATGGCCTGGTTAGTCTGGGCGTAGTTCTTACTGATGTAACCTCCGAAAACAAACCCAGCCTTGTTGTAGGCCACAAGTACGGTGGGTCCCTGGCCATCACAGCGGTTGTGGAAGGCTGAATGCATGTAGCTGTGGACGCTGGCTTTGAGCAGAACAAAATATAATAGAAAAGTACTTTATTACATTTTACTGACCCAATTGCTTTGTTCTGCCTGCATTGCTGGTATCTGGCCTGATAAAATGAATCTCATAAAAAAAATGTTTTTCAAAGATGCCATTAAAATGAAGTCCATTGTTCTGACAAACCTTTGTAGAGCAGGTGGAGTCTGACATGGCCGAACAGAGACAGCAGCTTCTTCTCCTGTTCTACTGACAGACTGGACTTCACAACACTCATTGTGTCACTAAGGACCTGAGGTAGAAAGACCAGCAATAAATAGTAACAGAAACCCATCATACTGATGAACCTCACCTCGCTGTATAGACACGCACCGAGGAAAGAGCGAAAGGAATGTAGAGTGGACAAACTCATATTTTCATAGATGCTACCACACAAATATGTTAGAATTACTTATTTTGAAGCGCTTTCTTTAGATTGTTATGATGATGTAGGTGATCTTACCGTTTGTAACTGATGATCGTGTTAGAAATATAACTATTCTAATGCAGTGGGCTGCTGGGCTTCAATCATTCACAACAACTATATAATCAACCACAACATCCAGGTCGCGCAGTATAAAACAGAGACGTTTCAAGCTTTCCTTTTCTTAAAACCGAAACTTTGGCTGCTTTGAGTCACTCAACTTGCCTTTCTTTTTGTTTTCAATACAGGACAGGACCGCTAGTACGCTTGATAGAGCTCTTCTGGCACGCCGTTGGACGGAGTTAGCTTCTTTTTTTGTAGGAATTTCTCGATGTGCAGCCCGGAAGAGGGAGTGCAACTTGCACAGCCTGTAGCCTTCCCTCCACAAGTCATGTCAGGAAATACAGGGCTTCTACAGTAGGATAGAAGACTGGGAATTATTCATGGCTTAGAAATATAACATAGTGGTATTTAATTGACAATGAGCTGTAATTCTATCTGAAGCTAGAGAAACGTCTATGGTCACTTTAAAATGACCTGTACAATTCTCAGGTGTGGATGGATGTGTGGATGGATGTGTGTGTGTGTGTGTGTGTGTAAGAAGAGAAGCGGCAGGTCAAAACAACACGGGCGTTATTATATTTTTATTCATGTTGTCTACTTTTTCAATATCATCTTTTTTTTAACAGCAATATCCACAAAAAATATTAACAGTAAAGTCTTAACAGTAAAGTATTTAACTGTAAAATATGAACAGTAAAGTATTTAACTGTAAAATATGAACAGTAAAGTATTTAACTGTAAAATATGAACAGTGTGCAAGAAAACATGAGTTATGGCACATCAGAGCGACCAGATACAAAAAAATAGATATTACATTTCCTTCATAATCTATAACTGATCATTCACAATTAATCAAGGCAGAAAGATACGGTAACGCTTGACTTTACAGTCCCTGTCCCAGCCGGAAGGAACACATTGTGGTAACAATGGGGACTTTCAACCTGGGACCAAATAGTCCTCGCTTGACTTTACAGTCCCTGTCCCAGCCGGAAGGAACACATTGTGGTAACAATGGGGACTTTCAACCTGGGACCAAATAGTCCTCGCTTGACTTTACAGTCCCTGTCCCAGCCGGAAGGAACACATTGTGGTAACAATGGGGACTTTCAACCTGGGACCAAATAGTCCTCGCTTGCAACGAAACACATGTTTTTACCATGTTATTTATAAGCAAATACCAAGTTAAAGGAGACTGTAAAAACAAAGCGTTACCAGAGATACATACTGTATATGAATACACAGGAGATAAAAACACAATGATGAGTCCAGGTAAAACTGACCTGAGATCAGTGTCTTAGGGACAGAAATTTGTTTTAGGGTTCTAGCGTTCTGCTCTGGGTAAGACCTATGATCAGATTCCATTCCCCAAATCCTGACATAATCTTTAGGGGGAGAAAACTTGAAACGGACCTAGATCAGCTATAGTGAATGATGTGGGAATGGGAGCACCACAAGACTTCCATTCTAGAGCTTTGTGTCCTCTTTTAAGACTGTTCACTCAAATACTCTCAACTATTCTTAAGTCTAGGGCTAGAATGTTGTTCCTGACCATGTGACTTGACCAGGTAAAACTCCTGGTCCTAACCAGCATACAACACAATACACCACAACAAGGCAAACCATCAATCAACCAATCAATCAATCAACCAATCAATCAAACAACCAATCAATCAAAATAACCGTCCGTGGAATGAATGAATTAAGGAATAACAATAATCTCCCTCAGATAATCACTTTTAAAAGACATTAGGAAACTGTGTGTGTGTCTGTCTGTGTGCGTGTGAGAGAGAGACAGTGATTTAATGGTTCAAGTTTGTTTCTCACAGTGCTGTGCCTGTGTATAAGAAGCTATGCTATGAGTACGGCCACTTCACTGCTTTGTAGATGTGGTTGGCTCCCCATTTAGTCACTAGGGGATTGTGTGTGTGTGTGTGTGTGTGTGTGTGTGTGTGAGAACCTCAAGCTGAATGAGGAAACAGACAAAATTCTGACAGAAGGGAAACATTTACGCAAAAATTGAACATCCACAGAAAAGATTCTGCAACAGGCTGACATTCAATTAAAGCGCATTTTGTTTTTTTGGGGGTGGAAAAAGTTTAATGCACTTTGATTGATTTCTGGCCTAGGTTTTATCTTACAAACACTGTACCGTTCGATAATAATACTCGACTGACCTGCTTCCATTTAGAAAGAAACTCAAACCAAACCCAAAACAGCTACTCTCAAAACGTATCACTTCTGCACATGGCTTAAAGAAAGTTTATACACTTTTGTTTTTATTTTCTCTAGTGTCTTTTACATTTTTTACAATCAAGTTTGGTTTGGGAGTAGAGGAATAGGACTGTGGAGGTGGGGACACGGGACACCACTTTGTAATTCACTCTTGTTCCTCAATAGAACACACGATGAGCCAATAAGCAAAGCCCAAGAATTGATGCTTGCTCTTATTGTCAGAACTAGTGACGTATCTAACCACTGATATAGGATCAGATATTTGTACACCCCCCTTATGGTTCAAGTTAAGATTGGGGATGATAATCTGATCCTAGATCTGTGGTTAAGGTAAACTTTTGCCTCAAGTGTAAGTTAAGGAGTGAATGGAAACCTACAGTATCTGCTAACTATATGGCAATAAATTGACAAAATATTGAAACGATAAGTAATTAAAAAACATATATATATATATATGTACTATATATATACTTCTGGGGTTAAAAACTTGAACAGTTAGCCTCTCAGTACTCGTCAGTACTCAAGATAGAAGTTTCATTAGGCTGTGTTTACACGGGCAGCAAAATTCTAATCTTTTGCCCAATTATTGGGAAAAAGAGCTAATCTGATTGGCCAAAAGACCAATTAGTGGACAAAGATCTGAATTAGGCTGCCTGTGTAAACTCAGCCTTTTAGACAGATCTAGCATCAGATGACCCTCTCTAAATCCTAACCTTTACCATTAGAGGGAAAACACAAGACTGATCTTAGATCAGTGTCTATGAGCAACTTACTCCACAAGTCGACACAGCTGGAGTTTTGGCCTATAGAAAACCCACTGACCAAGAAATCAAAACCAAAGCAGTAACACTGTTGATCGATAACCGTCGCTAGAGTGGGAGTGTATGTAGCCTATGCTTTAGCTCAGTGGGCTAACACAGTCTTGTGGCATTGCAGATGATCCGGGTTTAAACACAGTGGGTACATATGCAGCATGTACCAACCTGCTCAGTGTTTACAATGCCATGTTCACAAAAACACAATGTCTTGTGGAAACACTGACATTACCGTTGACGCAAGGTTTCAGGAAGGGGCCATCCCCATTGTGATACTTAGAAAGTCAGTGGCAAGTCAGCCACTATATGGCTAACAAACACACCGTGTATAGCCACGGTGGTTTAGTGATGGGTAACCATGCCTGAGACCTGAAGACTTATATTAACTTCCATGGCTAATGGCTAGGCTTTAGCTGAGAGGGCTAACACAGCTTGTATCACACGAACGACCCAGGTTTTACACCAGATTGGTCACACATAAACCCCCACCTCACCAGATACTGCTATCAATCAATCGATTAATCAATGAATCAATAAATCATTGATTCACTAAAATACATGCTATACATCAGCCTATAACTTCATGTAGGCGACTGTGGATTCCTATTAAGATAATTGTCCTTTTTTGAAGTAAATCTGTCATCTCCACTTGAGTGTCACTATCTCTGTGGGTGAGTCAGTAACCAGTATCAGGTAGGGCTGCATGTTAGTGCAGGCTTACCCTCAGCACCACAGAGAAACAACTCAGGGCTAATATCACTAATGTGGCAATGTGGTCTGTAAACACAGACACCGCCCCCTAGCTGTGGCTATTGAGTATGGCGCTTTTCCAGAGTGGCTATTTCGTTTCTCTGTGTGTGTGTGTGTGTGTGTGTGTGTGTGTGTGTGTGTGTGTTGTATGTATAGCTTGACAGAGCTGGGCCATGTTGGCTGTTGCAGAGTCAGCCAGTGGGAGTGTGTGTGTGGGCAGAGGTGTGTGTGTGTCTGATGTGCAGAGATGAGTGTGCAGCTATAGGATGATGCAGGGTTTCTTGTCTTTGAAAGGGTTTTCTGACGTTGGGATGCCAACGAGGAGAGGGTCGTTACGGGCGTGCTGCTCACAGTAACTCATCAGGTCTGCCGCTGCCTTAGACACCTGGGGGGGGGGGAGAGAGAGAGAGAGAGAGAGAGAGAGAGAGAGAGAGAGAGAGAGAGAGAGAGAGAGAGAGAGAGAGAGAGAGAGAGAGAGAGAGAGAGAGAGAGAGAGGGGGGGGGTAGAGGGAGAGAAGGGGGATAGGGTGAGAGGATGAGTGGAGAGAGACAGGAGGCAGGGAGAGGGATATTGTGATGCTTTGGCAAAAGTGGACTGCTCCTTATAGTGGATTTCTCCTTACAGTGGATTGCTCCTTACGGTGGATTGCTCTTACAGTGGATTGCTCCTTACAGTGGATTGCTTCTTACAGTGGACTTCTCCTTACAGTGGATTGCTTCTTACAGTGGATTGCTTCTTACAGTGGACTTCTCCTTACAGTGGTTTGCTTCTTACAGTGGACTTCTCCTTACAGTGGTTTGCTTCTTAAAAGTGGATTGATCCTTACAGTGGACTGATCCTTACAGTGGACTGATCCTTACAGTGGATTGCTTCTTACAGTGGATTGCTTCTTACAGTGGATTGCTCCTTACAGTGGATTGCTCCTTACAGTGGACTGATCCTTACAGTAGATTGCTCCTTACAGTGGACTGATCCTTGCAGTGGATTGCTTCTTACAGTGGATTGCTTCTTACAGTGGATTGCTCCTTACAGTGGATTGCTCCTTACAGTGGACTGCTTCTTACAGTGGATTGCTTCTTACAGTGGATTGCTCCTTACAGTGGACTGATCCTTACAGTAGATTGATCCTTACAGTAGATTGCTCCTTACAGTGGACTGCTTCTTACAGTGGATTGCTCCTTACAGTGGATTGCTCCTTACATGCTAATAAAAACCTTAGCGTTGACACACACCTTAATACGTTCGATCCCTGCCTCGATCCTCAGTTGTTCCACCAGTTTCCTGGCCTGCGCGATGTTGTTATTGGTTGACATCCTGATCCATCAATACACACACCCCCACTATGGAAAGGGAGAGGGGAGAAGAGAAGGGGGGAGAGAAAGAAATAATTTAAAAGCAGCTTTATACTGCCCTCATGTGGTTTTCTGCTACAGTCATCGTGTTTTTTTCCCCCTCAGGCTTGAATGTACATTTACTGTCCTAAATCACACACACACACACACACACACACACACACACACACACACACACACACACACACACACACACACACACACACACACACACACAAACCTAGCGGATGGTGTGCAGATCGGGGGGCCAGTCTGCACCAAGGGCCAGACAGGTGTGTGTTGGGTTGGTAGCCAGGTGTACCAGGTAGGGCAGGTGTGTGTTGGGTTGGTAGACAGGTGTACCAGGTAGGGCAGGTGTGTGTGCAGGGGAAGGACTGATGAGGTGAGTTGGGTCACTCAGCTGGACAGAAGTGGTTGTGACCTCAGGTCAGATGGACAGGAGTGGTTGTGACCTCAGGTCAGATGGTCAGCTGTAAACCTTCACCTCCTGCAGAGTAGAAGTTTCACATTATTAATATCACATGCACAGTACAGTGAAATAGCTTTCTTGCAGACTCAAAACCCAACAATGCGATAATCAATAACAATGTAATACTAGAAAAAAAACACACGAGAAATAAGAAGAAATATGGAGAACACAATAAGTAAGTAAACATACTTTATACAGGGTCAGTTCCAATACCGTATTTACAATGAGCAGGGATACTGGAGTGATGAAGGTACTGTAGATTTTAACATTTGGTGACTATTATGTTACAGTCATATACACGTTTCAACTACATAGTAATTTATAACTGTCTTTCATTTCTTTTGGATTCACAGAAACAACATTCATGTTGTCACAGGGCTGTAGAATAAAGTACTGTACCAAACTATTCACCAGAAAATATGTGCCTCTCCCTCCCTCTCCCTCTCCCTCTCTCTTTCTCGCTTGCTCCCTCTCTCTCTCTCTCTCTCTCAGGAGTCCTGCTGTAATTACTCTACTGTGGAGGACCTTGAGATTAATGGCTCTAATTAGGGCTGTGTGTGTGTGTGTGTGTGTGTGTGTGTGTGTGTGTGTGTGTGTGTGTGTGTGTGTGTGTGAGTGTGAGACAGAGAGAGAGAGTACATTATGTATGAGCTACTAACTAGATATAAAGTTTGACAGTTTAAAGGCAGTAAATGTGCATGATAAAATGTAAGGCATGCAAAGAAAACGGTCATACATGCTGTCAAATCCGTTAAAACGTTTCAGAAACGTTAGGCCTATAGCCCGCCTGTTACCACATAGCTAATTTCATACGCCTGTTGATGTTCCAACTAGTTTCAAACTTTCCTAACGAGGGTATATTCTCTCATTCCCAGACAAAGGGTAAGTGACCTGAAGCATTGTTTGACAGCCTTTATGATTTATTTTTCGACACTCCGAATTATATCCAGGCCTATAGGCCAAAGAATAGCCAGTTATAAACAGTATCGTCGTGTCTTGTGCAGTGTGCTAGTATAGACCATCACATTAGTAGGCTAACATGATTAGACAATACACGGTATTGATTTGACGGTATTTATCAGTTCATGGCAATTCCACTGGTAGGCAAATTAAATGGCTGAGCATCCAATATGGACCCTATAGCTGACGCGACACGCGTAAATTCCCAACAATGGACTACATGGGTCTGTGTGTTGCCCCTGCATGCCTGTCAGCCTGTTCTGTTTAAAACAGAATGCGGGCATTTTGACGGATGAAACAGTGTCCTATTCCTCGGCCACACGCACACACACGTATAGGCCTACTACGGTAATAGGCCTACTGCATAGTCGAATCTCAGCCGGAGAATAGGTTGTTGACATGTCGTTAGAATGCTTATGGACGCTATTCGCCTGTTGGAAATAATGCATGTCTTGCAAATAGCCTATTATGCAAATTTGACGCTTCCCTCAATAAAACATCCAGCTGTTTAGACATCGCTGCTTCCCTCTGATCTATCAGCTACAGCGTGCGCTACCGACGTTTTGATAACGTTTCTCCCACAGACCCTGTCCCCCAGTTTCTCTCCTCCCCACCCTCTCTCCGCCCTGGCTTGGGAAACCCGAATTCGTGACTCTCTCTTTCCCATAAACGCTGCTTTTCCATTGACCAAAATTAGGGAAGGCAAGAGCACATAAACCGCAAATAAGTACACGGTTCTGTAAAGAGGTGATATAAACAGATAAAATAGAGTGATATTTCCCAACTCACCTCCGAATGCGCTGTATTCCTGATTTAAAGGGGCAGTTTCGTCGGTTACACAGTCCGTTCGTTCAATCTCGGTTTTTACCGAATCAAACGCCACCCCCTCTGTTGGCTAGCGGTGTCTGTCCACCCTATTCCACTCCCTCCCTTACTCCGTCACTTCTGACAGCCAGCTAGCGCTCTCACACACAAACTTGATTTCCCCCCTTGAGAAAAACAAATGGGTTGATTCAGAGCATAAAGCATGAAGTTGCACTTAGACGTCTATCTAGGTTCAGTTTAGCGTTTTTCCCACCGATGGTTAAGGTTAGAATTGGGGAGGATATGCAGATCCTAGATCAGTGGTTACGGGAGTTCAATAAGATTGCCCTTGTTCCAAGTCGAAAACCAATCGGTATTGTACAATTGCATAAACATTTAGATTGTGGTGCTTTATGTAGAACTATCGAACATCAGATATTCATGTAAGTATTTTCTCTTTGACGTCGTATGTGCCCGGAGTGTGAGCTGCTTTCAATATATCCGCATCTGGACACCGAATTGATACAGTATCAAGCAGCAGGGTGCAGTAACACATATACACTCAGAGAGGCGCCCTTACGCAATGTTATTTACAAAGAGAAATTACACTTCATTCCGACTGATATACAAGCTACTTACTAGGCCTAGTTGGTAGACAGAAAATCTCTGCCGTATTTTCACCTAAAGTGAAAATATACACACACACACACACACACACACACACACACAGTGGCAGTCTATAGTCATTCCCCACCAGAGAGCTAAAAATAGCAGGGAGAGGTGAGAGAGAGAAAGGGAGGGAGAGAATGAGAGAGCAAGGGAGGGAGGGAGAAAGAGAGAGGGAGAGAGCATTTACCGCATTGGCCTCATTTCTACTGAAGTATGAAATTATGCTGATGGTACATTTAGCTTTCATTTCCTCTCCTTTGATGTCTCTCTCTCTATCTCCTTTCTCTTTTTCCCTCCATCTTTCGTCCATCTCTCTCTCTCTCTCATTCCTCTCTTTCTCCCCTCCCTCCCTCTGTCTCTCTCCCTCCCTCTTGCTCACCCCTCTCCCCTCCCTCTCTCTCTCTCCATCTCTCTCTCTGATGTGAGCAGCAGCAGTATCAGATGTAGCTGAAGCACTAACACAAACTACAGAACATTGCAGTACGCTAAGAATCTAGATCAGTACTGAATTGGAATTCTCACAGTACCATTTGGATTCTAGATCAGTACTGAATTTGAATTCTCACAGTGCCATTTGGATTCTAGATCAGTACTGAATTGGAATTCTCACAGTGCCATTTGGATTCTAGATCAGTACTGAATTGGAATTCTCACAGTACCATTTGGATTCTAGATCAGTACTGAATTGGAATTCTCACAGTGCCATTTTAATTCGAGATCAGTACTGAATTGGAATTCTCACAGTGCCATTTGGATTCTTGATCAGTACTGAATTGGAATTCTCACAGTACCATTTGGATTATAGATTAGTACTGAATTGGAATTCTCACAGTGCCATTTGGATTCTAGATCAGTACTGAATTGGAATTCTCACAGTGCCATTTGGATTCTAGGTCAGTACTGAATTGGAATTCTCACAGTGCCATTTGGATTCTAGATCAGTACTGAATTGGAATTCTCACAGTACCATTTGGATTCTAGATCAGTTTAGCAGTATATGAGCATGTAACAGAGGTCATTTGGTGAACCAAACTCGGGTGAACACAGTTTTGTGGCACGCAGATGACCCGGCATTAAACCCAGTTAGTCAAAAGACTAAGGACTGTATTTCTGTTAAATCAGCTGGGTTTAAAATCCTCCCCATCACCCTGAACTGTTACTAGTCAGTAGCCCCCAGTAGGTGCTAAAATGATGTGATGTTATCTAAGAGCATTGTCATGGTTATGTGTTGAAACCACAATGGCCATAGTCTCTCTATACAATATATGACTCATGAGTGGTGACTAAAGGGACATATACACACTCTCTCCCTCTATCTGACTCTCTCTCTCCCTGACTCTCTCTCTCCCTGTTCTCTCTTCCCACCGCTCTCTGACTCATAGAGCCTGTGAGAAACTCCTCTCCATGAGATGGCTGTTAACTTCATTATACCCTGGGCCGGGTGTGTGTGTGTGTTGTTTGTTTTATAGTCTCTATGTTAAAACAGGGTCAACTGTGTTTGTGTTTTTGATGGAGGATGTTAAAACAGTGTTGATGTGTGTTGTATGTAAACAGCATTATGTCAGTGGCTAATTAGTTACACTTACACAAAGATGGCATCAAGAGTGTATGTTTGTGTAACCCCAGAGGCACGTGAAGGGTGTGTGTGTGTTATCAGGGTGTGTGTCGCCCTCATTAAGATCCTACAGAGGTGCTGCTAACCTCAGGTCTCCTCTCATTACAGCCTGACACACACACACACACACACACACTCTGCCTAGAAGATCTATGGTTGTCGTAATGCATCACCTGGCTCACACCACATTCTGACGCGGCAACCGTAGCCGTCACTGAGTCGCCATAGCAACCACATTGGGTGAAGAATCCTCAAGCAGATAGAGAAAGAGAGAATGTGCTTTGCTTTGCTTTGCAGGCATGCTGTCAGGGAGTGGAGAACAGTATGACACTGTATGAGGCTGCAAGCTGTTGTCACGGTGCCTTCAAGACAACTGGGATCTCTGAAAAGAAACAAGCTCTAATTGGGAAAAATCGTGATGTCAGTGATCTTCAGGTCAGAGAAGTCGGGGCTCTAGGATGGATGCCCGAGTTTCTGACTTGTAATTCCGAGTTGGATGTCCTTTCCAAATTATTTTTCACCATTCAGAGTTCTTTAATTTGGTCTTTTTTTGGAGGGGTGGGGGGGGGGGGGTCTTGCATGCATCAAAATCAGAAGTCGGAGACTTACTTGTTCCGAGTTGTGTTGAGCGCACCATCAGTCCACGTAACCGACCTGGTATCAAACCAGGGTTTCCTATACTCGGTCCTATACACCCCCCGGGTGCACATTTTGTTTTTTGTCCCAGCACTACACAGCTGAATCAAATAACCAGCTCATCATCAAGCTTTGCTTATTTGAGTCAGCTGTGTAGTATTTGTATTTATTATGGGTCCCCATTAGCTGCTTCCAATGCCGCAGCTACTCTTCCTTACAATACATTCCCAACACACTGTGTGCCCTCAGGCCCCTACTCCACCACATATCTACAGTACTAAATCCATGTGTAGTGCTAGTACAAAAACCAAAATGTGCATCCATGGGGGGCCCCAGGACCGAGTTTGGGAAACCTTGATCTACACAATGCAAGACCATGTCAGCCAACTAAGCAAAATCCTAGGTGCTCAATGTAGGAGCCAACAGGAGTCTTCAGGTCATCTTTCTGTCATTTCACACACATTGTGAAAGGAAATATCACACAAGAGGCAGATTCTTAACTGTTGTTTTTATTAAGAAAATCCTTTTGCAGAGTCGATATGATCATTTCTTCATATACATAATATCTTATAGTTAGGATGCATTGCCACAGTACATTATAGTTGGAAGACTATTGCTAGAATAAATAGCTAGAATAATAATTCATTATAATAACAACTATCTTAAAAATAAAATAATAAAATGTCTTTACATGATCATTATGTTAAAAAAAGGTCCAAACAAAAAACATGTTTACAAAAACAATAAGAGATTAAAAACAGTTACACTTTTCAAACCAAAGCCATTATTAATGCAGAAGAATTATAATAATAAAATACAAATATGTTAATTTCACAGTTTGCGTCCTTATTGGTTCTCATGCTGGCAGGGAGCAACACTTATTGTGGCCATGCAGGGAGGGAAGGACAGAGATGGAGGTTAGTAGAACCACACTACCCAGAAGTCATTGCACCCCCCAGAGGCCCGGTCCAGAAACAACTTCGAGGCACTTCCACGTTTTGTGTTTGGCAGAGCAGACAAGTGTAAACAATATGGCGGAAGTTCCCTAAAGCCTAATAGTTAACCCTGTCCCCTATCCAGTCCCTTCAGATATTCGAACTTCTAGGGGCAAGGAGTTGTTTCTGGGCTGATAGTATGATCTGGGGTGATGCAAAAATTCCAAACTGCATCCCTGGTAGGATTGAGTTTCGAGAACATGTTTCTGATTAACTACACTCAATCAACTACTCTTCCCATAGTCCTTTGTGCCACTTCTCTTCTGCAACATGACCAGTACCCAGTTTCCAGCAACATGACTTTCTGATAACACACATCAGTGAAAGGCTGTAGGGGCTTTTTCAGGTAGAAACTACGTAGAACAGACACAACTATCTGGCTTGTATAATCTATTCTAGAATCATATCAGCTCTGTTGTGTGTTTCTATCTTGGTTTTGATTCAGCCATACAGCAGCCTCTTTGTCCATTCCTGAGTCATTATAGGAATGCTCTTTGAACCCATTCGTAACTTGACATACAACAAAATCAGACTTCATGTAAATCATGTTATTGATATATTTGTGAGGAAAGTAGTTGTGTGTGTGGATCTCAAGACAGGATCCAGCACTCTAAACTACACACGTGAAAAAAAGAAACCCTCTCATTGGTTCATCTCTGGAGGACTCCGCCCATTTGGGCTCTGGCCAGTCCCCCAGGTGCTCATCCAATGAGGTGAGAGATCTTCCTCAGTGCCCATCTCTTCTCTGATTCTAATAACATACTGTGGAATCACAGTTGGCAGCTCTACCTTCACTCCTAAGAGAACCACACTACCCACAATCCTTTGAAGAGGGCCATGATGTCACCATTCCCTAACGTTCCTAAATCCTCTATCGAGTCTATATCCACCTCCAGCTATATAACTAATGGCTATTTACAGTTATCTACAGATGTGGAGTGAAGGGGAGTGGTAAAACTAATAGGAGGTGTACAACAGACGGGTTACAGGGTGACACAGCAGTGCAGAAAAACAGACAATGTCCAAATCTCACAACACCCTATTCCCTATGTAGTGCACTACTTTGACCAGAATCACATGGGATCAGGGGATAAGGTAACGCATGAGACGCAGATAATTAGGTTTCTGTGGCACAAAGGACTGCTCACTGTTTGATTGGTATGCCTGTGTATTTATATATCTGTGTACTGTATGTGTGTGTGTGTGTGTGTGTGTGTACACGCAGTGGTGTTAAGTACTTAAGTACAAATATTTTAAAGTATTACTTCAGTAGTTTTTTGGGGTATCTGTACTTTACTATTTTTTACAACTTTTACTTTACTACATTCCTAAAGAAAATGTACTTTTTACTCCATACATACATACTCCAAACACCCAAAAGTACTCGTTACATGTGTGCTTAGCAGGACAGGAAAATGGTCCAATTCACACGCACTTATCAAGAGAACACATGGTCATCCCTACTGCCTCTGATCTGGCAGACTCACTAAACACAAATACGTCATTTGTAAATGATGTCCGTACATGTTAAAAACAAGAAAACAGTGCCATCTGCTTTGCTTAATATAAGGAATTTGAAATTATTTATACTTTTGATACTTAAGTATATTTGACCAAGTCCACTGACTTTTACTACTTAAGTATATTTGACCAAGTCCACTGACTTTTACTACTTAAGTATATTTAGAACAAAATACAGACTTTTACTCAAGTAGTATTTTACTGGGTGACTTTCACTTGAGTAACTTTCTATTGAGGTATCTGTACTTTTACTCAAGTATGAAAATTGGGTACTTTTTCCACCACTGTGTGTGCATGAGCCTGAGCAGTCTGACTCATGCAGAACGTGTGGGTCATCTCCACAGGGAACCTCTGACCGACACTTCATAAAACACACACACACACACACACACACACACACACACACACACACACACACACACTCACAATATTGGCCTTTGGCAGATGCAATGAGACCGGTTGTGGGAGGATGGGGTAGAGGCGTCTGTGCTGATTCAATCTTACACTGTACAC
This sequence comes from Oncorhynchus clarkii lewisi, assembly GCF_045791955.1. Lineage (NCBI taxonomy): Eukaryota > Metazoa > Chordata > Actinopteri > Salmoniformes > Salmonidae > Oncorhynchus > Oncorhynchus clarkii. The sequence continues at coordinate 17,410,195 of NC_092164.1, read as the reverse complement.
ACACACACACCACACTCGACATACTAGTTTGATACTATTTGATGTAAAATGTTTCACATAATTCACTAAATGTGGGTTATGTCAATCTGATCTGAATAATAGATGACTGTATACTATATTATAGTTCTAGTGTAATACTGCACTAGAACACTGTTTTCTAATCAGATCCAGGACCTTTTCATGAGCATGTGATCTGAACAGGAACAATCCTGAGCCTTAGCTATAGCCTACAACTGGGGATCAGCGTTTTCCTGGTCAGGGCATGAGGTCAGGAAAACATTTGGGCCATAAGTATAACACAGCACATAGCAACACAACGTACCTTCTCAATACCCTATACACAGTAATTCAGTCTATTCAATTTGCCCATTGTTTTTCCAATGACAGAGTTTTCGTTTTATGAACAGAATTTCAATTAATATTCCGAATTGAAAATTAAATCCCTGGTTGAAACTCTAATCAATTCCGTGCTTCTTTTTTAGAGAGATATGAAGTGGTGTTTTCTACTTCTTTTTGGGTCCAGTTTAGATCCGGGTTCCCTCACATAGTTTATGTCCTAAATGGTACCCTATATAGTGCATTACTTTAGATCAGAGCATATGGGCTCTGGTCTAAAAAAAATAGTGCACTAAATAGAGAATAGGGTGCCATTTGCGATGCAGCTTAACCTTTTTGTCTGCTTTGTTACAATACCGTGCTATATAACCAACCCACAGCCTTATGGTGCTCTTTTACACACATTTAAATACTGTACACATTACAAGTCACCTGGAATAATAACTACAGGAGAGCTGCTCCCTCCTTCCTCCACCTCTGTCCAAAATATATTGGCTGTCATTTATTCTGCAAGATAGATAACGGAACATGGTAAAACAAAAACACAACGTCAATCAAATGATTGTGCTTTCAGCTCTCCTGTATAGTAAGTAGGATGACTTTGTCCATAAATGCTGATCTAAGATCAGTTTTGCATTTACCCCCTAATGGTTAAAGTTATTATTTGGGGAGTAAGCTGATCCTAGATCTGTGTTTAGGGGCAACTTCCATCTGGAGTATATATATATATATATATATATATATATATATATATTCTGTACTTTGACAAACAACCTTATTGCTTTACATAAACCAATAGAGGTGTTTGGGACAATAATATAATTACATCACTCCTTTTTCCTTTACATACTATGTAGGAATACACTTGGTGAATGACCACTGGTCTCCAAAAAGCATGTGTGTGCATTTATATTTGTGTGTGTGTGTGTGTGTGTGTGTGTGTGTGTGTGTGTGTGTGACATTAAGTGCAATGTGATGGTATTTGCATGGCATAAAACTAATCGAGTGTCTTCCCTCCGTCGGGTAGAGTCGTCACTCCATCCTCTCTGTGCTTCTCTGTGTACGAAGAGGATTCAGCAGCTTGGCATGGGAAACACAAGGCCAACAGAAAGGCTCCTCACATGAAACAACAAGGGCCAAAGCCAACCGACGCAAACATATCCCCAGCGACATCATCCGCAGTATTCCCAGTCCGTTTTTAATCCCACAGTATTCCCAGTCCAAATCCCACAGTATTCCCAGTCCGTTTTTAATCCCACAGTATTCCCAGTCCAAATCCCACAGTATTCCCAGTCCGTTTTTAATCCCACAGTATTCCCAGTCCAAATCCCACAGTATTCCCAGTCCAAATCCCACAGTATTCCCAGTCCAAATCCCACAGTATTCCCAGTCCAAATCCCACAGTATTCCCAGTCCAAATCCCACAGTATTCCCAGTCCAAATCCCACAACCACCTTTTCTAATACCTCTTCACATGTTCCAAGTCCACTCCAAACGTTTCAAGTCCATCGTCCATCCAACCAAAGTCCAACTACCAAGTGTCCCAGGCAGACTTCTTAACATTTCACTCCAACTACCAAGTGTCCCAGGCAGACTTCTTAACATTTCACTCCAACTACCAAGTGTCCCAGGTAGACTTCTTAACATTTCAGTCCAACTACCAAGTGTCCCAGGCAGACTTCTTAACATTTCACTCCAACTACCAAGTGTCCCAGGTAGACTTCTTAACATTTCAGTCCAACTACCAAGTGTCCCAGGTAGACTTCTTAACATTTCAGTCCAACTACCAAGTGTCCCAGGTAGACTTCTTAACATTTCACTCCAACTACCACATCTTTCTTTCCCAGGTTCCCTTTCCTCGGATTCCAAGTCAGACATGAACCACTGCCCTTCCCTTGTTTTAACACTTTAACACTTTAACATTGTTGATGTCACAAGTTCAACGTTTCTCCAGTTCAAGTAATGATTTCGATCCATTTTGAAGCCACTTGAATGAGGAGTTAAGAGGATTGTCCATTTTGCATGATGACAGAGACGGTTAGGGGGGTATTACTGTCTGAGTCTTTCAGAGGTGCCAGGGAGGGAGGTCATGTATACATAGGATATGTACATTATGTAGGAGTGTCCCTAGTGTAACATCTAGTGACCTCGCCAAGAGGTTGGGACCTCACGGCGTAATGGCTGAGGTGTTGGACTGATGCTGACAGATGCAGGGTTGCGGGTTTGAGTCGTCTTCAGACTACCCCCCCCCAAATCTTTTCACTACAGTGGGACTGTATGGAGGGTTAGGACCCTGGTCAGGTAGACAGGAGACGAGAGAGGATACTGAGAGGGTGAGGTATAGAACCCACCAGTGGTCCTCTCTTCACTCTTCTCCATCTCTCTTCTCTTCCTCTCCCCCTCTTCTGTTCGTCTTTTATCCTCTCACTTTCTGTCTTCCTTGTGACCTCCTTCCTTCCTTCCTTCCTTCCCTCCCTCCCTCTCTCTCTCTCTCCTCTCCTCTCCTCTACATGACACTACATTTTCCCTTCAGTCTCTCAGCTCTGGACTGTTTTCCGGACCGTTTCCCGTCGATGTTGAGACTCATGTTTCTCTTCTTGTCCAGGTTGAGCAGCTCCTGGAACAGCTCGGTCACGTTGTGGTTGGTCTTAGCTGACGTCTCCATAAACGCACACTTCCACGTGGTTGCCTTGAAGACCACACAGTAGGATTATTAATAGGATTAATTGTATTATTGTTATTAACAGGAGAAAGTAGAATGGGAATTCGCTTTACAGCAAATCGGCCCGACAGTACCAGACCTGGGTAAAATATACACAGATCAACTACTTTGAGGTGGGATTTATTTAACTTGGGGTTTGCACTTTTGGCACTATTCCAAACTGAATCGATATTTTAAAGTATTTGACATTATGTAGTTCTACTGAACCCAGGTCAGATGTTTAACGTTACCGACCTGTGCCTCTCCATCTTTAGTCTCCACCTCTCTCTGGGTCTCATCACTCTTGTTGCCCACCAACATGATGGGGATGGCCTCTATGTTCCCCTTTATGGCTATCACCTGGAGAACACAAGGAGAGATTACAACACACTGTCTCTCACACACACACACACACACACACACACACACACACACACACACACACACCTGTTGGTAGATAGGCTTGAGTTCCTCCAGTGACTGTTTGCTGGTTACAGAGTAGACCAGTATGAAGGCATGTCCTTTAGATATGGACAACCTCTGCATGGCAGGGAACTGGTGACTGCCTGTTGTATCAGTTATCTGGAGCGTACACACACTCTTATCACAGCTGATCACCTGTAGACACACACAAACATACACACACAATTAGTATCATTAGGATAATACATGATCATTAATTGAAAAAAAAAAACATTGCTTATACTCAATGCTCTTTTGATCACTAAGTTGTATCATTTGACTTGGTGCATCAGATCAGTGGATAAAATAGCCCTCTGGACACACTATATATGGTCATTACGTCTATATAAAGCAGTTGGCCTACTGCCCATCCCTGATTACCTGTCAATGCATCGTTTTGTCTGAAACGGCACCCTATTCTCTGAAGTGCACTATCTTCAGGCCATGGTCAAAGTAGTGGACTAAACAGAGATTAGGTTGCCATTCCAGACGCTGCCTCAGTCTTCCTTCCTCTCCCTGTCTCACCTGTCGATAGGTGTCCTCCACAGTGGGGATATAGGTGTCCCTGTCTCACCTGTCGATAGGTGTCCTCCACAGTGGGGATATAGGTGTCCCTGAAGGTGCCTTTAACGAAGCGTAGGACCAGGGAGCTCTTCCCCACTCCCCCCGCTCCAAACACCACCACCCTGTAGTCATTACTCTGCTCAGGCATGCTGCCCCCTACTGCCTGGACACAGTATTAAACACACACAGAGAGAAGAGGGAATATGTGAATTGCAGTACTCACCCCAGGTGGAGACAGACATGTACTGACTCCAGGTAGAGACAGCCACATGTACTGACCCCAGGTGGAGACAGACACATGTACTGACCCCAGGGGGAGACAGACACATGTACTGACCCCAGGGGGAGACAGACACATGTACTGACCCCAGGGGGAGACAGACACATGTACTGACCCCAGGGGGAGACAGACACATGTGCTGACAAGGGGGAGACAGACACATGTACTGACCCCAGGTGGAGACAGACACATGTACTGACAAGGGGGAGACAGACACATGTACTGACCCCAGGGGGAGACAGACACATGTACTGACCCCAGGTGGAGACAGCCACATGTACTGACCCCAGGGGGAGACAGCCACATGTACTGACCCCAGGGGGAGACAGCCACATGTACTGACAAGGGGGAGACAGACACATGTACTGACAAGGGGGAGACAGACACATGTACTGACAAGGGGGAGACAGCCACATGTACTGACCCCAGGGGGAGACAGCCACATGTACTGACCCCAGGGGGAGACAGACACATGTACTGACAAGGGGGAGACAGACACATGTACTAACAAGGGGGAGACAGACACATGTACTGACAAGGGGGAGACAGACACATGTACTGACAAGGGGGAGACAGACACATGTACTGACAAGGGGGAGACAGACACATGTACTGACAAGGGGGAGACAGACACATGTACTGACAAGGGGGAGACAGACACATGTACTGACCCCAGGGGGAGACAGACACATGTACTGACCCCAGGGGGAGACAGACACATGTACTGACCCCAGGGGGAGACATACACATGTACTGACAAGGGGGAGACAGACACATGTACTGACCCCAGGGGGAGACAGACACATGTACTGACCCCAGGGGGAGACAGACACATGTACTGACCCCAGGGGGAGACAGACACATGTACTGACCCCAGGGGGAGACAGACACATGTGCTGACAAGGGGGAGACAGACACATGTACTGACCCCAGGTGGAGACAGACACATGTACTGACAAGGGGGAGACAGACACATGTACTGACCCCAGGGGGAGACAGACACATGTACTGACCCCAGGTGGAGACAGCCACATGTACTGACCCCAGGGGGAGACAGCCACATGTACTGACCCCAGGGGGAGACAGCCACATGTACTGACAAGGGGGAGACAGACACATGTACTGACAAGGGGGAGACAGACACATGTACTGACAAGGGGGAGACAGCCACATGTACTGACCCCAGGGGGAGACAGCCACATGTACTGACCCCAGGGGGAGACAGACACATGTACTGACAAGGGGGAGACAGACACATGTACTAACAAGGGGGAGACAGACACATGTACTGACAAGGGGGAGACAGACACATGTACTGACAAGGGGGAGACATACACATGTACTGACAAGGGGGAGACAGACACATGTACTGACAAGGGGGAGACAGACACATGTACTGACAAGGGGGAGACAGACACATGTACTGACCCCAGGGGGAGACAGACACATGTACTGACCCCAGGGGGAGACAGACACATGTACTGACCCCAGGGGGAGACAGACACATGTACTGACCCCAGGGGGAGACATACACATGTACTGACAAGGGGGAGACAGACACATGTACTGACAAGGGGGAGACAGACACATGTACTGACAAGGGGGAGACAGACACATGTACTGACAAGGGGGAGACAGACACATGTACTGACAAGGGGGAGACAGACACATGTACTGACAAGGGGGAGACAGACACATGTACTGACAAGGGGGAGACAGACACATGTACTGACAAGGGGGAGACAGACACATGTACTGACAAGGGGGAGACAGACACATGTACTGACAAGGGGGAGACAGACACATGTACTGACAAGGGGGTATCCCTGATGAAACAAAAGCTTTTAACTACCGTTAACTTACCACAACTCATCTTTCTGTACCTGAACCTATTCCTCAAATACTATTCTGCATTCTTGGCAGTATGTGTGTGTGTGTGTGTGTGTGTGTGTGCATTATTGAACAGCTCTGGGGCTAAACACTGGTTATAAGGACCTCTAACACCAAATGATAACACTGGAATTACAATCCCACTTCAAACTAGAACACCACCACTAGGTGCAGACATACTAATATTCATGGACCAATGTGGGAATTTCAGTCTAAAGATCCACACACACACACACACACCTGTCCTTGACACTAGGGCACAGAGATTGATGACACTCTTACCAAATGGGACTGTCTCACTCTGACCATCTTTCTTTGCTCCCCTTCTCTGATGAATAGAGATGGAAGGATAGAGTGCTTTAATGGTGTAAATACATCTGGACCAGCCCAGCCAACTCTACATTAGGAGATCACTTTGGCACAGACCAATACTCCTCTACTCAGCATTTGTCCTTCTCTCTCTTCTCCTCATCTCTCCTCTCATCTTCTCCTGTGTGTGTTTGTGTGCCTGACAGTCTCAGTGGTTAGCTGCCCGAGAGACTGACTATCTGTCTGTCGCACACACACACCTGTCAGCTTTTTGTGTATGTGCAAATGTGTGTGTCGCCCCTATGAATGAATGCAGTTCCACACACACCCTTGGCTGACTTCTGCTGGCAGATCTTATCACAGCTGGCGGAGGTGTGTGTGTGTCTGCAGCCAGGGAAAATACATACTGATACTCTGTGTACACATGAGTCCAGGAGTTCCATTCTATACCTCTCACACACACACGTATAGAATGTTCACATCTACTCACACACCGCTTCAATGCTTCATCTGTTCTCTCTGTGGGTGTGCATGCATGCGCGTGTCCGTGCACGGTGTGATGGAGAGTGATGCAAACAGAGGTAATAAGCATTCAAATCTCGGTGTCCCGCATATACATTTCACATTAGAAAGCTTTGTTTGTAGAACATTTAAAACCACTTCATAACGCGTCTTCATCCCAGTTCTAGACAACAATCCCTTCATTCCGTCACTCCAACAGATTTCTCCGACATTAAGATGGGCTTAGTGTGTGTGTGTGTGTGTGTGTGTGTGTGTGTGTGTGTGTGTGTGTGTGTGTGTGTGTGTGTGTGTGTGTGTGTGTGTGTGTGTGTGTGTGTGTGTGTGTGTTTGTATGTATGTAAGTGTGTTTATGCATGTGTGTGTGTTACAGATTGCACCACAGGGGTCTAGGCTTAGCAGCTAATTATTGAGCCTAACCTCTCTGATCTTCTGGACTGTCTGCATTGACCCAATTCCCAGGTCTTAACTTAGCAGCACGCCTACTTCACATACAAACACACAGAGTGTAGGATAGTAAACTATGATGATCCTGACATCCACAATCCATGCTCCTGCTGGTCAGTATCTGGGGGACATGCAGGAGAGAAGCAGACAGACAGACAGCGAGCAGGAGAGGTACAGACAGACAGACAGCGAGCAGGAGAGGTACAGACAGACAGACAGCGAGCAGGAGAGGTACAGACAGACAGACAGCGAGCAGGAGAGGTACAGACAGACAGACAGTGAGCAGGAGAGGTACAGACACAGACAGTGAGCAGGAGAGGTACAGACACAGACAGCGAGCAGGAGAGGTACAGACACAGACAGACAGCGAGCAGGAGAGGTACAGGCAGACAGACATCGAGCAGGAGAGGTACAGGCAGACAGACAGCGAGCAGGAGAGGTACAGACAGACAGACAGCGAGCAGGAGAGGTACAGACCGACAGCGAGCAGGAGAGGTACAGACCGACAGCGAGCAGGAAAGGAACAGAGACAACACGTCAACCAGTGTGTGCCGAGGTGCAGCCAAAAATCACATAAACAGCAAAGGAAATAGGTGCCACTCATAAAAACTCTGGGTCTGTCAGGACACTCACTCGCCATTCTTAGAAAGGACATCAGTAATTCAGGCCCTTGCTGGTCACCATATCCCCATGCTAGAAAGGACAGTAGTATGGACAATTACAAACCCTAACTCTGATGTGTCCACCCCTCATAGCTCAGTCAACTGTGATGATGCAACCATAAAGTGGGCATGAAAGATGACACACACATTTCCTCCAACACCCACATTCACACGCAGCCATGGTCCAATCTCTCTTTACTACCATCTGCTACACTACAAAGCTTAATCACTGTCATCCCTCCCCCTCTCCTCTCATCCTCCTACTATGAACCCACACAAACACAAGGACCTGGAACACACACACACAGCAAGGATAGTCATGGAAGAAAGCCTGCCATAAACAGCACATATAACGTTAATCGGGCAAGCATGCAATGTCCAGATGTACCGCCTGAAAATATGGATTAAAGTCAGAGACTATGCGTCACGTTGCCATCATGTTGGTGGAATGTAGCCTACTGTGTGTGTGTGTGTGTGTGTGTGTGTGTGTGTGTGTGTGTGTGTGTGTGTGTGTGTGTGTGTGTGTGTGTGTGATAATGCATGTCCATGGCGGGCTTCTAGCAGGGTATGCTATAGGCAAAGTAAGAGTTAAAAACGACCTCGTTTGTTGTCAGCCTGTTGTCACAGGCTAACCTACTCTGCCCCTTTCATTCATAAAATACTTCGCCATCTCGCTTTGGTGGCGGTGGCATAATTTCAAAGGCGCATCACATCCTCCAAATCGAGACATGTTAGATCCCTGCATAGAATATCATCCTCTCTCACATTCCAGACGATAAAGCAGTTTATGGCGCAGTAACATTTTAACATATGGTAGAAATAACATGAACGGTTTGCCATTTTTTTTAAACTGCTGCCCCATATTTACCAAGGCAACTGTCCATGAGAGGCAACGCCACACACTAATCAACATTCTCTGACCGACATAGCCTAACGGATTTTTCTAAAGATTGATCTGGTTGTGGTTAAGTGCTACATACCTGAATTTGATGTGTAGTCCCGTTTTAGTGGCTGTCTTCGGACAACACGTTTGTAAGGCAAAACTCTTGAGTTTTAAATCATTGTATACTATTCATGTAGAGCTCTCATGTCGTCCGCGAATTCACAGCCCGTGCTCTCTCTCTCTCTATCTCTCTCCTTGTTGAAGCTATATTTATCGCTTTCTCTACTTGATATTCCCACGCACTACAGTTCTAGTGCCACAATGTCTCTCCTCCCTCTATCGGTATGTCTCCATCTATACCCGTCTCCATCGATCCCCTTATGGCTTGCGGATCAACGCGTCATCACACAACACTCACACAACACACACACAACACACACAGAAACGCACAAATAGGCCTAACGTTTTAGCGACTGAAAACGCAGGACCGGGCACGGTTTCGTGAATTACCGAGTTTTTATTTCAGCATATCAAGTGAAGCCATACTTTAGCCAGACTGTCGAATTAACAGCAAAATGTGTTTTGGGAGTAAACTGAAGAAAATGACCCTTCTAGTTGCATCCCACTGTCCCCCCATAGCCGCAGGAAGTAGGGGTGCTGAAGGTGCTCCCCACTTATTTATAGCCTATATTTGGCAGATAACCAAAAAGGGTTGCTTAGCCTACTGCATGATCAGTCCCAACCAAAAAGTCCTATTGCTTTATTTGCTAAAGGCACAGTTTCATATTAAAGTCAGCTGTCAGATTTGGGTACCGTTAGTAAAGGCTTTCAGGTGCCACCATCTTGGCATAAAAACAAATCCAAGAATCACATTCTGAGTGGACATTGGTATGGAGTGTCTGGTGTTTGCAGCACCAGGTCACTAGGACTGGAACCCTGTACATGTTTACATTTCTGGTCTGTATCCTTTCTGCTGCTCTCACCATCCCTCCCTTAGGAAGTCACCAACCAGCCTGTGAGCCAAACATCCGACCACCAGTCCACACACTGACCCGCCCACCAGACTCCTCCGATCTATCCACTCCAATGTCCCACCCTGCAGTCACTCCTGCCCTACTGAACCCCCTAATGTTTTGCTGCTGTCTTAACCCCATGTATTTCCCTGTAGCCCACTCTGTCTTGCCCCTTGATGTTTTTGTGTCAATGTCCACTTTGTATGTCTGCAGTTTCTGTTTTTGATTCATTTGCGGTTTGTTTAATTTGTATATTATAATTGGTTTGTAAAGCGTATTAAGACATGTTTAAATGTACTTTAAATAAATAGTGATTTGATCTGTATCTCTCCGGGACCAGCGCTGGAACTAAAGCCTGTACTGCCTGTAAAGTGTGTTTGTCTCCCTCTGTCAGTGAGTTAGAGTACTGCAATGATTACACACCACAGTCCCCCAGGGAAACTCAAGACCACACACACACACACACGTGTGCATGGACAGCAAATGCAGTCTCCAGAGTAAAGGAACAGCTGGGGAGAAAAGCCTCAGGAAGGGAAAGAGACAGTAAGGGATGAGTTAGACATGCAATGCTCTGCTATCACCCCCACAGTCTGGCATCTATGGTTTGATTAAAGGAAGTGCATTTATAGAGAGTTTGCCAGGTTCCCAAATTACTACACAAACACACAGCACACACACACAGTCCCTGGGACAGTGAGTACGTGGCCATTATCAGTCAGTCAGTTTAGTCAGACATTACACTCCCAGCATGGACATAAGAGCCATCCCATTCAGACTTGTCTGAGAGTGAACATTCACCAAAACATATCCCAGCTGATTTCACTTCCTGTATACCAGTAAATGTACTGAGCACAGGGCAACTGGGTATATCAACGTCTTAGTGCAGGGCCATTCCACTCCAGCCTTCATATATGTAGTACTGCTGGTTCTCTCCCTCGTAGTTCAATTGATTGATAATTTAATTCCCAGATTCCTCTGACAGGGAGTATTCCATAAAGTAGGATCAATGAGTTATCTAACTTTCCTAAATAAATCCATATTTCAGAATTCCTAAAGAATTGAACGGCATGGTGTAACAGACTCCAGTTGAGGAGAAGTGTGAACAGAGTACAGACGAAACATTACTCAAGTTCCAGTTTGATTTATTAAAGACAATGAGAATAGAGAACATACTCAACAAAAATACTTTCCAGTTCAGTTTACATACATAAATATTCATTTTGTTCCGGCAGGGTGATGGAGTAAACATCTTTGGCACAGATCTGCAGACATTGTGGAGACATGCTACTGTATGCACTAATTACAAGAGACTGAAATAACATGGCTACCTTGTAGGAAATGACCCAGCTCAGAATGGCTCTATCCCAAACATACCCCTAGACACCTCCATTAGCCCCTACCCCCTGGTACCGTGTTTCCCAATCCATTATTACGGGGCCATTTTTGTTCTAGCCCAGCACTAACCCACCTGGTTTAACAAGCTAATTTATCACAGTCTGACTTATTGAATCTGGTGTGTTAGTGCTGGGGTAGGTCAAAGGGGGAAATTGGCTAAGGGTGGATTTGTGAGGTCAACGTGGCGCTGTCGAGAGAGAGAGAGAGTCTCCACTGATTCACAGACATCTACAGCACATGGGTTACCTGACAGTAGGCTACAGATTACATTAAGACATTCACATTGTTTAGAGGTCAGCTGGATTGTGTGGTGGCTACCCTAAGCTTCTGGTTGCATTCCAACCGGTCTTTAAAAACAGGTCACGCTGCGCCGATTATCAGATGCCACAACGCCTGGATTATGGGAAACTCATCATATAACATTGATACATGCAACTTAAAAAGACAGACTAGAACGTGAAAAAACAAACAAGTCCCTTGTGTGTGCTGCAGGGTGGTCACCGGCCACTGATCACGTGACACGGTCTATTATCATCCTTCATGGGACATCACACACTCTGTTGTGTGGTTCTGTGTGTTTATTGGAGTCGAGGCGTCTGAGGCTTGTGGTCATACATCGGTCGGTCACTGGTTCTTGTCATTCTTGAGGACCTGGTTGACAGCTGGAGAGAAAAAAACGACAATAAAAACATGAGTTATTAGTTTGACTGACAGATCTGGTGACCGTGTGTGTGTGTGTGTACAGCTAGATTTACATTGCAGAGATGCGGGATAACTAAGTATCGTACTTTACATGTGAATTAGAGTTCGGAGCAGTCCGACTGCTTCAGATGCCTTTTGTGAAGCAGTCAGATTCTCCCGGATCATTTTTTAGCCCAACGTGCAGCTACTTTATATTTGAGCACACCATGGGTGACAATTACTCTACCAGTACTAATTTGCGTCGGCGGCGTTGGGGAAAAACTGAGGTGTCGGGAGCCGGGACTGTTGTTTCCGCATCTCCACAATATAAATCTAACTTGTGGGTCTGTGCCTCACCTTCTTTCGTGACAGTATCAGCAATGTTCTTGGCCTTATCACTCAGGTTGTTGACGACACTGTCCAGGGTGGCCTGGTGTCTGAGGAACACGGGACGGACCACACGGGAGTAGAGAATAGCAGAACCGTTCCACGTCACCGGAGCCATACACCACACCAGGAACAAACACTGTAGGAGAGAGGGATTGAGAGAGAGATTCTATGATGATCTTCTTTTGGCCTCCTGTATATTGAATGTTACACACACACACACACACACACACCTTGCCAGCATAGTAGAAGGGGAACCAGGAGAGGAAGATGTCAGAGAAAGCCTCTGCAATACTGAAGAATCCGTAGACCACCCAGTAGGTCAACCACTGAGTGTCATCGTCTTTCTTCTTACTCTCTATGGCCTTGATTCTGATTGGACAACAGGGCAAGTGATGAATGGAAATAAATAATTAAAATAAATCATGTTTAACCCTTCACCTGGAGCATATGATGTGAGCATCACAACACCACTTCTTAGATATGTTTTGAGGTGCTACTTACGAGAGGTACGCTGGGTAGACAAAGCCAATCAGGTTACAGAGAAGAGAGGCTCCATAGCCAAACAACAGATACAGACTGATCAGAGAGACCACACCTAGAGACAGAGAGATTCATACCAGATATCAGTCAATCTGGAAACATTTCAAAGCATCTTCATATCATGATACATCACCTCTGTGTGTGTGTGTGTGTGTGTGTGTTTGAGCAGGATGTTGGATGAATAAACAGGACAAGGCTTCGTGTGAAACGCTATTCAAAACACTGACATTCACAAATTCAATGTTGATGTACATAAGACATCTAGTGTAACCATGTGGAATATGAACTATGGAATAGGAGACAGAGATTCCACATAGATACTGGTCCGCTCTAACCTAAACCAACAAACTAGCAACTACATTAACCTACAGCCGTGAACTTCACTGTCTGTCAAATTAACCCTTCACACATTTCAGTCAACATATGTACAATGGATTCCCATGTAAAAAGAAAAAAAAAATTTGGAATAGGCTCAGAGTTTTAGAGCTGGACAGAGAAAAGGAGAGAAGCAGCTGCTGCTTGCTATTGTAACCCTAGCTAGCAGGTAATCGGCTTTTGTTTGGTTTAGCTCCTGTTTGCATAGGGAAATCATTTAGACATATGGCGCCAGGCTTTTCATCTGCCAGTTATTGTCCAATACACCAATCAATCTAACCAAAAATCAATACACCTCATGATCTTCAAGACCCATGACTAGTTTCAGTTATGGCAGACGGCTATATATGGTCACAAAACTATGATTTGGAAAAGCAGCACTGGGCACATCGAAATTATTCTCAAATGTGTCAATGGTGTTTTGTGAAATTCCTGATTTGGAGTGCATCAAGTGTCATCCACAAACATGCTGCCACACCCCACATACGGACCGGGACCAGTGCCTTCCTCTTCCTCCACCAAACAGCTTAGGTTGCCCAGTGGACACCATGTCTGAATGCTTGGTGATGTGATCAGAGTCCCTCCACAGGCAGCGGTAGAGCAGACAGAGTCCCTCTCTGACATTGATGGAAGACTAATGGGCTGGGGTTCCTTCTTCAGAAGAAGAGCTAAGCTACATAGGATATCCTACAGGCAACTTCTCCTCCCGGTACTGAACACACATTGGCCGCAGAGAACTTCCCACCAGACGTTAAAGTACTTCACTTCATACTTGACCAGACCAAGGCGCGCGCGCACACACACACACACACACACCTCTAAGGTACATTGTCTTATATATACTCTATTGCATATTAGGTCCAGTTAGTTCAGTAGTCACCAGAAAGTCAACCTCAGTCCAATGTAAAATTCTGTTGTTGCTCTCAGGACATTTCCATAAACATCAGTACTGGCAGACCGTGTGTGTGTCAATAATACCCCAAAAAGGACAATATTACGACAGCAACAGAACTAGCCTGGTCCCAGATCTGTTCGTGCTCTTGTCAACTTCATTGTTGTCAATGTCAGTGAATGAGTAGGCATTACCACACAAACAGACAGGCGCAACCTCTGAAGGAGCACAACTCAACTGAAGACAGCAGGTCACCCTAAAATCTGCCATCTCAACATATCAGTTGGTATTTATGTAGGAGTTATAAATACACCCCTTGGCTAGGGACCAGCTGCTAGCTAGACATTGGAAGCAGCTAACGACCACTAACAGTGGATTAACTGCAATCTAGGCCATCTCCGACCTTTGCTACTTCAAATGAGTGTCGTAAAATCACATTGTAGGCAGCCTAGGCCTACAATTTATGGGGATCAGCGAATGGGGATCCATAATAAATACAAACAGTCACGTTAAAACAATATTTGGTCTGGTGACACCGTTTGTTTTCTATGGTTTGTTTGTGTTAGGCCTAACTGGGCTAGACTGCGGTACTGTTTAACAGCTACAACTGTTGCTGGTAGGCTAGTTAGTTAATGTGACATGTCAGCAAAATAACTGTCATATGTGCCGATCTTGCCAAACCAGCCAACGTTGCATAACGAGAAAGTAACCACAAGCGGCTAGACCAGAGGGTGAAGTTACAATGTTTCAACATTGACATAGAGCAGCATTTACAACCAAGCAACTGGCAAAGTCCGACATTGCAAGTGGATTTAATATAAACTAATACCTGAAGCGATATATTTCTTCTGTATCCCAGTTTTCTCCTCCATCGTAGCTAGGAGATCTGTCACAAAGTTATTTTCATTCAACAAAGCCTCATAGCGGTTATGAAGTTGGGCAAACATTGTTGTAGTGGCGCCGTGTAAAACGTGTTGATTTTTTTGGATGCGTAGCCTACACAAACACAAACCCAATCAAAATGTTACGGTCAATAAAAGAAGCGAAAAACGTACAAATATTTAATATGTTTAAAGTTTAACACACCGAATTATCCGTGCGTGCCTACAAGCTGTTGGGCATACGGTTCCTGGCGAAGCAAACTAGCGAGAGGGAGGACTTTAATTACGGTACAACCAATCAGAAAACGATTTTGTTGACATCTAGTTGAAGCAACAGGTGATGAAAGTACATTTTTATTGCCGAGAGTAAAGTTCAGTTAACCATTATGCTACAGTACTAATATCTGGTGAGTGTTGGCGTTTAGACGTGTCTGTCATTGCTAGGGCCATGTTTTTTGGTCTACCATGCTACGTGACCTATATTTTAACATTTATTTTAAGCCTTTCCATAAATTTGAATTATACCAAAAATTAAAGCATTTTTTTGAGGATGGTGCTGTACCATCTGATATAAAAAAGAAAGGGGGACCGTTTGATGAAAAATCTTTAAACAAAGGTTAAAATCCAGGTCATGTGACATGATTGTCTAAAACACGGGGCCCTAGTCCTTGCACATCTATCTAGTTATTTATGTCAAGTAGCAGTGAAAGAGCTTGCAGGCCCGGTCTGTAATTCTACCAACAGCTGACGCTGAGCCTGCCACTACTGGACAAATAACTATTCTCTGTCTGAACTGAACTTCAGCATGACGTCATTTTAGCACAAGAGGGCGCCATCAACCTGCAAATATGAGAATCAAATAAAATCGAACTTTATTTGTCACATGCGCCAACTACAACATGTGAAGACTTTAACGTGAAATGCTTACTTACAAGCTCTTAACAGTGCAGTTCAATAAAAGTTAAGAAAATATTTACCAAGTAGACTACAATTAAAAGTAACACAATAAGAATAACAATAATGAGGCGATATACAGAGGGCACTGGGTGCGGGGGTACAGGGTAGTTGAGGTAATTTGTACATGTAGATGGGGGTGAAGTGACTATGCATAGATAATAAACAACGAGTAGCAGCAGTGTACAAAAGGGAGGGGGTCATCACTGTACAGTAGTTAGTAAGGCTCCAGTAGGCCGACTCATTTGTGCAGTCTGTTGGATCCTGGCTATTAAGGAATGGTATACCAGCGGGATGTTCATCCTAAAATGAAATACAATTTGGGCTCAGCTTGACACAACACTTTGGATGTAATATGTCTGACACATTTTTTTATTTGGTGGTGAACCTACCCTTTAATACATGATTTAGTTATCCTCCTATAATTGACCCCTAGAATGGAATTACTCACAGCTAACAGCAAAATAACAGATATAAAAGTTATCTCTGTCTCCTCTCTCTCTTTCACACCCAGCAGGTGTGTTTGCCCATAGAGTGGTGTTTTGCATAGCTGTTGAGCCTCACTGCTCCTGACACTAAGACTGCAGTGCTATCATCGTTGTGTCCAGTCAGTCTTCTTAGAGCCACAGATGAGGAAGATGCTGATCATGCTGGCGTTCCTCCTGACTCAGGGTGAGGAACTCTCAGCATCTCATTGTGATCTACTGGTTTTAACAGGTTTTAATGGGCTTCTACAGTGCCTTGCGAAAGTATTCGGCCCCCTTGAACTTTGCGACCTTTTGCCACATTTCAGGCTTCAAACATAAAGATATAAAACTGTATTTTTTTGTGAAGAATCAACAACAAGTGGGACACAATCATGAAGTGGAACGACATTTATTGGATGTTTCAAACTTTTTTAACAAATCAAAAACTGAAAAATTGGGCATGCAAAATTATTCAGCCCCTTTACTTTCAGTGCAGCAAACTCTCTCCAGAAGTTTAGTGAGGATCTCTGAATGATCCAATGTTGACCTAAATGACTAATGATGATAAATACAATCCACCTGTGTGTAATCAAGTCTCTGTATAAATGCACCTGCACTGTGATAGTCTCAGAGGTCCGTTAAAAGCGCAGAGAGCATCATGAAGAACAAGGAACACACCAGGCAGGTCCGAGATACTGTTGTGAAGAAGTTTAAAGCCGGATTTGGATACAAAAAGATTTCCCAAGCTTTAAACATCCCAAGGAGCACTGTGCAAGCGATAATATTGAAATGGAAGAAGTATCAGACCACTGCAAATCTACCAAGACCTGGCCGTCCCTCTAAACTTTAAGCTCATACAAGGAGAAGACTGATCAGAGATGTAGCCAAGAGGCCCATGATCACTCTGGATGAACTGCAGAGATCTACAGCTGAGGTGGGAGACTCTGTCCATAGGACAACAATCAGTCGTATATTGCACAAATCTGGCCTTTATGGAAGAGTGGCAAGAAGAAAGCCATTTCTTAAAGATATCCATAAAAAGTGTCGTTTAAAGTTTGCCACAAGCCACCTGGGAGACACACCAAACATGTGGAAGAAGGTGCTCTGGTCAGATGAAACCAAAATTGAACTTTTTGGCAACAATGCAAAACGTTATGTTTGGCGTAAAAGCAACACAGCTGAACACACCATCCCCACTGTCAAATATGGTGGTGGCAGCATCATGGTTTGGGCCTGCTTTTCTTCAGCAGGGACAGGGAAGATGGTTAAAATTGATGGTGAGATGGATGGAGCCAAATACAGGACCATTCTGGAAGAAAACCTGATGGAGTCTGCAAAAGACCTGAGACTGGGACGGAGATTTGTCTTCCCACAAGACAATGATCCAAAACATAAAGCAAAATCTACAATGGAATGGTTCAAAAATAAACATATCCAGGTGTTAGAATGGCCAAGTCAAAGTCCAGACCTGAATCCAATCGAGAATCTGTGGAAAGAACTGAAAACTGCTGTTCACAAATGCTCTCCATCCAACCTCACTGAGCTCGAGCTGTTTTGCAAGGAGGAATGGGAAAAAATGTCTGTCTCTCGATGTGCAAAACTGATAGAGACATACCCCAAGCGACTTACAGCTGTAATCGCAGCAAAAGGTGGCGCTACAAAGTATTAACTTAAGGGGGCTGAATAATTTTGCACGACCAATTTTTCAGTTTTTGATTTGTTAAAAAAGTTTGGAATATCCAATAAATGTCGTTCCACTTCATGATTGTGTCCCACTTGTTGATTCTTCACAAAAAAATACAGTTTTATATCTTTATGTTTGAAGCCTGAAATGTGGCAAAAGGTCGCAAAGTTCAAGGGGGCCGAATACTTTCGCAAGGCACTGTATATGTTTGCACATGCAACACAATTCCAATGCCTTTATTTGGATTATTGTGACGACTCAAAGCAAATTATTCACTGTTTCCAGTTCAGAGTCATCTGCACAACGTGTCCTGAATCAAGCTGATTAATCAAAGTCTGTTTGCCTGGGAGAGAGTGTGTCTATCAAAGCTGTTGCAAGTTCAACCGGTATTGGTGATGACATGAGCTGGTACCTGCTGAAACCTGGACAGGCTCCTAAGCTCCTCATCTATACAGTAAAAACCATTCAGTCTGGAACACCATCTAGATTCAGTGGCAGTAGATCAGGTACTGAGTACACTCTTACAATCCCTAATGTCCAAGCTGAAGATGCAGGAGATTCCTATGGTATGAGTAATGTTGGCGGCCCAGAGCGTTTCACACAGTCATTTAGAGTCATACAAAACCTCCCTCAGTCAGACTGTACAGAAACAACGGCAACCATGACTTTGATCACCATCTTCATCTGGACACTGAACTCTTACAATGAAAAAATGACATATTGTTGAGTACCTTTGAAATGGCTCTCAATTAATACATGTCCCTGCATACAAAATTATGAAATATAAACAATCTGTTATTTATTCTCGTTGTTTAATTTATGTTTTTCCTCTTCAGGATCCAGAGGTCAGGTGACTGTGACTCAGCCTCCTGTAGTGACATTTCCTCCAGGAGACCCCGTCACTCTGACCTGTACAACCAACCCTGAAGTGTACAAATGGGATGATGGAGATGAGGGTGCGTTCTGGTATCAACAGAGACCTGGAGAAGCTCCCAAACTCCTGATAAGAAACATAAAGACACGGCTAGATGGGATTCCTGCTAGATTCAGTTGCAGTGGGTCTGAGAGTGACTTCACTCTGACCATCAGTGGAGTCCAGGCTGAAGATGCAGCAGTTTACTACTGTACGAGTTACCACAGTGGTAATGTGTTCACACAGTGATTTAGAGCCGTACAAAAACCTCCTCTACAACATTACACACATCACTGGTCCACTGAACACAGAACTAAGGGTCTTGGTATATGACATCACCAAGTATAACCACTTTACTAACTCAGAAATAATGTTTACAAACTAGTTTCATCAATCTTCCAACCTCCCATGCGCTGTGAAACAGAAACTTAGATTTCCAGGGCCCCTCCCCCAGAATAGAACACTCCCCAGATGTTCCTCCATCCTCAACACGACACCAGTGCTAGACCAGAGGAGGTTGGCCAGTGGACATCAGCCATACTGGAAGAGGCTAAAAGTTCAACATCATAGGTCAGATGTCAGTCACAGGTCAGTTCACTAATATTGTGTCTTGTGGACAGGAAGAGGTTGGGCATCGGACGTCAGTCAGACTGGTAAAGGTCAAAGATCAAAATGTCAGAGGTCAGTTTCCCAGGGAAGAGAGTCAGTTCAACCCCAACATGCCACCAGACTGCCTGTCACTTTATTGTAGTCAGCTTGATGTTTTATTGCCAAAGAGAATATTTGACAAAGTTATACGGTCAAAGTTTACATCCCTAGTGCCCACTAGAATGGCATGAGGAAGAATTAGATAACTAGTGAACTACATCTGAAGATTCATCATGATTTCCTCAGGAATCAGCACCAAGACAGAATCATCAGGAATTCATCAGGAATCAGCACTGAGCCAGTTTCATCATGAATATATCAGGAATCAGCACTGAGCCAGTTTCATCATGAATTCATCAGGAATCAGCACTGAGCCAGTTTCATCATGAATTCTTCAGGAATCAGCACTGAGCCAGTTTCATCAGGAATTCATCAGGAATCAGCACTGAGCCAGATGGAAGTCCTTCATCCCAGTCTAGAATAACTCCAAGGTCACTGACTGGTCAGCCAGTGGCAAAAGTCAACAGTTTCAGAGTCACATGCTCAGACACACATATACACAACCTCCAAATGCCTCCACCAGTACCTGTCCTGTACCACACAGGGGCATCTCCCAGACCCAACCCTGAGTAAAGTAGACAACATTCACCTCCAGGTGATATGTCTGACCTAGCAAGGTCAGATATGAAAGGTTGCATCTGGCCTCTAAGCCTGTATGTTTAGGGCAGTACAGCATGTTACCATTCCTAAAATTACTGCCACCTGCTGTAATGGAATGTTTCCTCATGAGCATAATTCATTGGCTGATTTCTCCTAATGACCTGGATGGAATGATGTGATCATTCCTTAACCCATACGAAGTCCCACCCTGTTGACTACTTCAAAATGGTGGAATCCCTCAACGGCAATGTCCATGCAAACACGGTTATATCCATCTGAGGCCTCAATCATTCTTTATGGTCTGAACTGAACTTCAGCATGATGCCATTTTGTTCATTATAGAATTGTCAAAGACTCCAGTCACTCTGCCTCCCGAGTGGCACAGTGGTCTAAGGCACTGCATCGCAGTGCTAGCTATCCCACTAGAGATTCTGGGTTCGAGTCCAGGCTCTGTCGCAACTGGCTGTGACCGGGAGATCCATGGAGTGGCGCCCAATTGGCCCAGCGTCGTCCGGATTAGGGGAGGGTTTAGCCAGCATCGCGCACTAGCAACTCCAGTGGCGGGCCGGGCGCAGTGCACACTGACACGGTCGCCAGTTGTACGGTGTTTCCTCTGATGCATTGACTTCTGGGTCAAGTGGGCAATGCAGCTTGGTTGGGTTGTGTTTCGGAGTATGCACAGCTCTCGACCTTCGCCTCTCCCGAGTCTGTAGGGGAGTGGCAGCGATGAGACGAGACTGTAACTACCAATTGGATACCACAAAAAAATGTACAAATAAATAAAATACTTCAGTCACTCAAGTCATAGACTGTTCTCTCTGCTACCGCATGGCAATCGGTATCGGAGCGGTTCAAGTCTAGGTCCAAAAGGTCCAAAAGGCTCCTTCTACGCACAAGACTGCTGAACAATTAATCAAATGGCCAACCGGACTGTTTGCATTGACCCTCCCCACCAGGGACGGTGGGGAGGGTCAATGTCTATGTTTCAGACAGAAAATAAAGAGTTATTAGTCAAACAGTATCAGGTTCAGCTGCTGTTGCTATTCTGTTTATTGTCTATAGTCACTTTACCCCAACCTACATATACAAATTACCTCGACTAACCTGTACTCCCGTGTATACCGGTACCCCCTCTATATAGCCTCATTATTGTTATTTTATTGTGTTACTTGTAATTTTTGTAATTTTTTTACTTTAGTTTATTCAGCAAATCTTTTTTAAACTCGATTTTCTTAAAATTGCGTTGTTGGTTTTAATTTGTTTGTTTGTTTGTAATTAAGCATTTCATGGTAAGGTCTACCTACACCTGTTGTATTCTGCACACGTGACAAATAACAATTGATTTGAACGCAATGCTCTAGCATTGAATGAATACACTTACATGTAACTCAATACAGTTGTTGGTCCTGGTCAGTCCCTGGATGGGAGACCAGATGCTGCTGGAAGTGGTGTTGGAGGGCCAGTATGAGGCACTCTTTCCTCTGGTTTAAAAATATCCCAATGCCCCAGGGCAGTGAATGGGGACACGGCCCTGTGTACGGTGCTGTCCTTCAGATGGGACGTTAAACGGGTGTCCTGACTCTCTGAGGTCATTAAAGATCCCATGGCACTTATTGTAAGAGTAGGGTTGTTAACCCCGGTGTCCTGGCTAAATTCCCAATCTGACCCTCAAAACAGTCATGGTCACCTAATAAACCCCAGTTTGCAATTGGCTCATTCATCCCCCTCCTCTCCCCTGTAACTATTCCCCAGGTCGTTGCTGTAAATGAGAATGTGTTCTCAGTCAACTTACCTGGTAAAATAACAGATTTAAAAAAATAATGAAAACTACTATGATAAATTCCAGGCCTTCCACAGATTTAGGTCAGCTATTTCCTTCCATGTTTAATATTATTATTGTGTTGCAGTAACAGTTTCATCATCTGTCCTGAGGAAGGGTATTTCCATAGAGGAGGTGCTTTGCATTGGCAGCTCATGCTTCAGTGCTCTGAGTGTTTATAACCCTGTGAGTTTCAGACTGCAGAACTGAGATCTGTCCTGACACTTTAAGACTGCAGTGTTATCATTGTTGTGTTCAGTTTGTTGTCTTCTCAGAGCCACAGATGATGATGATGATGAAGATGATATCACTGATTCCACTGCTGATCACGCTGGGGTTCCTGACTCAGGGTGAGAAAGTCTCAGCATCTCTCTCTACTGGTTCTAATAGGTTTGAATGGGAAAGTCTTCTCTCTGAGCTGTTGCTTCAGACAAGATCTGTAAAGAGACAGAGAAGCTTTGAGAATATTTTAAGATAGTTTGAGAAACCTATGCTACTGTTTGTTCTTGTTTGGTGTTTACAATGATTTTGATTTAGGTTACTATGATTAATCAGTCCTTATTTCCCACTTGTTCCATTTCAGTGTCATCTGCAAATAATTTCCTGAATCATGCTGAAAAATTGAAATCTGTTAGTCTGGGAAAGACTGTGTCTCTCAGTGCTACAGGAGGTTCAGGTATTGGTGATGACATGAGCTGGTACCTGCTGAAACCTGGACAGGCTCCTAAACTCCTCATCTATACAGTAAAAACCCTTCAGTCTGGAACACCATCTAGATTCAGTGGCAGTAGATCAGGTACTGAGTACACTCTTACAATCACTGATGTCCAAGCTGAAGATGCAGGAGATTACTATGGTATGGGTGATTATGGTGGACTAGTGTTCACACAGTAATTTAGAGTCATACATAAACCTTCCTCAGTCAGACTGCACAGAGACTGTACTGCTGCAGCTGGGACCTACTGCAGGTGTTGAGGAGCAACAGACATGAAACACTGGTTCACTGAACGCAAGCCTAAGATCCTCACACAGCTTTAGACAGTCCCACACCAGGACAATGTTACCCTGGTTACTCATGACAGGATCGTCGTTCACCAAACCACCTCCTCTACACAACCATAACCATAACTTCACCTCCAAATAGAAACAACCACTTTACTACCAGACCATTGACCTTAATCTCTGAAATGTTCACATAGAAATGAATTATCTGTCAAATAGAACATGGAGTGTTAGCTCTATTCATTGTACTTCTATCTGTATTGTTCAAAATGCTTTACCTCACTGAATGCAGCCCTGATTTGCATGGCCATGGTGGGATGGTTTTGCTTATCCCAAAATAGAGCAGAAAGAGACAGTGAGATAGAGAGAGAGAGACTGAGCATGAAACAGCAGACCGCACATACAACAAACAGTCACTACAGGACAGCTGACATATCGTACTCTCATTTAGAGGAGGAATAAAGTGATGAATAAAACTACAAACATCTTTAACTACATTTTCATTTGTTGTCACAATAAATACATTTGTCAACTAATCCATGATGTTATTTTCCAAATCCAACTTTATTAGAACTGAGACAGGCAGCAACATCACAGTAACAGTCTGAGTACAGAACACATTGAAGTCTCCTGTAATCTATAAAATACACATTACTACCAGGATTGTGGTCTCCCCAACAGTACTAGAGTTTACTCAATATACTACTAACACTCTAACCCACTACTACTGCTCCAACCAGCCCCCAGCCTCGTCGACTCCTGCTTCCCCAGACAGAGCTGCTGTTGTGGGCCTCCTCCACTAGGTCCTAGACCAGACACTGGCTCCTGCGAAGGGGGGAGGCCTGGGTGTGTTGGAAGTGGGAGACCCTGCAGGTGTAGAGCTCTCCCTGCTCCCAGCCTGCCTTGCTCAGGGTCAGGGTGCTGCTGCGTCTGTAAAGGCCTTCCTTCTCTTCTTCTGGACTGGTCACGACCCCCTGGCTCACATCCAGCCCATCCACCTCCCAGCTCACCAGCGCCCCCTGAGGGGAGTAGTCAGTCAGCAGACAGGCCAGTGAGGCAGAGCCCCCAGAGAGCTGCTCAGAGGAGGGGGGGAGCAGAGACACCGTGGGACTGACAGTAGGACCAGCTGGAGAGAAGAGAACGTTTTAATGTTACATTCTAGAGGAGACAGAAATAGAGTTCTATAAAATACACAACTTATTAAGGTTCACAGAGAACACAACACCTCACAACTCAACAACAATTACATAAATGCACAATAAAGTACATCACTGTTTTTCATTTAGCCATGTATTTTCACAGCCTGTTAAATATCTCTGCTGTAAAAGGGACAAGGACCCCATTCATCAAGTGATCTTATCGCCCAATATCTCTTCTAAATGCAGAGATATCTGCTGATCAAACAACAACAAAACAGCCAACCACACCAGTGTTTTTGGTAAACAGCTGAGGGATGGAGCTGGAAAACTGTATCCTCTCTCAAATTCATAGAGCTGTGGATGCAAGGACTGGCCATCCATAATATAAAACATGTCATTTCAACCACGTTTTGAGGATATATAGTGTTTGTTTAAAATTATATTGTTCACAAACAATTTAGAAAACATGATTCTATTTTGCCTCTGATAAGAGTATGGCAGTTGAACTAAGCTCATGAGTCATATTAAAAAACATATATATGTTGTTCAAGAATCAATGGGTATATGTCATTAATTTAAAAGTCCCAAAATGTATGTAGCAATTGCAGATTGCCCATGTAAAGTCGGTCCACTTTACAATAACATCAGACAATTAAAGGGAGCAGAACTTTTTCTGTTATACAAATGACATTCTCTGTGTATTTCACGTGTCACAGCGGGGAACTAAACCAGATTAAAGCTCTTTGAATAAAAAAAGTGTTTCTTTTGTATAACTTGTTCAAAGACAGGCTGCTTGGATGCACAACTGAAAGTCTCCCACAGACGGTAGCTAACATTATGCCTTCTAAACCCTCCAGTCTAAAATAAATACTAACATTATGCCTTCTAAACCCTCCAGTCTAAAATAAATACTAACATTATGCCTTCTAAACCCTCCAGTCTAAAATAAATACTAACATTGGGGTTTCCTTTACAGAGTTTGAGTCTTAAAATGTCTGGTGTTCAGCATTTCTATACTTTGTATTATTTTGTAAGTAGTAAAGGAGAAAACACTTACTTTTCAGCAGCAGTTTGGTCCCTTCACCGAACGTGAACCACAGTGATACAGTCTAGTTAAGACGCCGTACAAAAACCTCCTTCACACAAGAGTGAGCACACCCTGCACTAACAGAACCACTCATACAGCTCCACACAGCGTTGTACAACTTTACTATACTCATAAAGCATTACACATCTTCACATACAACTACAGTATTTGACACTCTTAATATAGGAAATATTATAGCAAGTAATACTCATGTTTTATCATTCACATTAGAGTCATTTAGCAGACACTCTTATCCAGAGCATCTCTGTGCATTCATCTTAAGATAGCTAGGTGTGACAACCACAATCATTAAGCACTTTATGTACCTAAATAGCATACTCTGATTAATGAAGTCTGATTTGAGCCTCTGAAGTCTCTTCACCCAAATTCACTGCAAAATGTTTTTCATCCAACGATGTCACTTGTTATCAGATTGCATTATGGGCAGAGTGAAACATTGTCATTTGCAGCAAATATCAATATTGACAATTGTGACATTTTACTGTCAACAACAGAAATATAAAGCAATTCACATGATGATTATTTGCAGTTTATTATTCTGTCCTGAGGTAGGGTATTTCCATAGAGGAGGTGCTTTGCATTGGCAGCTCATGCTTCAGTGCTCTGGAAGTGTTTATAGCCCTGTGAGTTTCAGACTGCAGGACTGAGATCTGTCCTTCAACACAACAGAAACCACGACAACCATGACTCTGATCACCATCTTCGTCTGGACACTGGTCTGCTGCTGCCTCAAAGGTCTGTTGGTTTCTAACTCTTACAATGGAAAATGACATATTGTTGAGTGCCTTGTATAATCATTGAAATGGATCTCAAATAATTACTGTCCCTAATATTATGAAATATAAATAATATCCTTTATATACTCTTATTTCTACTTGTTGATCAATTAATATTTTTCCTCTTCAGGATCCAGAGGTCAGGTGACTGTGACTCAGCCTCCTGTAGTGACATTTTCTCCAGGAGACCCCGTCACTCTGACCTGTACAACCAACCCTAAAGTGTACAGATGGAGTGATGGAAATGAGGGTGGGTACTGGTATCAACAGAGACCTGGAGAAGCTCCCAAACTCCTGATAAGAAACATAAAGACACGGCTAGATGGAATTCCTGCTAGATTCAGTGGCAGTGGGTCTGAGAGGGACTTCACTCTGACCATCAGTGGAGTCCAGGCTGAAGATGCAGCAGTTTACTACTGTAAGAGTTACCACAGTGGAGGTGTGTTCACACAGGGATTTAGAGCCATACAAAAACCTCCTGCTCGAAATGACACACATCATTGGTCCTCTGGACACAGAACTAAGGGTCTTGTTATATGACATCACCAAGTACAACCACTTTACTAACTCAGAAATAATGGTTACAACCTAGTTTCATAACCCTCCCAACCTCCCATGTCTATAAATGTTCTCCTTATCAGAAAGATACAGGTGAAATAGTCCTATTGAGGATGAATAATCCATATCAAGTCAACATAAAATTATGTGTGGAGCTAAATGTTCCTAAACGTTGGTGTGTCTCAATGCTCGGTTGACCAACCAGACACACACAGCTGGCCAACACTTCAAGCGAGCTGTGTGTGTGTGTGTGTGTGTGTGTGTGTGTGTGTGTGTGTGTGTGTGTGTGTGTGTGTGTGTGTGTGTGTGTGTGTGTGTGTGTGTGTGTGTGTGTGTGTGTGTGTGTGTGTGTGTGTCTTTACAGAGTGAGAGCCCTGTGAAACAGAAACTTAGATTTGCATGGCCCCTCTCCCAGAATAGAACAGTACACTGCCCAGATGTTCCCCCATCCTCAACATGACACCAGTGCTAGACCAGAGGAGGTTGGCCAGTGGACGTCAGCCATACTGGCATAGGTCAAAGATCAAATTCAGAAGTCAAATATCAGTCACAGGTCATTTCATAAGTCAGTTTACTAGTATTGTGGTGTGGTGTGGAAAGGGTTTGGCACCGAAAGTCAGCCACACTGGTTGAGTTAAAAGGTCAGAGGCAGTGACATACCGAAGTTTGGCAGGCCCTTGTCAAGGGGGGGGGGGGGGGGTTAACTTCCTAACATTCTACATATTTTGCCATGGGGCAAAAAGAAACATGTTTTATTGCTTATTTCATGGTATTCTACACATTTTGCCATGAGGAAGAGAGAAAATGTTGCTGTTTTGAAGCTAATTTCCTGCAATTCTACAATACAGTGACAAACAAAGTATTCAGACCCCTTAGATTGTTTCACATTTAATTGTGTTACAAAGTGGGATTGAAACTATGTATAATTTTTTGTCAACAATCTACACAAAATTCTCTGTAATGTCAGTGGAAGAAAAATTATATTTTCTTTAAGATACATATTTTTTTCAGAACTAAAATATAATTGTTGCATAAGTACTCATCCCGTTTGTTTAGGCAAGCCTAATGTAGTTCAGGAGTAAAATGTGGCTTAACAGATCACATAAAAACTTACATGGACTCAAACTGTGTGAAATAATAGAGGTTGACATGATTTTTAATTGACAAACCCTTCCTCTGTCCCTTTGCATACATTTACATTTTAGCCATTTAGTAGATGCTCTTATCCAGAGCGACTCACAGGAGCAATTAGGGTTAAGTGCCTTGCTCAAGGGCACATCGACAGACTTTTCACCTAGTGAGCGCTGGGATTCAAAACAGAGACCTTTCGGTCACTGGCACAACGCTCTTAAGCGCTAGGATACCTGACTCCCATCTGTAAGCCCCCCTAGTCAAGTACGGAATTTCATGAACATATTCAACTAGAACGACCAGGGAGCTTTTCTAAAGCCTCATCAAGAAGGGCAGTGATTGGGAGACAGGTAATAATAACAAATCAGACATTAAATATCTCATTAAGCATGATGGTTAATAATTATGCTGTGGATGATGCATTAAACCACCCAGACCCATCAAAGATACAGCCGTCCTTCTGAACTGAGCTGCAGGACAGGAATGAAACGGCTCAGGGATGTTACCATGAGGACATGATTTAAAACAGCTACAGAGTTCAGTTACTTTGAAGGAAGAGAACTGAGGATCAACAACATTGTAGTGAGTCCACAATAATGACCTAAATGACAGAGTGAAAAGACCAATACAAATATACAGAATAAAAATACTCCAAAAAATGCATCTTGTACACAACAAGGCAATATAGTTATACTGCAACAACAACAAACATACAGCAAAGGAATACACTTTTTGACCAAAATGCAAAGCCTTGTGTTTGTGGCAAAGCCAACACAACACATCACTGAGTAACTACCTTCATTTTTTCAAGCATTGTGGTGGCTGCATCATGTTATGTGTATGCTTGACATTGGCAAATAATGGAGAATTTTACAGGATAAAAAGAAACGGAATGGAGCTCAGCACATGTAAAATCCTAGAGGAAAACCTGGTTCAGGCTGCTATACACCAGAGACTGGGACAGGAACTCTAAAACAAGACAAGAACCTAAAACCTCAAGACCAAATCTACACCAGAGTTGCTTACCAAGAAAATAATCAATGTTCCTGATTGGCCAAGTTACAGTTTGTTACATAAATCTGCTTGAAAATCTATGGCAAGTTTTGAAAATGGCTGTCTAACCATGATCCCCAACATCTAGACAGAGCTTGAAGAAATCGTTTAGAGTGATTCACAGCTGTAATCGATGCCAAAGGTGTTTCTAACATGTATTGACTCAGGGAGCTGAATACCTATGCAACAACTATATTTATATTTTACATTTGTATAATTGTTCAAAATAAAAATATCTGAAACTTTTGTTTAATTAAATCCATTTGAATCCCACTTTGTAATACAATAAAATGTGAAAATATCCAAGGGGTCTGAAATGTGCAGTTTTATAGATAATCTCATGCTATTCTACACATTTTGCAATAAGGCTGAGAGAATGTTTTGTTTTTTTAACAACCACAAGCCCACAGATATTCACTTCTATTTATTTTCATAATACAAATCAGGGACACCTTGCTCGAAATGAATACAAAGTATTTTATTGTGTTAACATTTCCAATCTAAAAGCAAAAACAAAACACAGGTACAGAATTAAAGATGCAGAATCCCAAATTGATGACCAGAGCTGAAGCTCTAGATAGATATCTAGAATGATAGAATGACAGATAGGTAGATGTTCTCTGTGTACAGGGTGTCTACTGGGAGCAGTGGTGTGGCTCCAGTGTGTGAGTGACGGGGGTCTGGTCCTTTAGGGAGGCCTCACAGGTGACTGAGCCAGCCTTCCTCCACTGGTCAGTGGGGAGGGTGAGGCTGCTGCTCCAGCTGTAGTGACTGTCCTTCTCCAGGACCTCCAGGCTCTGGCTGCCCTGCAAGGGCCCCCCGGCCCCCAGCCTCCAACCCAGCTTCCAGCCCTCCGGGAAGCACCTGTTGGCCAGGCACACTAGGGCCACATTCCCCTGGTCCTGCTCCTCACTGGAGGGAAGTAGGACGGTCAGGGAGGGAGGTACCACACCCACTAGGAGAGAGAATGTACATGTAACTAAATACTATGGTCAAGTCCTTCCACAGATTTAGTCAGCTATTTCCTTCCATGTTTAATATTATTATTGTGTTGCAGTAACAGTTTCATCATCTGTCCTGAGGAAGGGTATTTCCATAGAGGAGGTGCTTTGCATTGGCAGCTCATGCTTGAGTGCTCTGGGAGAGTTTATAGCCCTGTGAGTTTAGAATTCATGACTGAGATCTGTCCTGACACATTAAGACTGCAGTGTTATCAGCATTGGGTACAGCCTGTCCAGTCTTCTCAGAGCCACAAATGATGATGATACCACTGATTCCCCTGCTGACCACTCTGGGGTTCCTGACTCAGGGTGAGAAAGTCTGCTCTCCGACCTTTCTGAACTGCCGTCTTCAGAGAGCATCTGTTAAGAAACAGAGAAGTTTTGAGAACAGGAGTTTGAGAAGCCTCTATGATACTGCTTGTACATGGTGCGAGATTACAGTTATTTTATTTACGATTATTATGACTTATCTTCCACCTCTCATTTCCAGAATCATCTGGGGCTGGAGTTGTGACTCAGTCTCCTACTGCCAAGTCTGTTAGTCTGGGAGAGACTGTGTATCTGAGCTGCACAGCCAGTGAGGGGGTGGATGATGACCTGAGCTGGTACCTGCAGAAACCTGGACAGTCCCCTCAACTCCTCTTCTATAAAATAAGTCAACGTCAGTCTAAAACTCCTGGTCATTTCAGTAGCAGTGGATCTGAACCAGATTTTACTCTGACCATCAGTAAAGTCCAGGCTGAAGATGTAGGAGATTACTACTGCATGGGTGCGTACACTGGTGGGAGGACACAGTGATTTAGAGTCATACATAAACCTCCCTCAGTCAGACTGCACATAGACTGTACTGATGCAGCTGGGACCTACTGCAGGTGTTGAGGAGCAACAGACATGAAACACTGGTTCACTGAACGCAAGCCTAAGATCCTCACACAGCTTTAGACAGTCCCACACCAGGACAATGTTACCCTGGTTACTCATGAGAGGATCATAGTTCACCAAACCACCTCCTCTACACAACCATAACCATAACTTCACCTCCGAATAGAAACAACCACTTTACTACCAGACCATTGCCCTTCATGTTTGGAATGTTCACATAGAAATACGTTGTGTAGAACAGACATCATTATCTGTCAAATAGAACATTGAGCGTTAAAGTCTTTAATCTTCTAAATGTTTCACCTCACTGAATGCAGCCTTGATTTGCATGGTCAGGGTGGGATGGTTTGGCTTCTCCCAGAATAGAGAAGTTCTGTCCCCAGGGGGTCAGACAGACATACAGAGAGCGAGAGAAAGAGAGAGAGCGAGAGCGAGAGGGAGAGAGAGAGCGAGAGAGAGAGAGAGAGCGAGAGAGAGAGAGAGAGAGAGAGAGAGAGAGAGAGAGAGAGAGAGAGAGAGAGAGAGAGAGAAACAGCAGAACACACATACAACAACTGCCAGTACAGGACAGATTACATATCTTACTCATTTAGAGGAAAAATATAGTTGTCAAAAACGAAGCTACATTTCCATTTGTTGTCACGGTAATTACATGAGTCAACTAATCCATGATGTTATTTTCCAAATCCAACTTTATTAGAACTGAGACAGACAGCAACATCACAGTAACAGTCTGAGTACAGAACACATTGGAGTCTCCTGTAATCTATAAAATACACATTACTACCAGGACTGTGGTCTCCCCAACAGTACTAGAGTTTACTCAATATACTACTCTAACACTCTAACACACTACTACTGCTCCAACCAGGCCCCAGACCAGACCAGAGCCTCGTCTACTCCTGCTTCCCCAGACAGAGCTGCTGTTGTGGGCCTCCTCCACTAGGTCCTAGACCAGACACTGGCTCCTGCGAAGGGGGGAGGCCTGGGTGTGTTGGAAGTGGGAGACCCTGCAGGTGTAGAGCTCTCCCTGCTCCCAGCCTGCCTTGCTCAGGGTCAGGGTGCTGCTGCGTCTGTAAAGGCCTTCCTTCTCTTCTTCTGGACTGGTCACGACCCCCTGGCTCACCTCCAGCCCGTCCACCTCCCAGCTCACCAGCGCCCCCTGAGGGGAGTAGTCAGTCAGCAGACAGGCCAGTGAGGCAGAGCCCCCAGAGAGCTGCTCAGAGGAGGGGGGGAGCAGAGACACCGTGGGACTGACAGTAGGACCAGCTGGAGAGAAGAGAACGTTTTAATGTTACATTCTAGAGGAGACAGAAATAGAGTTCTATAAAATACACAACTTATTAAGGTTCACAGAGAACACAACACCTCACAACTCAACAACAATTACATAAATGCACAATAAAGTACATCGCTGTTTTTCATTTAGCCATGTATTTTCACAGCCGGTTAAATATCTCTGCTGTAAAAGGGACAAGGACCCCATTCATCAAGTGATCTTATCGCCCAATATCACTTCTAAATGCAGAGATATCTGCTGATCAAACAACAACAAAACAGCCAACCCCACCAGTGTTTTTGGTAAACAGCTGAGGGATGGAGCTGGAACACTGTATCCTCTCTCAAATTCATAGAGCTGTGGATGCAAGGACTGGCCATCCATAAGATAAAACATGTCATTTCAACCACGTTTTGAGGATATATAGTGTTTGTTTAAAATTATATTGTTCACAAACAATTTAGAAAACATGATTCTATTTTGCCTCTGATAAGAGTATGGCAGTTGAACTAAGCCCATGAGTCATATTAAAAAACACATATGTTGTTCAAGAATCAATGGGTATATGTCATTAATTTAAAAGTCCCAAAATGTATGTAGCAATTGCAGATTGCCCATGTAAAGTCGGTCCATTTACAATAACATCAGACAATTAAAGGGAGCAGAACTTTTTCTGTTATACAAATGACATTCTCTGTGTATTTCACGTGTCACAGCAGGGAACTAAACCAGATTAAAGCTCTTTGAATAAAAAATGTGTTTCTTTTGTATAACTTGTTCAAAGACAGGCTGCTTGGATGCACAACTGAAAGTCTCCCACAGACGGTAGCTAACATTATGCCTTCTAAACCCTCCAGTCTAAAATAAATACTAACATTATGCCTTCTAAACCCTCCAGTCTAAAATAAATACTAACATTATGCCTTCTAAACCCTCCAGTCTAAAATAAATACTAACATTATGCCTTCTAAACCCTCCAGTCTAAAATAAATACTAACATTATGCCTTCTAAACCCTCCAGTCTAAAATAAATACTAACATTATGCCTTCTAAACCCTCCAGTCTAAAATAAATACTAACATTGGGGTTTCCTTTACAGAGTTTGAGTCTTAAAATGTCTGGTGTTCAGCATTTCTATACTTTGTAGTGTTTTGTAAGTAGTAAAGGAGAAAACACTTACTTTTCAGCAGCAGTTTGGTCCCTTCACCGAACATGAACCACAGTGATACAGTCTAGTTAAGACGCCGTACAAAAACCTCCTTCACACAAGAGTGAGCACACACTGTGTTAACAGAACCACTCATACAGCTCCACACAGCGTTGTACAACTTTACTATACTCATAAAGCATTACACATCTTCACATACAACTACAGTATTTGACACTCTTAATATAGGAAATATTATAGCAAGTAATACTCATGTTTTATCATTCACATTAGAGTCATTTAGCAGACACTCTTATCCAGAGCATCTCTGTGCATTCATCTTAAGATAGCTAGGTGTGACAACCACAATCATTAAGCACTTTATGTACCTAAATAGCATACTCTGATTAATGAAGTCTCTGATTTGAGCCTCTGAAGTCTCTTCACCCAAATTCACTGCAAAATGTTTTTCATCCAACGATGTCACTTGTTATCAGATTGCATTATGGGCAGAGTGAAACATTGTCATTTGCAGCAAATATCAATATTGACAATTGTGACATTTTACTGTCAACATCAGAAATATAAAGCAATTCACATGATGATTATTTTCAGTTTATTATTCTGTCCTGAGGTAGGGTATTTCCATAGAGGAGGTGCTTTGCATTGGCAGCTCATGCTTCAGTGCTCTGGAAGTGTTTATAGCCCTGTGAGTTTCAGACTGCAGGACTGAGATCTGTCCATCAACACAACAGAAACCACGACAACCATGACTCTGATCACCATCTTCGTCTGGACACTGGTCTGCTGCTGCCTCAAAGGTCTGTTGGTTTCTAACTCTTACAATGGAAAATGACATATTGTTGAGTGCCTCGTATAATCATTTAAATGGATCTCAATTAATAAATGTCCATGGATCAAATTTTATGAAATATAAATTATCTATTATTTCTACTTGTTGATTAATTTATATTTTTCCTCTTCAGGATCCAGAGGTCAGGTGACTGTGACTCAGCCTCCTGTAGTGACATTTTCTCCAGGAGACCCCATCACTCTGACCTGTACAACCAACACTAAAGTGTACAAATGGGATGATGGAAATGAGGGTGCGTTCTGGTATCAACAGAGACCTGGAGAAGCTCCCAAACTCCTGATAAGAAATATAAAGACACGGCTAGATGGGATTCCTGCTAGATTCAGTGGCAGTGGGTCTGAGAGTGACTTCACTCTGACCATCAGTGGAGTCCAGGCTGAAGATGCAGCAGTTTACTACTGTAAGAGTTTCCACTATCTCAACAGTATAAATATGTTCACACTGTGATTTAGAGCCGTACAAAAACCTCCTGCTCAAAATACACACATCACTGGTCCTCTGAACACAGAACTAAGGGTCTTGTTATATGACATCACCAAGTACAACCACTTTACTAACTCAGAAATAATGGTTACAACCTAGTTTCACAACCCTCCCAACCTCCATGTCTATAAATGTTCTCCTTATCAGAAAGATACAGGTGAAATAGTCCTATTGAGGATGAATAATCCATATCAAGTCAACATAAAATCATGTGTGAAGCAAAAGGGTTGGTGTGCCTCAATGCTTGGTTGACCAACCAGACACACACAGCTGGCCAACACATCTGTGGAGCAGTATTGGGTGTGTACGTTCATGACTGTGTGTGACAGAGAGAGAGCCCTGTGAAACAGAAACTTAGATTTCCATGTCCCCTCTCCCAGAATAGAGCAGTACACTGCCCAGATGTTCCCCTGTCCTTACACGACACCAGCGCTGGACCAGAGGAGGTCAAAGATCAAAGTCAGAGGTTAGATGTCAGTCACAGATCATTTTATAGGTCACTGCACTAATCTTGTGTGGTGTGCAGAGGAAGAGGTTGGACACAGGTCGTCAGCCAGACTAGTAAAGGTCAAAGATTAAAAAGTCAGAGGTCAGTTTCCCAGGGAAGAGAGTCAGTTCAACCCCAACATGCCACCAGACTGCTTGTTACTTTATTTTAGTCAGCTTTTTGTTTTCTTGCCAAAGAGAATAGTTGACAAGAGCACCATTTTCTGAGGTAATTCTCGTAGTACCCACTAGAATGGCATGAGGAAGTCTTAGATAACTAGTGATCTACATCTGAAGATTCATCATGAGTTCATCAGGAATCAGCACTGAGCCAGATGGAAGTCCTTCATCCCAGTCTAGAATACCTCCAGGGTCACTGACAGGTCAGCCAGTGGCAAAGGTCAACAGTTTCAGAGTCACACGCTCAGAAACACCCACAACCTCCAAATACCTCCACCAGTACCTGTCCTGTACTGCACAGGGGCATCTCCCAGAACCAACCCTGAGTAAACTAGACTGGACATCAGACAGAGGACAACATTCCACTCCAGGTGATATGTCTGACCTAGCAAGGTCATAGGTCAGATATGAAAGGTTGCACTGTGCCTCTATGCCAGTAAGTTTAGGGCGTTACAGCACATTACCATTCCTTAAATCACTGGAGTCTGAAGCAATTAATTTTCTCTGTATCCCGTCACTAGGAGATCTGTCACAATGTTATTTTCATTCAGGAAAGTGTCATAGTGGTTATGAAGATGGGCAAAAATTGTTGTCGTGGCGCCATGTTAAACTTGTTGATTTTCGACTGTGTAGCCTAATCAAACACAAATCAAAATGTATTGTCAAGTAAACAAGCGATAAAACAAGCGTGAAACAAGCTTCACTACAGACCCAGGTTCGATCCCAGGCTGTGTCACAACTGATCGGGAGTCCCATAGGGCGGCACACAATTGGCCTAGCGTCTTCCGGGTTAGGGGAGGGTTTGGCCAGAGGGGCTTTACTTGGCTCCTCTCGCGCTCGAACGACTCTTATGGCAGGATGGGCGCCTGCAGGCTGACTTCGTCGTCAGTTTAACGGTGTTTCCACCAACACATTGGTTAAGCTGGCGGGTGCTAAGGAGTGTGGTTTGTCAGGTCATGTTTCGTAGGACACATGACTCGAACTTCGCCTTTCCCCAGCCCGTTGGAGAATTGCAGTGATGAGACAAGATTGAGATTGGATATGATGAAATTGGGGAGAAAAAGAGGGGCAACATTTTTTTAAATAAAGGTACAATATTTATTTTGGTTGAAGTTTGTCATATTATCTTTGCGCGTCTACAAGCTGCTGGGCATATGGTTCCAGGTGAAGAGAAACAGCGAGTGGGAGGAGTGTGATTAAGATACAACCAATCAGAAAACTCTTTTGTTGTCACCTAGTTTTTTCCTCAAGTTATTATTTCAATTCATTGGATTCATACAATACATTTATAGATATTTTTTTTAACCTCCCCCCCACTCCCCTCCAGAAATCTGATAGCATGTCAAATAAATTAATGTTACATAGTAAATCTACTGAAAAATACATCATAT
The DNA here is from genome assembly GCF_045791955.1 of Oncorhynchus clarkii lewisi. Taxonomy (NCBI): domain Eukaryota; kingdom Metazoa; phylum Chordata; class Actinopteri; order Salmoniformes; family Salmonidae; genus Oncorhynchus; species Oncorhynchus clarkii. The sequence continues at coordinate 17,373,340 of NC_092164.1, read as the reverse complement.
AGCCTCAGAAATAGTAACAAATTACTGATACAAATTCATGGATGTAAGGTCCTGTAACGATTTTCGTTGGTGGAAGGAGAGGAGGACCAAAATGCAGAGTGGTACGTATCCATAACACCTTTTAATCAGGAATGAATACAAAATACTAAAGAACAAGAGAATAAATGAAACCCGGAACAGTCCCGTATGGTGCAAACACTGAAACTGAAAATAATCACCCACACCTCAAAATAGGAAAACAGGCTACCTAAGTCTGGCTCTCAATCAGAGACAACGATCGACAGCTGCCTCTGATTGAGAACCATACCAGGCCAAACACATAGAAACAGAAACCTAGACCTACAACATAGAATACCCACGCACATCACACCCTGACCAAACTAAAAATAGAAACATCCAAAGCAATCTACGGTCAGGGCGTGACAGGTCCGTTGGTTAAGGGTTTGGAAATATCCCCTGCTGCTTTTTTCCATGTGTCCAGTGGACACCTTGGCCCTATGGATCCTGGATGTGGAGAGCTCCATAAGTACAATTTCCTTAAATGTGAGCAGCCATTGTTGCAATGGTAACTGATGAGGTGGAATCCACCTTTGTACAATCATTTTCTTAGCCACTGTGGTTCCTGCCAACCACACTCTCTGTTGGTGTTCTGACAAGTGCCAATCAGAGTCATCACAAAGCAACATCCCTATTGGATCTAATGGCAGTATTTTATCTAAGTACAGAGAAGACATCGTTGACTTTCCCCCAGAATGCATCGACCCCCGGTCATTTCCACAGCACATGCTGAAAAGTACCAAGGTCCCCTGTGGTACAGAACTCACATAATGGTGATAGACTCATACCCATGTGATGTCTTTTTTGAGGTGTTAGGTTATATGGCAAAAGAAATATGAATGAATTGGTGATTGGGGTTTTTAGATGATCCAAATATATTTTTCCATACTGTCTCCCAATGAATTTGTCTGTCAGCAAGTCTAAAATAATTTTCCAATACAGTGGATAGACAATGGTTTTTGTGCTGCAAGAATTCATTGACTATAGATATCAGAAACAACTCCTTTTGAGGGGCAACTGTCCGTTGGAAGTTTGACCAATGGGTGTATTGCTAGTTCTGCTCCCCAGGGGACCCCATAGGCTCGCGTGGATAGGCGTCGTTGAAGGTAAAGACAAAATGATGAACCTGGGACATTAAAACACTTGTGGATTTCCTGGAAACTGAGGAGTCCATTCACATTGATTATGTCTTTGAAAGCATAATCACCCTTCTTAGATCAAGAATATGATATAAATGGTTTCTTACACACTAAGAATTTCATTTAAGATTAGAATTCATATGCTTATCTGAAGTTTTCCACACATCTACTAGTATGCTATAATGGGTTCAATCAATAAGTCCACCTGATGCTTTTGTTGTCTGTGGTGTTGCAAATTTAATCTGTGGTCTCTGTGGTATAAATTATTGGAGACAGGTGCAGGAATATGTAATCGTTTTTTACTCCACCCAAAAATACAACATGCCATGAAAAGGCACGGGGACGAAGCCCAAAACAAACATATACAAAAAACACAGGGATGTAACCCAAACAAAAGAGTGAGTTTAAACCTCTAATAAATACAGGGGAAGAGAACCACAATAACAATACACGGGATGAGACCCGTAATAACGAGTACACAATACACGCAGCACGAAAGCCGACACAACAACGCACAGGAACTCACATGACCAACGGACATGGGAACAATAACCCACAAGACAATGGTGAAAACAGGGCACATATATACAATTACTAATCAGGGGAATTGGAATCAGGTGTGCGTAACGAGACAGTTCAGTGATGCCTAGAGGCCGGTGACGTAGACCTTGGGAGCTGGTGCACGGAATGGGGAGCTGGTGCACGGAATGAGCAGCAGTACTGGGGGAATTCGTGACAGTCTCCTTCTCCCCCAAATGAACTTCTTTATCACAGAGTCAAGTTTAGACCAATAGTGTATAGGAGGAAGCAGTGGTAACATGGAACTCATAAAATTGATACGAGGGAGGAAATTCATTTTAATCATTGAGATTCTAGCATGCAAAGAAGTGGCCATAGCAGACCATTTAATTATGGCTTTTTTGATTTTTTCAAAGGTTTCTAAGTAGTTCTTCCTGAATGTCGTGTCAATAGATTGGGATATGGTAATGTCTAAGTAGGTGGTTTGTTTCTTCCCTGGTATCATGGGTGGTAGTTGAACACTTCCCATAGCTGAGTTAAGAGGTAGTAGAGCTGATTTAGACCAGTTGATCTTGTAAACAGACCATGTTTAATGTTTAAAGCTGTGAATATAGACATTATTGGTGGGAGTTTTGAGCACTTGCAACACAGCTTTCAGTTCAGATAAAGTGGTAGGTTCCTCTAATACAACTGTTTCTTCTTTAGAGAGTCTGGGCAACGCAAGGTTCTCCAGGAACTGCCGACAAGCAGAAGTATCAAAGCTGTATGAGGAACTGAATGAATCTGAATAATATGCTGTAAATGTAGTATTTATTTCTGTAGGATCAGATATCCGTCTGATCAACTGTATTGATGATCTTGTTTCAGCATGTTTAAACTGCAGTGCCAGTAAGTGTCTAGGCTTCTCACTTGAAAATAGTATTGTTGTCCCACCTATCTAGATATGAATGTCAAATAGCGATAAAACAGCTTGCAGACTCAGTCTGTAATTCCACCAACAGCTGAACCTGATACTGTTTGACTAATAACTCTTTATTTTCTGTCTGAAACATAGACTTAGATAGACCACGTCGTTATTGTATCTGTCCCATTATGGTGTGTGTGAGAGCACAGGCAGTGCCATTGAGGCCATCTCCATTTTGAAGTATTCTATTTTCTTCTGCTACTACTCTTACTGGTAAACAAACTGACAGGGTGCAAACTGTCACCTAGACTGTGTTGTTTGAACAGGTATAGAGCCAAGGTTGGCGAGTTACTTCCACCTGCTGTAATATAATGTTTCCTCATGAGTATAATTAATTGGCTGATCCCTCCTGATGACCTGGATGGAATTATGTGATCGTTCCTTAACCCACAGGAAGTAGCACTCAGTTGACGACTTCAAAATGGTGGAATACCTCAAAGGCAATGTCCATGCAAAAACAGTTCTTGCACCCCAGTATCTCTACATCCACATTCATCTTCTGTACATCTACCATTCCAGTGTTTAATTGCTATATTGTAATTAATTCGCCACCATGGCCTATTTATTGCCTTAACTCCCTTATCTTACCTCATTTGCACTCACTGTATATAGACTTTGTTTTCTTTTTTTCTACTGTATTATTGACTATGTTTTGTTTATTCCATGTGTAACTCTGGGTTGTTGTATGTGTCGAATTGCTATGCTTTATCTTGGCCAGGTCACAGTTGCAAATGAGTACTTGTTCTCAACTAGCCTAACTGGTTCAATAAAGGTGAAATAAAAAATAAAAATAAAAAGTTATATCCATCTTAGGCCTCGATCATTCTTTATGGCCTGAACTGAACTTCAGCATGACGCCATTTTACCACTTCTTATGGCTGCAGGGGCAGTATTGAGTAGCTTGGATTCACTCTTTATGGCCTGAACTGGACTTCAGCATGAAGCCATTTTAGCAAAAAGGCTAGAATAGCTCGTATAGAATAGCAATACATTAGCATTGAATGAATAAAACTTTCGTCTGCTAGAAAAGCCAGTATAGAATAGCAATACATTAGCATTGAATGAATAAAACTTTCGTCTGCTAGAATAGCCAGTATAGAATAGCAATACATTAGCATTGAATGAATAAAACTTTTGTCTGCTAGAATAGCCAGTATAGAATAGCAATACATTAGCATTGAATGAATAAAACTTTCATGTAACTAAATTCTATGGTCAATTACAGGTCTTCCCAGAGATTTAGGTCAGCTATTTCCTTACATGCTTAAGATTATTGTGCTTATGTCTTTGCATTAAACATTTCCTCATCTGTCCTGAGGTAGGGTATTTCCATAGAGCAGGTGCTTTGCATTGGCAGCTCATGCTTCAGTGCTCTGAGTGTTTATAGCCCTGTGAGTTTCAGACTGCAGGACTGAGATCTGTCCTGACACTTTAAGACTGCAGTGTTATCATTGTTGTGTCCAGTCTGTTGTCTTCTCAGAGCCACAGATGATGATGATGATGAAGATGATATCACTGATTCCACTGCTGATCACGCTGGGGTTCCTTACTCAGGGTGAGAAACTCTCAGCATCTCTCCCTGTGGTCGACTGGTTTTATCAAAGCTGTTGCAAGTTCAACTGGTATTGATGATGACATGAGCTGGTACCTGCAGAAACCTGGACAGGCTCCTAAGCTCCTCATCTATACAGTAAAAACCCTTCAGTCTGGAACACCATCTAGATTCAGTGGCAGTAGATCAGGTACTGAGTACACTCTTACAATCCCTAATGTCCAAGCTGAAGATGCAGGAGATTCCTATGGTATGAGTAATGTTGGCAGCCAGAGCATTTCACACAGTCATTTAGAGTCATACAAAACCTCCCTCAGTCAGACTGTACACAGACTGTACTGCTGCAGTTGGGACCTACTGCAGGTGCTGAAGGGCAACAGACATTAAACACTGGTTCACTGAACACACAACCAAGACTCAGGTCTTCGTTATATGACATTACCAAGCGTAAATAATCACTAGTTTACCACCATACAGAACATCTGGATACAACTCAAAATGAATCTCAAATACACTAAATAGTTTAGACATGATCCCTTCCCTTCCCATGTCTATAATAGTGGTTCTGCTCCTGTCCCCAGATATTTACTGTCCCAAGGGGTTCTACCCACTACCCACCCTCCCTCACCCCTACCAACCTTCTAATATTAATTTTGTTACAGAGCAGTTTAGTCTTTAGAGCAATTTAGTCTTTGTTTAACAACCACAAGTTCACAGACATTCACTTATTTATTTTCTAATACAAATCAGGGACACCTTGTTTGACATGAATACAAAGTATTTTATTTAGTTAACATCTCCAATCTAAAATCAGAAGCGATGAAACACAGGTACAGAATTAAAGATGCAGAATCCCAGATTGATGACCAGAGCTGAAGCTCTAGATAGGTATTTAGAATGATAGAATGACAGATAGGTAGGTGTTCTCTGTGTACAGGGTGTCTACTGGGAGCAGTGGTGTGGCTCCAGTGTGTGAGTGACGGGGGTCTGGTCCTTTAGGGAGGCCTCGCAGGTGACTGAGCCAGCCTTCCTCCACTGGTCAGTGGGGAGGGTGAGGCTGCTGCTCCAGCTGTAGTGACTGTCCTTCTCCAGGACCTCCAGACTCTGGCTGCCCTGCAAGGGCCCCCCGGCCCCCAGCCTCCAACCCAGCTTCCAGCCCTCCGGGAAGCACCTGTTGGCCAGGCACACTAGGGCCACATTCCCCTGGTCCTGCTCCTCACTGGAGGGAAGTAGGACGGTCAGGGAGGGACGTACCACACCCACTAGGAGAGAGAAGATGAGGGGGGAGAGATGGAGAGATGACATGTAAGGGTTAAACTGGACAAGAACCTTGCAGAACTTTCAACAACTTTAATATGAAGAAACAAATATGTTATTTGTGTTGTATAAAAGAGTCTGTGAAAATGGCAGGTTATCTATAAACATATGTTACACACTATTTACCTTCCCTCCAATAACATCTATGAAGTGTGACCACAAACTACAGTCAGTGATGTGTTAAAGTACAGAAAGAAAACGTACATGTCTACAATATAACATGTTTAATAATGCTGCTGAACTGTTTTTGTGTATTAGGCTAATCTGAAGATGGTGCTGGCTAAAGCTAAAACTGGCGAGTGTAGAGAGTATAGAGATATTGTTATCCACGTCGGCACCAACGATGTTAGGATGAAACAGCCAGAGATCACCAAGCGCAACATAGCTTCTGCGTGTAAATCAGCTAGAAAGATGTGTCGGCATCGAGTAATTGTCTCTGGCCCCCTCCCAGTTAGGGGGAGTGATGAGCTCTACAGCAGAGTCTCACAACTCAATCGCTGGTTGAAAACTGTTTTCTGCCCCTCCCAAAAGATAGAATTTGTAGATAATTGGCCCTCTTTCTGGGACTCACCCACAAACAGGACCAAGCCTGACCTGCTGAGGAGTGACGGACTCCATCATAGCTGGAGGGGTGCTCTCATTTTATCTACCAACATAGACAGGGCTCTAACTCCTCTAGCTCCACAATGAAATAGGGTGCAGGCCAGGCAACAGGCTGTTAGCCAGCCTGCCAGCATAGTGGATTGTGATTGGCCTGACTGAAACATGGCTTAAGCCTGATGAATTTACTGTGTTAAATGAGGCCTCACCTCCTGGCTACACTAGTGACCATATCCCCTGTGCATCCCGCAAAGGCGGAGGTGTTGCTAACATTTACGATAGCAAATTTCAATTTACAAAAAAAAAAATGACGTTTTCGTCTTTTGAGCTTCTAGTCATGAAATCTATGCAGCCTACTCAATCACTTTTTATAGCTACTGTTTACAGGCCTCCTGGGCCATATACAGCGTTCCTCACTGAGTTCCCTGAATTACTATCGGACCTTGTAGTCATAGCAGATAATATTCTAATCTTTGGTGACTTTAATATTCACATGGAAAAGTCCACAGACCCACTCCAAAAGGCTTTCGGAGCCATCGTCGACTCAGTGGGTTTTGTCCAACATGTCTCTGGACCCACTCACTGTCACAGTCATACGCTGGACCTAGTTTTGTCCCATGGAATAAATGTTGTGGAACTTAATGTTTTTCCTCATAATCCTGGACTATCGGACCACCATTTTATTACGTTTGCAATTGCAACAAATAATCTGCTCAGACCCCAACCAAGGATCATCAAAAGTCGTGCTATAAATTCACAGACAACACAAAGATTCCTTGATGTCCTTCCAGATTCCCTCTGTCTACCCAAGGACGCCAGAGGACAAAAATCAGTTAACCACCTAACTGAGGAACTCAATTGAACCTTGCGCAATACCCTAGATGCAGTTGCACCCCTAAAAACTAAAAACATTTCTCATAAGAAACTAGCTCCCTGGTACACAGAAAATACCCGAGCTCTGAAGCAAGCTTCCAGAAAATTGGAACGGAAATGGCGCCACACCAAACTGGAAGTCTTCCAACTAGCTTGGAAAGACAGTACTGTACAGTACCGAAGAGCCCTTACTGCTGCTCGATCATCCTATTTTTTTAACTTAATTGAGGAAAATAAGAACAATCCGAAATTCCTTTTTGATACTGTCGCAAAGCTAACTAAAAAGCAGCATTCCCCAAGAGAGGATGACTTTCACTTTAGCAGTGATAAATTCATGAACTTCTTTGAGGAAAAGATTATGATTATTAGAAAGCAAATTACGGACTCCTCCTTAAATCTGCATATTCCTTCAAAGCTCAGTTGTCCTGAGTCTGCACAACTCTGCCAGGACCTAGGATCAAGAGAGACGCTCAAGTGTTTTAGTACTATATCTCTTGACACAATGATGAAAATAATCATGGCCTCTAAACCTTCAAGCTGCATACTGGACCCTATTTCAACTAAACTACTGAAAGAGCTGCTTCCTGTGCTTGGCCCTCCTATGTTGAACATAATAAACGGCTCTCTATCCACCGGATGTGTACCAAACTCACTAAAAGTGGCAGTAATAAAGCCTCTCTTGGAAAAGCCAAACCTTGACCCAGAAAATATAAAAAACTATTGGCCTATATCGAATCTTCCATTCCTCTCAAAAATGTTAGATAAGGCTGTTGCGCAACAACTCACTGCCTTCCTGAAGACAAACAATGTATACGAAATGCTTCAGTCTGGTTTTAGACCCCATCATAGCACTGAGACGGCACTTGTGAAGGTGGTAAATGACATTTTAATGGCATCGGACCGAGGCTCTGCATCTGTCCTCGTGCTCCTAGACCTTAGTGCTGCTTTTGATACCATCAATCACCACATTCTTTTGGAGAGATTTAAACCCAAATTGGTCTACACGGACAAGTTCTGGCCTGGTTTAGATCTTATCTGTCGGAAAGATATCAGTTTGTCTCTGTGAATGGTTTGTCCTCTGACAAATCAACTGTAAATGTCGGTGTTCCTCAAGGTTCCGTTTTAGGACCACTATTGTTTTCACTATATATTTTACCTCTTGGGGATGTTATTCGAAAACATAATGTTAACTTTCACTGCTATGCGGATGACACACAGCTGTACATTTCAATGAAACATGGTGAAGCCCCAAAATTGCCCTTGCTAGAAGCATGTGTTTCAGACATAAGGAAGTGGATGGCTGCAAACTTTCTACTTTTAAACTCGGACAAAACAGTGATGCTTGTTCTAGGTCCCAAGAAACAAAGAGATCTTCTGTTGAATCTGACAATGAATCTTAATGGTTGTACAGTCGTCTCAAATAAAACTGTGAAGGACCTCGGCGTTACTCTGGACCCTGATCTCTCTTTTGAAGAACATATCAAGACCATTTCAAGGACAGCTTTTTTCCATCTACGTAACATTGCAAAAATAAGAAACTTTCTGTCCACAAAGGATGCAGAAAAATTTATCCATGCTTTTGTCACTTCTAGGTTAGACTACTGCAATGCTCTACTTTCCGGCTACCCGGATAAAGCACTAAATAAACTTCAGTTAGTGCTAAATACGGCTGCTAGAATCCTGACTAGAACCAAAAAAATTGATCATATTACTCCAGTGCTAGCCTCTCTACACTGGCTTCCTGTCAAAGCAAGGGCTGATTTCAAGGTTTTACTGCTAACCTACAAAGCATTACATGGGCTTGCTCCTACCTATCTCTCTGATTTGGTCCTGCCGTACATACCTACACGTACGCTACGGTCACAAGACGCAGGCCTCCTAATTGTCCCTAGAATTTCTAAGCAAACAGCTGGAGGCAGGGCTTTCTCCTATAGAGCTCCATTTTTATGGAACGGTCTGCCTACCCATGTCAGAGACGCAAACTCGGTCTCAACCTTTAAGTCTCTACTGAAGACTCATCGCTTCAGTGGGTCATATGATTGAGTGTAGTCTGGCCCAGGAGTGGGAAGGTGAACGGAATGGCTCTGGAGCAACGAACTGCCCTTGCTGTCTCTGCCTGGCCGGTTCCCCTCTTTCCACTGGGATTCTCTGCCTCTAACCCCATTACAGGGGCTGAGTCACTGGCTTACTGGGGCTCTCTCATGCCGTCCCTGGAGGGGGTGCGTCACCTGAGTGGGTTGATTCACTGATGTGGTCATCCTGTCTGGGTTTTTCCTAGCCACCGTGCTTCTACACCTGCATTGCTTGCTGTTTGGGGTTTTAGGCTGGGTTTCTGTACAGCACTTTGAGATATCAGCTGATGTACGAAGGGCTATATAAATACATTTGATTTGATTTTATTTATTTAAAGACATCGAACATGTCAACCTATTATTTTCTATTTGAGGATATTTGGTATATGAAGTTTTTGTCCTTGAATGATCATTAGAGTATGTGGAAACATCACAAATAGTCAGAATCAAATAAAATAAACATTCAATTCTATAACTATTTCTCAATAATGACTTTATGTGACTTTATAAATGTTCAACTGAATGTATTATAATTAGGATAAATCTCTTGTGAATTCATAAATTCATCAGGAATCAGCACTGAGACAGATTCATCATGAATATATCAGGAATCAGCACTGAGACAGATTCATCATGAATCTATCAGGAATCAGCACTGAGACAGAATCAACATGAATCTATCAGGAATCAGCACGGAGCCAGATGGAAGACCTTCATCCCAGTCGAGAATACTTCCAGGGTCACTGACAGGTCAGCCAGTGGCAAAGGTCAACAGTTCCAAAGTCACATGCTCAGACACACATACACAACCTCCTAATGCCTCCACCAGTACCTGTCCTGTACTGCACAGGGGCATCTCCCAGAACCAACCCTGAGTAAACTAGACTGGACATCAGTCAGAGGACAACATTCACCTCCAGGTGATACGTCTGACCTAGCAAGGTATTCAAATAAAATCAAGCTTTATTTATACTGCACATTTCAGACATGGAATGCGACACAATATGCTTCACAGGAAAAACAAATTAAAACAATGAAAATAAAAACATGAAATATTTACTACACAACAAATACAAGAGGATAAAAAACAACATAATAACGGTAAACAGAAGACTGAAAGGGAAAGCTAAATATCATCCAGATATGAAAGGTTGGGCCTTGCCTCTATGCTACTAAGCATTACAGCACATGACCATTCCTTACATCAGTGGAGGGTTTGAACAGGCTCCTGCAGGGGACCGGACAAGGACTTACTGATAATCCTCTTTTCTTAGGACTCAAGGAAGAGGTCACAATGAATCACGCGTCTCCTCACCCACACTGTGTGAACGTTAGGGTCAGGAGATACAGGAGGGTGAAGACGTTTGTCAATATACAGGAGGGTCAAGACGTTTGTCTATATACAGGAGGGTCAAGACGTTTGTCTACATACAGGAGGGTCAAGACGTTTGTCTATATACAGGAGGGTCAAGACGTTTGTCTATATACAGGAGGGTCAAGACGTTTGTCTATATACAGGAGGGTCAAGACGTTTGTCTACATACAGGAGGGTCAAGACGTTTGTCTATATACAGGAGGGTCAAGACGTTTGTCTATATACAGGAGGGTCAAAACGTTTGTCTATGTGTATGTCCTGTTTGTGCAGGTGTGTGTGTGTGTGTATGTGTGTGTGTGTGTGTGTGTGTGTGTGTGTGTGTGTCCTAGCGGTCATCTTGTCCATTGTCCTTTTAGCTGATTGAATTGGAGTTAGTGACCATTGCCTGATCAACGGGTCACATGGAATGGACATGGCATGTCTCTACACACAGACAGGACACACAGATAGGACATGGCATGTCTCTACACACAGACAGGACACACAGATAGAACATGGCATGTCTCTACACACAGACAGGACACACAGATAGAACATAGGATGACATGACATAAACATGGGAAAGCACATGGTACAGACAGACATGGGACAAGCATGAGATAGCCAGAACATGGGACTGACATGGGATACTCAGATCAGGCTTCACCACCTAAAGCAATTTTTATTGTCATGTGACCATCCAGACGAGGAAAACAATGTCTCTGACCAAAGCCCATTCTAAAGCTCTGACTTAGGAAAATGTCCTGGTTCTAAACCACTGTCTGTAAAGGAAACACGAGGCAGTTATCAAGGTCCTTGGAGAGTACGTGTTAACAGATCCTTAGGAACTTTTACAGCTGCACCATCGAGAGCATCCTGACTGGTTGTATCACTGTCTGGTATGGCAACTACACCGCCCTCAACTGGAAGGCCCTACAGAGGGTGGTGCTGACTGCCCAGCGCATCACTGGGGGTGAGCTACCAGCCATCCAGGACGTACATGCCAGGCCGTGTCGGCGAAAAGGCCTGAAGACTCCAGCCACCCGAGATATGGACCAACAGACTTCTAAACAGCTTCTATCCCCTGGCCATTAATGTCTAACTACTACTTCTCCCCCTCACACCTACAAATGATTATTGATTAGATGTATTACTACCACTGCTCTGCTGCTCAAATGATTATTGATTGTCATTACCATTATTATCTCTATTAATCCTGCTACTGGTCACTATTACTCCTGTTTACATGTATATATTACCATTAGTATCTATCTATTTATCCTGTTTACATGTATATATTACCATTAGTATCTATCTATTTATCCTGTTTACATGTATATATTACCATTAGTATCTATCTATTTATCCTGTTTACATGTATATATTACCATTAGTATCTATCTATTAATCCTGTTACTGGTCACTATTACTCCTGTTTACATGTATATATTACCATTAGTATCTATCTATTTATCCTGTTTACATGTATACGTTACCATTAGTATATTACCATGATTATTTAAATATTCCTGCTCACTATTCAGCCCTGTTTACAGCCCAGGGGCCTCTTTTATAAAACGGACTTCCGATCAGTTTTGATCTTAAGTATGACTTACGCAGAAAACCACGTATAAGTAGTTATTTATAAAACCTTACTTTGACTTGGATATGATCTTATCTCTACTCAAAGTCTAGACTTGACGTAAGTGATTTTCCTGCTGGTTATGTACGGATGTTCTTTTTTTCCCCTTGCAGTTTAAGGTCAGACTATTTCTTCTTCACATCAGCCACAGTTCTGTCTTGCTGCCCCACCTCGTTCACTGCAGCGGCGACACTCCCAAGATACCTGTTTGACTTTGTTTGTCAACCCACTATTTAGTCCACAGAATAATACGTGTTGCCTGTCTTCAATCTCCTCTACCATCGCCGTGATCTCGTCTTCCAAAAGTTTGCTGTTCTCTTTTGGTCCGTGGCTATTCCTGACTAAACCCTCATTTGTGCACGTTCAGGTGCCGTCAATTTCTGGTTAATTTGAGATTTATAGATGCCAGGTGCGTAAGTTACAAATGGGCTGCGTAAGCAAGGTTTTTTATGCTCAGTATCTTTTATGAATCTTGAAATGATCTGACCCTGTATATAGTTTCCTGTCTGTGGTACTGGCACTGACCCTGTATATAGCTTCCTGTCTGTGGTACTGGCACTGACCCTGTATATAGCTTCCTGTCTGTGGTACTGGCACTGACCCTGTATATAGTTTCCTCTCTGTGGTACTGGCACTGACCCTGTATATAGCTTCCTGTCTGTGGTACTGGCACTGACCCTGTATATAGCTTCCTGTCTGTGGTACTGGCACTGACCCTGTATATAGCTTCCTGTCTGTGGTACTGGCACTGACCCTGTATATAGTTTCCTCTCTGTGGTACTGGCACTGACCCTGTATATAGCTTCCTGTCTGTGGTACTGGCACTGACCCTGTATATAGCTTCCTGTCTGTGGTGCTGGCACTGACCCTGTATATAGCTTCCTGTCTGTGGTACTGGCACTGACCCTGTATATAGTTTCCTCTCTGTGGTACTGGCACTGACCCTGTATATAGCTTCCTGTCTGTGGTACTGGCACTGACCCTGTATATAGCTTCCTCTCTGTGGTACTGGCACTGACCCTGTATATAGCTTCCTCTCTGTGGTACTGGCACTGACCCTGTATATAGCTTCCTGTCTGTGGTACTGGCACTGACCCTGTATATAGCTTCCTCTCTGTGGTACTGGCACTGACCCTGTATATAGTTTCCTCTCTGTGGTACTGGCACTGACCCTGTATATAGCTTCCTGTCTGTGGTACTGGCACTGACCCTGTATATAGCTTCCTCTCTGTGGTACTGGCACTGACCCTGTATATAGCTTCCTCTCTGTGGTACTGGCACTGACCCTGTATATAGCTTCCTGTCTGTGGTACTGGCACTGACCCTGTATATAGCTTCCTCTCTGTGGTACTGGCACTGACCCTGTATATAGCTTCCTGTCTGTGGTACTGGCACTGACCCTGTATATAGCTTCCTGTCTGTGGTACTGGCACTGACCCTGTATATAGCTTCCTCTCTGTGGTACTGGCACTGACCCTGTATATAGCTTCCTGTCTGTGGTACTGGCACTGACCCTGTATATAGCTTCCTGTCTGTGGTACTGGCACTGACCCTGTATATAGTTTCCTCTCTGTGGTACTGGCACTGACCCTGTATATAGCTTCCTCTCTGTGGTACTGGCACTGACCCTGTATATAGCTTCCTGTCTGTGGTACTGGCACTGACCCTGTATATAGCTTCCTGTCTGTGGTACTGGCACTGACCCTGTATATAGCTTCCTCTCTGTGGTACTGGCACTGACCCTGTATATAGCTTCCTGTCTGTGGTACTGGCACTGACCCTGTATATAGCTTCCTGTCTGTGGTACTGGCACTGACCCTGTATATAGCTTCCTGTCTGTGGTACTGGCACTGACCCTGTATATAGCTTCCTGTCTGTGGTACTGGCACTGACCCTGTATATAGTTTCCTGTCTGTGGTACTGAACACTGACCCTGTATATAGCTTCCTCTCTGTGGTGCTGAACACTGACCCTGTATATAGTTTCCTCTCTGTGGTGCTGGCACTGACCCTGTATATAGTTTCCTCTCTGTGGTGCTGAACACTGACCCTGTATATAGTTTCCTCTCTGTGGTGCTGGCACTGACCCTGTATATAGTTTCCTCTCTGTGGTGCTGAACACTGACCCTGTATATAGTTTCCTCTCTGTGGTGCTGGCACTGACCCTGTATATAGTTTCCTCTCTGTGGTGCTGAACACTGACCCTGTATATAGCTTCCTGTCTGTGGTACTGAACACTGACCCTGTATATAGCTTCCTGTCTGTGGTACTGGCACTGACCCTGTATATAGTTTCCTCTCTGTGGTGCTGAACACTGACCCTGTATATAGCTTCCTGTCTGTGGTACTGAACACTGACCCTGTATATAGTTTCCTCTCTGTGGTGCTGAACACCGACCCTGTATATAGTTTCCTCTCTGTGGTGCTGGCACTGACCCTGTATATAGCTTCCTGTCTGTGGTACTGGCACTGACCCTGTATATAGCTTCCTGTCTGTGGTACTGGCACTGACCCTGTATATAGCTTCCTCTCTGTGGTACTGGCACTGACCCTGTATATAGCTTCCTGTCTGTGGTACTGGCACTGACCCTGTATATAGCTTCCTGTCTGTGGTACTGGCACTGACCCTGTATATAGCTTCCTGTCTGTGGTACTGGCACTGACCCTGTATATAGCTTCCTGTCTGTGGTACTGGCACTGACCCTGTATATAGTTTCCTGTCTGTGGTACTGAACACTGACCCTGTATATAGCTTCCTCTCTGTGGTGCTGAACACTGACCCTGTATATAGTTTCCTCTCTGTGGTGCTGGCACTGACCCTGTATATAGTTTCCTCTCTGTGGTGCTGAACACTGACCCTGTATATAGTTTCCTCTCTGTGGTGCTGGCACTGACCCTGTATATAGTTTCCTCTCTGTGGTGCTGAACACTGACCCTGTATATAGTTTCCTCTCTGTGGTGCTGGCACTGACCCTGTATATAGTTTCCTCTCTGTGGTGCTGAACACTGACCCTGTATATAGCTTCCTGTCTGTGGTACTGAACACTGACCCTGTATATAGCTTCCTGTCTGTGGTACTGGCACTGACCCTGTATATAGTTTCCTCTCTGTGGTGCTGAACACTGACCCTGTATATAGCTTCCTGTCTGTGGTACTGAACACTGACCCTGTATATAGTTTCCTCTCTGTGGTGCTGAACACCGACCCTGTATATAGTTTCCTCTCTGTGGTGCTGGCACTGACCCTGTATATAGTTTCCTCTCTGTGGTGCTGAACACTGACCCTGTATATAGCTTCCTGTCTGTGGTACTGGCACTGACCCTGTATATAGTTTCCTGTCTGTGGTGCTGAACACTGACCCTGTATATAGCTTCCTGTCTGTGGTACTGGCACTGACCCTGTATATAGTTTCCTCTCTGTGGTGCTGGCACTGACCCTGTATATAGTTTCCTCTCTGTTGTGCTGAACACTGACCCTGTATATAGCTTCCTGTCTGTGGTGCTGAACACTGACCCTGTATATAGTTTCCTGTCTGTGGTGCTGAACACTGACCCTGTATATAGTTTCCTCTCTGTGGTGCTGGCACTGACCCTGTATATAGTTTCCTCTCTGTTGTGCTGAACACTGACCCTGTATATAGCTTCCTGTCTGTGGTGCTGGCACTGACCCTGTATATAGTTTCCTCTCTGTGGTGCTGGCACTGACCCTGTATATAGTTTCCTCTCTGTGGTGCTGAACACTGACCCTGTATATAGTTTCCTCTCTGTGGTGCTGAACACTGACCCTGTATATAGCTTCCTGTCTGTGGTACTGAACACTGACCCTGTATATAGCTTCCTGTCTGTGGTACTGAACACTGATCCTGTATATAGCTTCCTGTCTGTGGTACTGAACACTGACCCTGTATATAGTTTCCTGTCTGTGGTACTGAACACTGACCCTGTATATAGCTTCCTGTCTGTGGTACTGGCACTGACCCTGTATATAGTTTCCTCTCTGTGGTGCTGAACACTGACCCTGTATATAGTTTCCTCTCTGTGGTGCTGAACACTGACCCTGTATATAGCTTCCTGTCTGTGGTACTGGCACTGACCCTGTATATAGTTTCCTCTCTGTGGTGCTGAACACTGACCCTGTATATAGCTTACTGTCTGTGGTACTGGCACTGACCCTGTATATAGTTTCCTCTCTGTGGTGCTGAACACTGACCCTGTATATAGCTTCCTGTCTGTGGTACTGGCACTGACCCTGTATATAGTTTCCTCTCTGTGGTGCTGAACACTGACCCTGTATATAGCTTCCTGTCTGTGGTACTGGCACTGACCCTGTATATAGTTTCCTCTCTGTGGTGCTGGCACTGACCCTGTATATAGTTTCCTCTCTGTGGTGCTGAACACTGACCCTGTATATAGCTTCCTGTATGTGGTACTGAACACTGACCCTGTATATAGCTTCCTGTCTGTGGTACTGGCACTGACCCTGTATATAGTTTCCTCTCTGTGGTGCTGAACACTGACCCTGTATATAGCTTCCTGTATGTGGTACTGAACACTGACCCTGTATATAGCTTCCTGTCTGTGGTACTGGCACTGACCCTGTATATAGTTTCCTCTCTGTGGTGCTGGCACTGACCCTGTATATAGCTTCCTCTCTGTGGTGCTGAACACTGACCCTGTATATAGTTTCCTCTCTGTGGTGCTGAACACTGACCCTGTATATAGCTTCCTGTATGTGGTACTGAACACTGGCCCTGTATATAGCTTCCTCTCTGTGGTGCTGAACACTGACCCTGTATATAGCTTCCTGTATGTGGTACTGAACACTGGCCCTGTATATAGCTTCCTGTATGTGGTACTGAACACTGACCCTGTATATAGCTTCCTGTATGTGGTGCTGAACACTGACCCTGTATATAGGATCGTCTTTTATATCTTATTTCTCATGTTTTTTTGTGGTTGTTTTTTTAATAGTTGTATTACCAATTGGTATTGAATACAGCACTGTTGGGTAGGGCTTGCAACTTAAGCACTGTACTTGTTACCAATAAAATAAAATATATATATATTTTTTGCAAATACTGTAAACAATGGAACTTTCTGAACAATAGAAATGTCTCAGTGTAATTCAATACATGAAGAGATACAAATAAGATGGAAGTTAAAAAAGAAAACAACAACAACTCTGCTTAATGGGAGTAAGAGCTGAGTGTCAGGGACTGGTACTGACCTAGAACCTGGTAATCCCACGGGGATGTTGTGTGTGCCTGAGTCTCCAGGAAGCCTTATTGTCAAGGGCTTAATCTGCTGAAGGAGACAGAGGTTTACAGAGACTTACTCTGTCCACTTCCACCTCCTCTCTGACAGCCGTTTAGATCATCTAGTGTTTGACTGACTGACTCTCTGGCTGGACGCACAGACAGCCAGTCCTGCTGCATCGTCAGCTATCCTTTAGTTTCTGCAGTGGCCCGGGATCGGTCCTTAGTGATTTCACTGCCTTGACTCACCACATGAACTTTTTAGATCAGGGATCCACCTGAAGCTTTTGGAGTTTTCTTGTGAACTGTCAAGGAGGACTAGAGACATATTTCAAATCAGGACAGGATATTGAACAGGGACCTAAAGGGAATCAGGTGGGACCCATCAGTGACTCGCGACCCACCGGTTTGGGAATCATTCGTTGACTGGACGTAAGGCAGGACCTTGGGCCACCAGGCCTATCTCTTCTCTCCTCTCTTTCCTTCAGCCTGTGGAGTAACTGGGCCTCAGGATGGAGTGCATAAAACACATTATAAAGAGCATGGTCTCTGTGACGGTTTGGGCATACATCAAGGGCTACTGTAAACGCAACGGGCTGCTGACGCTCTCGGTCATCGCCGTGGTTTCCGGCTGTGTGCTCGGATTCTCCCTCCGCAGCTTCAACCTTTCCACGCAGGTACGGAGGCGCGCACACACACACACACACACGCACACACACACACACACACACGCACACACACACACACACACACACACACACACACACACACACACACACACACACACACACACACACACACACACACACACACACACACACACACACACACACACACACACACACACACACACACACACACACACACACACACACACACACACACACACACACACACACAGCTATTGAGTCATGCAACAAGGTTTTGGCTCTAGTGGGCCTAAGTTTTATAGCACTCAGGCATCCTACAGGGAGCTTTGGGTCTTAGACAGGGTGGTAGTGTTAACACAGAGGGCTCTGGGTCTTAGACAAGGTGATAGTGTTAACACAGAGGGCTCTGGGTCTTAGACAGGGGTAGTGTTAACACAGAGGGCCTTGGGTCTTAGACAGAGGGATAGTAAACCACTGAGGGGTTGGTTGAGAGGGCCTTACACTGGCATGGTGCAGATGGAGACCAAAGAGAGAGTGAACAGCAAGACACTTTCACAACACATAAAACCCTGTCTCACAAAGCTTGTACCATATTGTTGACATGGGAAACTACTCTGACTGCAGATCGATAACTGCTGCATTGAATTCATAACAGATGCAATACAACAATATCAACTGAACCATAACCTGCACATCCCAGTTATACAGTACTGATTCAGCTAGCCACGGTAGAGGCTGGACTTCTCAACTGCTCTACCTGGGTCAATAGTAGCCATGGTGATCCAACCCTTGACATCCACTATTTCAGTAGTGGATTAATGGGTCAGCAGCTTCTAATTATCTGACTCACTGTTGTAATCTGCATCCGCGCTAACCTCAACCTGTCAACAAATACACAGCATCAAGCATAGCCCAATGGGAAAGCACATCATCTGAGAATGATTGATTTAACTTTATTAATCATGTAAAATCATGTAACACAATGTAAAACAATAAATATATAACATACCAGGCACCATACCAAGAAGTGGGTTTGACTTAGCCTGGTACAATGGAACAAATGGAATAGTCCCTAAAGTTCAAACTTTGCACACCTCATGTATTTCACCTACTGTATGTATTTGCCCCAGGTCTGCCATGTACAGCTTGTCCCCTTACCCAGAGTGTTGTGTGTCTCCCCTTTCCAGGCTAAGATCTACTTCTCGTTCCCTGGAGAACTGCTGATGAGGATGTTGAAGATGCTGATCCTGCCTCTCATCACGTCCAGGTAACACATCATCACTACTGTCTGTTCCCCATGTGCCTACTGCTCTTCTCCCTGGTCTACACCACAACCCATGCTACTTCAATAGAACGCTCTATACATTTAGAATGGAATAAGACGCTAATCGAATACTCTATGGATTCTAATGGAATACAACCCTAAATGAATCATCTCGGAGTCGTAAAGAAAGAGAATGCGATCAGAATGCTGTACGAATCCTGATGAAATAGAATGCTATGAATGCTCTATGAGTTCTAACGGAACAGAACGCTAAATGAATACTCTAGGGGTTCTCCTTAGATAGAATGCCATCAAAATACTCTCTGAATTCGAATGGAATACAACACTGACTGAATGCTCTATGAATCCTAACTCCGTGGCCAGTCTGATGTCGGGGCTGTCAGCCATGGACACTAAGGCCAGCGGGCGGCTGGGGGTGCTAACCATCACTTACTACCTGTGGACCACCTTCATCGCTGTCATCGTCGGCATCATCCTGGTGCTGGTCATCCACCCTGGTACGGGGACAGAGAAGGACGGGCACAGAGGAGGGTCAGGGCCCGTTATGACTTCTGCTGACGCTCTGCTGGACCTCATCAGGTACATATGCACACAAGCAAGCATTTACCCACACACGCACGGACAGACACACACACTCACAAATGAGCACATTTGCACATACACATGGCGAGGTATCTGGAGGGGCATATTTGAATAGGATGGCCAACAGACACATTGCCTCTATCAGTAGTTGGCTGTACCAGATTTTCCTGTCTTTAGTCAGTCTAAGATATTTAGCTCCCTCCTTTTCATCCTTAACATCCCTCATGGGACGAGATTCCAGATTTCCACGAGACTCAGGCAACAGATTCTGACTGCTCTGCTAACACAGACATTTGAAAGAATAAAATATTTTATATTCGTATCTTCCTGTCGGGGTTTGTGTGGATTAATCCCATAAATAAATCAGCCAATCAGTCAACTTAGTGAACTCCAGTTTACCTCAGCTAAGTATAAACCATAAAGGTTTTGCCGGGATTCAACAAAAGGCACGTTGTATACAAGAGCATTGCATTATGGGGAAATGTGCCTTGTAAAGGCAATGTTCCTGGCGTTGGTGGATATTGCATTCATGGTGAACGCTGCGGATGCCAGCTCAAGCGTAATTCACTTTTAAAAGTCAAGGGCAATGGGTTTGTCCACAAAGCGCCTTTGATTGAATCCCCAACCTGGTCTCAGAGCATTTTGAATGATTCTGTACGTAAATAGGTTGTAAATAGCATTTAAAACAACAACACCAGTACAAGGTCATTTAGCTCATGGGGCTTGAGGAATTTGCACGTTTGGGACTATTCTATTGGTTCTATTGTTCACATTCACTTCTGAAACAAGTCAACCCTCCAGCGGTCCATGTTAATAATAGGCATCATTGGGGGAGAGTGGGGTAAGTTGAGCAATTTTTCACATTCAGTATCACTCAGTTCAGGGAAATACAGTGTTATCTCTAACAAAGATACTGTATCTACATATATTTCAGCATGTATCCCTGGAAAACATAGCTTTTCCAAAAAAAGTAGTCTCTTGGCACAACTTACCCTGGGTATGGGGTAAGCTGAGTCGTGGGACAGGGTAAGTTTAGCCGCCTACACATTTCTCTACTGAATTAAATATTACCACTACTTTTTAAAACTATGTCTATCTTTATTTCCCAAACACAATTCAACACAATCACTTTTTTGTATTTTAATCATTTTAAGCATCTTTTAACACAGTAACACCTGATTAACACTGTACTTTTAAAAACTCTTTTAACACAGACGTAACACCTGATTAACACTGTACTTTTAAAAACTCTTTTAACACAGACGTAACACCTAATTAACACTGTACTTTTAAAAACTCTTTTAACACAGACGTAACACCTAATTAACACTGTACTTTTAAAAACTCTTTTAACACAGACGTAACACCTAATTAACACTGTACTTTTAAAACTCTTTTAACACAGACGTAACACCTAATTAACACTGTACTTTAAAAACTCTTTTAACACAGACGTAACACCTAATTAACACTGTACTTTAAAAACTCTTTTAACACAGACGTAACACCTAATTAACACTGTACTTTTACAAACTCTTTTAACACAGACGTAACAATTAACACTGTACTTTTAAAACTCTTTTAACACAGACGTAACACCTAATTAACACTGTACTTTAAAAACTCTTAACACAGACGTAACACCTAATTAACACTGTACTTTTAAAAACTCTTTTAACACAGACGTAACACCTAATTAACACTGTACTTTTAAAAACTCTTTTAACACAGACGTAACACCTAATTAACACTGTACTTTAAAAACTCTTTTAACACAGACGTAACACCTAATTAACACTGTACTTTTAAAAACTCTTTTAACACAGACGTAACACCTAATTAACACTGTACTTTTAAAAACTCTTTTAACACAGACGTAACACCTAATTAACACTGTACTTTTAAAAACTCTTTTAACACAGACGTAACACCTAATTAACACTGTACTTTTAAAAACTCTTTTAACACAGACGTAACACCTAATTAACACTGTACTTTTAAAAACTCTTTTAACACAGACGTAACACCTAATTAACACTGTACTTTTAAAAACTCTTTTAACACAGACGTAACACCTAATTAACACTGTACTTTTAAAAACTCTTTTAACACAGACGTAACACCTAATTAACACTGTACTTTTAAAAACTCTTTTAACACAGACGTAACACCTAATTAACACTGTACTTTTAAAAACTCTTTTAACACAGACGTAACACCTAATTAACACTGTACTTTTAAAAACTCTTTTAACACAGACGTAACACCTAATTAACACTGTACTTTAAAAACTCTTTTAACACAGACGTAACACCTAATTAACACTGTACTTTAAAAACTCTTTTAACACAGACGTAACACCTAATTAACACTGTACTTTTAAAAACTATTTTAACACAGACGTAACACCTAATTAACACTGTACTTTTAAAAACTCTTTTAATTAACACAGACGTAACACCTAATTAACACTGTACTTTTAAAAACTCTTTTAACACAGACGTAACACCTAATTAACACTGTACTTTTAAAAACTCTTTTAACACAGACGTAACACCTAATTAACACTGTACTTTTAAAAACTCTTTTAACATAGACCAGGCCCTGTAGTTACCTCATATCCCAGCAATAATGCCTTCCATTATGCCTGGGAAGACAACACTTCAATTTGCTCAACTTGCCATGGCTCAACCATTGGTTCGACATACCCCAAGGCAAACATTTTGACTATATTAGCACACACAGCTACAAGGATGCACTTTCATGCAGGTTCAGGACCTCATATTGAAGTTTATAGAGACTCCAATAATTTTTTTAAATGATCTACTTTGGTTTAGATACAAGCATCATGGAACCTCTAACACAATAAATTCATTTGACTTGGTGAAAATCAATTTTTTGGACCTAACATTCTTACCACTTTTTCCATGTGGTTTCTTCCTTCACAGGCTCCATAAAATCATGACCTCTTCCTAAATATTTGGTTAAATTATACATTTGGTATGTGGTTTCCAAGAAACAAGGGTGGCTCGACTTACCCCTTTGGCTCAACTTACCCCGGTGACGACTAAGTCTCTATCTTCTCAGAACACACCGTGTCCTAAATGCTTTACCCAGAACACACTGCAGGGCGGTCGAGGACCGGCAGTGGCTTAGGCCCTCCGTGTGAAGAATCCTCCAAAGCCCAGAGGATTATGGGTATTTTTAGTGAAAGCTGTGTATGGGCGGGCGGATGTAGGCTGTATGACTGTCAGAGGTGCTTTAGATCATTTGTCACACGTCTGATAGGCTGACTGGCCCTGGGGCAGTGGCCTTGACATGATCCTTTATGAATACAGGCCTCCTAATGATGAAGACTCTTAACCACCAACACAGGCAACCAGCCTGGAGATGTTACCACATTGTGACATCATTCTTACAACTTTATTATTATTATTATTTGTATTTTACCCCGTTTTTCTCCCCAATTTCGTGGTATCCAATTGTTTTAGTAGCTACTATCTTGTCTCATCGCTACAACTCCCGTACGGGCTCGGGAGAGACGAAGGTTGAAAGTCATGCGTCCTCCGATACACAACCCAACCAAGCCGCACTGCTTCTTAACACAGCGCGCATCCAACCCGGAAGCCAGCCGCACCAATGTGTCGGTGGCAACCTTGGTTAGCGCGCACTGCGCCCGGTGCGCGATGAGACAAGGACATTCCTACCTAAACCGGGCGACGCTCGGCCAATTGTGCGTCGCCCCACGGACCTCCCGGTCGCGGCCGGTTACGACAGAGCACGGGCGCGAACCCAGAGTCTCGGATGACACAGCTGGCGCTGCAGTACAGCTTAAAGGGATACTTCTGGATTTTGGCAATGAGGCCCCTTTATCTACTTCCCCATTCAGATGAACTCGTGGGTACCATTTTTATGTCTCTATGAAGGAAATTAGAGGTAGTTTCACAAGCCAATGCTAACCAGCGTTAGCGCAATGACTGGAAGTCTATGAGTATCTGCCAGCATGCTCTCTGTCCAGGGTCTTGTTAAGTCTTTCTGAGACAGAACACCTCTTGGCTTCTGGCCGGACCAGGAGAAATTGACCCTAATAAGGATAAAATTGAGACGATAACAGAAAGAAGATACCCCAACCTTCTGACATGTTATAAGCTCAGTGTGACTTCAGGACAGGGATACCGGAATACAGGGTCAGCAGAATAGAATAGATTGTCCACCTGAAGGTAGAGATTTCACCCAAAAAAACGGAACAAATCATATATGACAATATAACATCACCCATCATATAAACAGTATTATTATCACCCCATTACTCAGGGAATAACTCCCATCATATAAACAGTATTATTATCACACCCCCATTACTCAGGGAATAACTCCCATCATATAAACAGTATTATTATCACACCCCCATTACTCAGGGAATAACTCCCATCATATAAACAGTATTATTATCACCCCATTACTCAGGGAATAACTCCCATCATATAAACAGTATTATTATCACCCCATTACTCAGGGAATAACTCCCATCATATAAACAGTATTATTATCACCCCCATTACTCAGGGAATAACTCCCATCATATAAACAGTATTATTATCACCCCATTACTCAGGGAATAACTCCCATCATATAAACAGTATTATTATCACCCCATTACTCAGGGAATAACTCCCATCATATAAACAGTATTATTATCACCCCATTACTCAGGGAATAACTCCCATCATATAAACAGTATTATTATCACCCCATTACTCAGGGAATAACTCCCATCATATAAACAGTATTATTATCACCCCATTACTCAGGGAATAACTCCCATCATATAAACAGTATTATTATCACCCCATTACTCAGGGAATAACTCCCATCATATAAACAGTATTATTATCACCCCATTACTCAGGGAATAACTCCCATCATATAAACAGTATTATTATCACCCCATTACTCAGGGAATAACTCCCATCATATAAACAGTATTATTATCACCCCATTACTCAGGGAATAACTCCCATCATATAAACAGTATTATTATCACCCCATTACTCAGGGAATAACTCCCATCATATAAACAGTATTATTATCACCCCATTACTCAGGGAATAACTCCCATCATATAAACAGTATTATTATCACCCCATTACTCAGGGAATAACTCCCATCATATAAACAGTATTATTATCACCCCATCACTCAGGGAATAACTCCCATCATATAAACAGTATTATTATCACCCCATTACTCAGGGAATAACTCCCATCATATAAACAGTATTATTATCACCCCATTACTCAGGGAATAACTCCCATCATATAAACAGTATTATTATCACCCCATTACTCAGGGAATAACTCCCATCATATAAACAGTATTATTATCACCCCATTACTCAGGGAATAACTCCCATCATATAAACAGTATTATTATCACCCCATTACTCAGGGAATAACTCCCATCATATAAACAGTATTATTATCACCCCATCACTCAGGGAATAACTCCCATCATATAAACAGTATTATTATCACCCCCATCACTCAGGGAATAACTCCCATCATATAAACAGTATTATTATCACCCCATTACTCAGGGAATAACTCCCATCATATAAACAGTATTATTATCACCCCATTACTCAGGGAATAACTCCCATCATATAAACAGTATTATTATCACACCCCCATTACTCAGGGAATAACTCCCATCATATAAACAGTATTATTATCACCCCATTACTCAGGGAATAACTCCCATCATATAAACAGTATTATTATCACCCCATTACTCAGGGAATAACTCCCATCATATAAACAGTATTATTATCACCCCATTACTCAGGGAATAACTCCCATCATATAAACAGTATTATTATCACCCCATTACTCAGGGAATAACTCCCATCATATAAACAGTATTATTATCACCCCATTACTCAGGGAATAACTCCCATCATATAAACAGTATTATTATCACCCCATTACTCAGGGAATAACTCCCATCATATAAACAGTATTATTATCACCCCATTACTCAGGGAATAACTCCCATCATATAAACAGTATTATTATCACCCCATTACTCAGGGAATAACTCCCATCATATAAACAGTATTATTATCACCCCATTACTCAGGGAATAACTCCCATCATATAAACAGTATTATTATCACCCCCATCACTCAGGGAATAACTCCCATCATATAAACAGTATTATTATCACCCCCATCACTCAGGGAATAACTCCCATCATATAAACAGTATTATTATCACCCCATTACTCAGGGAATAACTCCCATCATATAAACAGTATTATTATCACCCCATTACTCAGGGAATAACTCCCATCATATAAACAGTATTATTATCACCCCATTACTCAGGGAATAACTCCCATCATATAAACAGTATTATTATCACCCCCATCACTCAGGGAATAACTCCCATCATATAAACAGTATTATTATCACCCCATCATATAAACAGTATTATTATCACCCCATTACTCAGGGAATAATTCCCATCGTATCCAATAATGTGGTAGACTTTATGATTTACAAGTTATTCTCCCTTTGACAGGAACATGATTCCCTCCAATCTGATAGAGGCAACTTTTCAACAGTACCGTACAGACCTGGTGCCCATAGTGGCCTCCAGTTTGGTGGAGTCCCAGGCCAACTACGTCTACGTGATGCCCGACCACAACAACCCTCAGCTGGGCCACCCGGTCTTCCTGGAGATCACCCCAGCTCCAGACATCAAGTACAAGATCGTCCCTGGCCACAGCTCTGGCATGAACGTACTGGGGATTGTCATCTTCTCTGCTACTATGGGTGGGTAGGTGTGTGTGTGTGTGTGTGTGTGTGTGTGTGTGTGTGTGTGTGTGTGTGTGTGTGTGTGTGTGTGTGTGTGTGTGTGTGTGTGTGTGTGTGTGTGTGTGTGTGTGTGTGTGTGTGTGTGTGTGTGTGTGTGTGTGTGTGTGTGTGAGTGAGTGAGTGAGTGAGTGAGTGAGTGAGTGAGTGAGTGAGTGAGTGAGTGAGTGAGTGAGTGAGTGAGTGAGTGAGTGAGTGAGTGAGTGAGTGAGTGAGTGAGTGAGTGAGAGAGAGAGAGAGAGGGAGAGAGAGAGAGAGATACACACAGACAGTATGCATGAATGAACACACACAAATGTCATAATGTCTACACAAGTACACACACACACACCCTTCCAATCACGCCTGTTTCTGACCCTGTGTGTTTTCTCTGTGCAGGTTTGCTCCTGGGGAAGATGGGTGAGAGAGGCGCTCCATTGGTCAATGTGTGTCAGTGTGTCAACGAGTGTGTTATGAAGATCATCAATGCTGCCATGTGGTGAGTTGTTGAGAGACACACAACAAAGTCACCTGTCTGAACTCTCATTCACATGTAAAGGCCTGGTAATCCTGATCTGGAGGATTGAGAATGGGAGGATTCATTTAGATTGAGATTAGAAGTGGATCTCACCAACACATCTTCCTCCCTCCCCCTCCCCCTTAGTCATTAGCTCAGTTTCTGTCTGCATTTCAGGTGTGGCAGGTCATCAAGATGAGACAGGTCAACCCAAAGCTGCTTTACTTCTTAGGAAGCCCAAAACACAGGTGGCATGACAACACCTGGTGGACAGAGACTGAATCACAAGGGCCCGATGCTTGCTTGCCTCATTTATTTTGAGGTATTTATAATTTATTGATCTTTTTCCAGGTATTTCCCTTTCGGCATTGTGTTCCTGGTAGCAGGGAAGATCCTGGACATGCATGACCCCGCCCACCTGGGAGAGAAGCTGGGGATGTACTTCATCACAGTGTTAGCCGGCCTGTTTGTCCACGGACTCATCCTGCTGCCGCTCTTCTACTTTGTAATCACACGCAAAAACCCCTTCACCTACATCAGAGGCCTGCTACAGGCTCTGGTCATCGCCCTGGCAACCTCCTCCAGTTCTGCCACCCTGCCCATCACCATGAAGTGTCTATTGGAGAACTGTGGAGTGGACAGACAGATCGCCAGGTTTGTCCTTCCAGTGGGAGCCACCATCAACATGGATGGGACAGCCCTCTACGAGGCCGTTGCAGCCATTTTTATCGCTCAGGTCAACGAGTACGAACTGGACTTTGGTCAGCTGGTCACCATCAGGTCAGGACTGTCTACACAAGCGCTCTCTCTGTCTCTCACACACACACCCTTAGTTACCTCCTGTCACAGCAGCCACACACACACACCCACCCTTAGTTACCTTCTGTCACAGCAACCACACACACATCCTGACCCTACGCTTGTCTCTTCAGTATCACAGCGACAGCGGCCAGTATCGGGGCTGCTGGGATTCCGCAGGCGGGCCTGGTTACCATGGTGATTGTCTTGACCTCTGTGGGGCTTCCTCCCGCTGACATCACACTGATCGTGGCCATCGACTGGGTCCTGTAAGTGTCTGACCGTGAGAGTGTTTGTGGACTAAATCCTGTGAGCATCTGACAGAAACCCGCCATAGATACTTTAGACAGTACATCTAAGTTCCCTCTGTTGGTTGTGTCTGGCAGGGATCGTTTCAGGACCATGATCAATGTGTTGGGAGACGCTCTGGCTGCAGGCATCATGTGTCACCTCTGTAAGAAGGACTTTGAGAGGAGGGAGTCAAACGCTAACTCTGCCCGGGTAACAGCTCTATACCAGCTTTACACTGACCCCAGCCCTAACCCCTCTACAATACAACTATATACCACCTTTACACTGACCCCAGCCCTAACCCCTCTACAATACAACTATATACCACCTTTACACTGACCCCAGCCCTAACCCCTCTACAATACAACTATATACCACCTTTACACTGACCCCAGCCCTAACCCCTCTACAATACAACTATATACCACCTTTACACTGACCCCAGCCCTAACCTCTCTACAATACAACTCTATACCACCTTTACACTGACCCCAGCCCTAACCCCTCTACAATACAACTATATACCACCTTTACACTGACCCCAGCCCTAACCCCTCTACAATACAACTATAAACCACCTTTACACTGACCCCAGCCCTAACCCCTCTACAATACAACTATATACCACCTTTACACTGACCCCAGCCCTAACCCCTCTACAATACAACTCTATACCACCTTTACACTGACCCCAGCCCTAACCCCTCTACAATACAACTCTATACCACCTTTACACTGACCCCAGCCCTAACCCCTCTACAATACAACTATATACCACCTTTACACTGACCCCAGCCCTAACCCCTCTACAATACAACTATATACCACCTTTACACTGACCCCAGCCTTAACCCCTCTACAATACAACTATATACCACCTTTACACTGACCCCAGCCCTAACCCCTCTACAATACAACTATATACCACCTTTACACTGACCCCAGCCCTAACCTCTCTACAATACAGCTCTATACCACCTTTACACTGACCCCAGCCCTAACCCCTCTACAATACAACTCTATACCAGCTTTACACTGACCCCAGCCCTAACCCCTCTACAATACAACTCTATACCACCTTTACACTGACCCCAGCCCTAACCTCTCTACAATACAACTCTATACCAGCTTTACACTGACCCCAGCCCTAACCCCTCTACAATACAACTCTATACCAGCTTTACACTGACCCCAACCCTAACCCCTCTACAATACAACTCTATACCACCTTTACACTGACCCCAGCCCTAACCCCTCTACAATACAACTATATACCACCTTTACACTGACCCCAGCCCTAACCTCTCTACAATACAGCTCTATACCACCTTTACACTGACCCCAGCCCTAACCTCTCTACAATACAACTATATACCACCTTTACACTGACCCCAGCCCTAACCCCTCTACAATACAACTATATACCACCTTTACACTGACCCCAGCCGTAACCTCTCTACAATACAACTATAAACCACCTTTACACTGACCCCAGCCCTAACCTCTCTACAATACAACTATATACCACCTTTACACTGACCCCAGCCCTAACCCCTCTACAATACAACTCTATACCACCTTTACACTGACCCCAGCCCTAACCTCTCTACAATACAACTCTATACCACCTTTACACTGACCCCAGCCCTAACCTCTCTACAATACAACTATATACCACCTTTACACTGACCCCAGCCCTAACCCCTCTACAATACAACTATATTCCACCTTTACACTGACCCCAGCCCTAACCCCTCTACAATACAACTATATACCACCTTTACACTGACCCCAGCCCTAACCCCTCTACAATACAACTATATACCACCTTTACACTGACCCCAGCCCTAACCCCTCTACAATACAACTCTATTCCACCTTTACACTGACCCCAGCCCTAACCCCTCTACAATACAACTATATACCACCTTTACACTGACCCCAGCCCTAACCCCTCTACAATACAACTCTATACCACCTTTACACTGACCCCAGCCCTAACCCCTCTACAATACAACTCTATACCACCTTTACACTGACCCCAGCCCTAACCCCTCTACAATACAACTCTATACCACCTTTACACTGACCCCAGCCCTAACCCCTCTACAATACAACTCTATTCCACCTTTACACTGACCCCAGCCCTAACCTCTCTACAATACAACTATATACCACCTTTACACTGACCCCAGCCCTAACCTCTCTACAATACAACTATATACCACCTTTACACTGACCCCAGCCCTAACCCCTCTACAATACAACTCTATTCCACCTTTACACTGACCCCAGCCCTAACCCCTCTACAATACAACTCTATACCACCTTTACACTGACCCCAGCCCTAACCCCTCTACAATACAACTATATACCACCTTTACACTGACCCCAGCCCTAACCTCTCTACAATACAACTATATTCCACCTTTACACTGACCCCAGCCCTAACCCCTCTACAATACAACTATATACCACCTTTACACTGACCCCAGCCCTAACCCCTCTACAATACAACTATATACCACCTTTACACTGACCCCAGCCCTAACCCCTCTACAATACAACTCTATACCACCTTTACACTGACCCCAGCCCTAACCTCTCTACAATACAACTATATACCACCTTTACACTGACCCCAGCCCTAACCCCTCTACAATACAACTCTATACCACCTTTACACTGACCCCAGCCCTAACCCCTCTACAATACAACTCTATTCCACCTTTACACTGACCCCAGCCCTAACCCCTCTACAATACAACTATATACCACCTTTACACTGACCCCAGCCCTAACCTCTCTACAATACAACTATATACCACATTTACACTGACCCCAGCCCTAAGCCCTCTACAATACAACTCCACCTTTACACTGACCCCAGCCCTAACCCCTCTACAATACAACTCTATTCCACCTTTACACTGACCCCAGCCCTAACCCCTCTACAATACAACTATATACCACCTTTACACTGACCCCAGCCCTAACCCCTCTACAATACAACTATATACCACCTTTACACTGACCCCAGCCCTAACCCCTCTACAATACAACTCTATACCACCTTTACACTGACCCCAGCCCTAACCCCTCTACAATACAACTATATACCACCTTTACACTGACCCCAGCCCTAACCCCTCTACAATACAACTCTATTCCACCTTTACACTGACCCCAGCCCTAACCCCTCTACAATACAACTATATACCACCTTTACACTGACCCCAGCCCTAAGCCCTCTACAATACAACTATATACTACCTTTACACTGACCCCAGCCCTAACCCCTCTACAATACAACTATATACCACCTTTACACTGACCCCAGCCCTAAGCCCTCTACAATACAACTATATACTACCTTTACACTGACCCCAGCCCTAACCCCTCTACAATACAACTCTATTCCACCTTTACACTGACCCCAGCCCTAACCCCTCTACAATACAACTATATACCACCTTTACACTGACCCCAGCCCTAACCCCTCTACAATACAACTATATACCACCTTTACACTGACCCCAGCCCTAACCCCTCTACAATACAACTCTATACCACCTTTACACTGACCCCAGCCCTAACCCCTCTACAATACAACTCTATACCACCTTTACACTGACCCCAGCCCTAACCCCTCTCCAATACAACTATATACTACCTTTACACTGACCCCAGCCCTAACCTCTCTACAATACAACTATATACCACCTTTACACGGACCCCAGCCCTAACCTCTCTACAATACAACCATATACCACCTTTACACTGACCCCAGCCCTAACCTCTCTACAATACAACTCTATACCACCTTTACACTGACCCCAGCCCTAACCTCTCCACAATACAACTATATACCAGCTTTACACTGACCCCAGCCCTAACCTCTCTACAATACAACTCTATACCACCTTTACACTGACCCCAGCCCTAACCCCTCTACAATACAACTCTATACCACCTTTACACTGACCCCACTGACCCCAGCCCTAACCCCTCTACAATACAACTATATACCACCTTTACACTGACCCCAGCCCTAACCCCTCTACAATACAACTATATACCACCTTTACACTGACCCCAGCCCTAACAATACAACTCTATACCACCTTTACACTGACCCCAGCCCTAACCTCTCTACAATACAACTATATACCACCTTTACACTGACCCCAGCCCTAACCCCTCTACAATACAACTATATACCACCTTTACACTGACCCCAGCCCTAACCCCTCTACAATACAACTATATACCACCTTTACACTGACCCCAGCCCTAACCCCTCTACAATACAACTCTATACCACCTTTACACTGACCCCAGCCCTAAACTACAACTCTATACCACCTTTACACTGACCCCAGCCCTAACCTCTCTACAATACAACTCTATACCAGCTTTACATTGACCCCAGCCCTAACCCCTCTACAATACAACTCTATACCAGCCCTAACCCCTCTACAATACAACTCTATTCCACCTTTACACTGACCCCAACCCTAACCCCTCTACAATACAACTCTATACCACCTTTACACTGACCCCAGCCCTAACCCCTCTACAATACAACTATATACCACCTTTACACTGACCCCAGCCCTAACCCCTCTACAATACAACTATATACCACCTTTACACTGACCCCAGCCCTAAGCCCTCTACAATACAACTCTATACCACCTTTACACTGACCCCAGCCCTAACCCCTCTACCATACAACTATATACTACCTTTACACTGACCCCAACCCTAACCCCTCTACAATACAACTCTATACCACCTTTACACTGACCCCAGCCCTAACCCCTCTACAATACAACTATATACCACCTTTACACTGACCCCAGCCCTAAGCCCTCTACAATACAACTCTACACCACCTTTACACTGACCCCAGCCCTAACCCCTCTACAATACAACTCTATACCACCTTTACACTGACCCCAATCCTAACCCCTCTACAATACAACTCTATTCCACCTTTACACTGACCCCAGCCCTAACCTCTCTACAATACAACTATATACCACCTTTACACTGACCCCAGCCCTAACCTCTCTACAATACAACTATATACCACCTTTACACTGACCCCAGCCCTAACCTCTCTACAATACAACTATATACCACCTTTACACTGACCCCAGCCCTAACCCCTCTACAATACAACTCTATACCACCTTTACACTGACCCCAGCCCTAACCCCTCTACAATACAACTATATACCACCTTTACACTGACCCCAGCCCTAACCTCTCTACAATACAACTATATACCACCTTTACACTGACCCCAGCCCTAACCTCTCTACAATACAACTATATACCACCTTTACACTGACCCCAGCCGTAACCTCTCTACAATACAACTATAAACCACCTTTACACTGACCCCAGCCCTAACCTCTCTACAATACAACTATATACCACCTTTACACTGACCCCAGCCCTAACCCCTCTACAATACAACTATATACCACCTTTACACTGACCCCAGCCCTAACCTCTCTACAATACAACTATATACCACATTTACACTGACCCCAGCCCTAAGCCCTCTACAATACAACTCTATACCACCTTTACACTGACCCCAGCCCTAACCCCTCTACAATACAACTCTATTCCACCTTTACACTGACCCCAGCCCTAACCCCTCTACAATACAACTATATACCACCTTTACACTGACCCCAGCCCTAACCCCTCTACAATACAACTATATACCACCTTTACACTGACCCCAGCCCTAACCCCTCTACAATACAACTCTATACCACCTTTACACTGACCCCAGCCCTAACCTCTCTACAATACAACTATATACCACCTTTACACTGACCCCAGCCCTAACCCCTCTACAATACAACTCTATTCCACCTTTACACTGACCCCAGCCCTAACCCCTCTACAATACAACTATATACCACCTTTACACTGACCCCAGCCCTAACCCCTCTACAATACAACTATATACCACCTTTACACTGACCCCAGCCCTAACCTCTCTACAATACAACTATATACCACCTTTACACTGACCCCAGGCCTAACCCCTCTACAATACAACTCTATTCCACCTTTACACTGACCCCAGCCCTAACCCCTCTACAATACAACTCTATACCACCTTTACACTGACCCCAGCCCTAACCCCTCTCCAATACAACTATATACTACCTTTACACTGACCCCAGCCCTAACCTCTCTACAATACAACTATATACCACCTTTACACGGACCCCAGCCCTAACCTCTCTACAATACAACTATATACCACCTTTACACTGACCCCAGCCCTAACCTCTCTACAATACAACTCTATACCACCTTTACACTGACCCCAGCCCTAACCTCTCTACAATACAACTATATACCAGCTTTACACTGACCCCAGCCCTAACCTCTCTACAATACAACTCTATACCAGCTTTACACTGACCCCAGCCCTAACCCCTCTACAATACAACTCTATACCACCTTTACACTGACCCCAGACCTAACCCCTCTACAATACAACTATATACCACCTTTACACTGACCCCAGCCCTAACCTCTCTACAATACAACTCTATACCACCTTTACACTGACCCCAGCCCTAACCTCTCTACAATACAACTATATACCACCTTTACACTGACCCCAGCCCTAACCCCTCTACAATACAACTATATTCCACCTTTACACTGACCCCAGCCCTAACCCCTCTACAATACAACTATATACCACCTTTACACTGACCCCAGCCCTAACCCCTCTACAATACAACTCTATACCACCTTTACACTGACCCCAGCCCTAACCCCTCTACAATACAACTCTATACCACCTTTACACTGACCCCAGCCCTAACCTCTCTACAATACAACTCTATACCAGCTTTACATTGACCCCAGCCCTAACCCCTCTACAATACAACTCTATACCAGCTTTACACTGACCCCAACCCTAACCCCTCTACAATACAACTCTATACCACCTTTACACTGACCCCAGCCCTAACCCCTCTACAATACAACTATATACCACCTTTACACTGACCCCAGCCCTAAGCCCTCTACAATACAACTATATACCACCTTTACACTGACCCCAGCCCTAAGCCCTCTACAATACAACTCTATACCACCTTTACACTGACCCCAGCCCTAACCCCTCTACCATACAACTATATACTACCTTTACACTGACCCCAACCCTAACCCCTCTACAATACAACTCTATACCACCTTTACACTGACCCCAGCCCTAACCCCCCTACAATCTACTTTACACTGACCCCAGCCCTAACTACCACCTTTACATATACCACCTTTACACTGACCCCAGCCCTAACCCCTCTACAATACAACTCTATTCCACCTTTACACTGACCCCAGCCCTAACCCCTCTACAATACAACTCTATACCACCTTTACACTGACCCCAGCCCTAACCCCTCTACAATACAACTATATACCACCTTTACACTGACCCCAGCCCTAACCCCTCTACAATACAACTATATACCACCTTTACACTGACCCCAGCCCTAACCCCTCTACAATACAACTATATACCACCTTTACACTGACCCCAGCCCTAACCCCTCTACAATACAACTATATACCACCTTTACACTGACCCCAGCCCTAACCCCTCTACAATACAACTATATACCACCTTTACACTGACCCCAGCCCTAACCTCTCTACAATACAACTATATACCACATTTACACTGACCCCAGCCGTAACCTCTCTACAATACAACTATAAACCACCTTTACACTGACCCCAGCCCTAACCTCTCTACAATACAACTATATACCACCTTTACACTGACCCCAGCCCTAACCCCTCTACAATACAACTCTATACCACCTTTACACTGACCCCAGCCCTAACCTCTCTACAATACAACTCTATACCACCTTTACACTGACCCCAGCCCTAACCTCTCTACAATACAACTATATACCACCTTTACACTGACCCCAGCCCTAACCCCTCTACAATACAACTATATACCACCTTTACACTGACCCCAGCCGTAACCTCTCTACAATACAACTATAAACCACCTTTACACTGACCCCAGCCCTAACCTCTCTACAATACAACTATATACCACCTTTACACTGACCCCAGCCCTAACCCCTCTACAATACAACTCTATACCACCTTTACACTGACCCCAGCCCTAACCTCTCTACAATACAACTCTATACCACCTTTACACTGACCCCAGCCCTAACCTCTCTACAATACAACTATATACCACCTTTACACTGACCCCAGCCCTAACCCCTCTACAATACAACTATATACCACCTTTACACTGACCCCAGCCCTAACCCCTCTACAATACAACTATATACCACCTTTACACTGACCCCAGCCCTAACCCCTCTACAATACAACTATATACCACCTTTACACTGACCCCAGCCCTAACCCCTCTACAATACAACTCTATACCACCTTTACACTGACCCCAGCCCTAACCTCTCTACAGTACAACTATATACCACCTTTACACTGACCCCAGCCCTAACCCCTCTACAATACAACTCTATTCCACCTTTACACTGACCCCAGCCCTAACCCCTCTACAATACAACTATATACCACCTTTACACTGACCCCAGCCCTAACCCCTCTACAATACAACTCTATTCCACCTTTACACTGACCCCAGCCCTAACCCCTCTACAATACAACTCTATACCACCTTTACACTGACCCCAGCCCTAACCCCTCTACAATACAACTCTATACCACCTTTACACTGACCCCAATCCTAACCCCTCTACAATACAACTCTATTCCACCTTTACACTGACCCCAGCCCTAACCTCTCTACAATACAACTATATACCACCTTTACACTGACCCCAGCCCTAACCTCTCTACAATACAACTATATACCACCTTTACACTGACCCCAGCCCTAACCCCTCTACAATACAACTCTATACCACCTTTACACTGACCCCAGCCCTAACCCCTCTACAATACAACTCTATACCACCTTTACACTGACCCCAGCCCTAACCCCTCTACAATACAACTCTATACCACCTTTACACTGACCCCAGCCCTAACCCCTCTACAATACAACTATATACCACCTTTACACTGACCCCAGCCCTAACCTCTCTACAATACAACTATATTCCACCTTTACACTGACCCCAGCCCTAACCCCTCTACAATACAACTATATACCACCTTTACACTGACCCCAGCCCTAACCCCTCTACAATACAACTATATACCACCTTTACACTGACCCCAGCCCTAACCCCTCTACAATACAACTCTATACCACCTTTACACTGACCCCAGCCCTAACCTCTCTACAATACAACTATATACCACCTTTACACTGACCCCAGCCCTAACCCCTCTACAATACAACTCTATTCCACCTTTACACTGACCCCAGCCCTAACCCCTCTACAATACAACTCTATACCACCTTTACACTGACCCCAGCCCTAAGCCCTAACCTCTCTCTACAATACCAACGGACCCCATAACCTCTCTACCACCTATTACACTGACCCCAGCCCTAACCTCTCTACAATACAACTATATACCACCTTTACACTGACCCCAGCCCTAACCTCCTCTACAATAGCCCTAACTACAATACTCTATACCACCTTTACACTGACCCCAGCCCTAACCCCTCTACAATACAACTATATACCACCTTTACACTGACCCCAGCCCTAACCCCTCTACAATACAACTATATACCACCTTTACACTGACCCCAGCCCTAACCCCTCTACAATACAACTCTATAACCCCTCCACCTTTACACTGACCCCAGCCCTAACCTTTACACTCTACAATACAACTATATACCACCTTTACACTGACCCCAGCCCTAACCCCTCTACAATACAACTATATACCACCTTTACACTGACCCCAGCCCTAACCCCTCTACAATACAACTATATACCACCTTTACACTGCCCTAACCCCTCTACAATACAACTATATACCACCTTTACACTGACCCCAGCCCTAACCCCTCTACAATACAACTCTATACCACCTTTACACTGACCCCAGCCCTAACCTCTCTACAATACAACTATATACCACCTTTACACTGACCCCAGCCCTAACCTCTCTACAATACAACTATATACCACCTTTACACTGACCCCAGCCCTAACCTCTCTACAATACAACTATATACCACCTTTACACTGACCCCAGCCCTAACCCCTCTACAATACAACTCTA
The DNA here is from genome assembly GCF_045791955.1 of Oncorhynchus clarkii lewisi. Taxonomy (NCBI): domain Eukaryota; kingdom Metazoa; phylum Chordata; class Actinopteri; order Salmoniformes; family Salmonidae; genus Oncorhynchus; species Oncorhynchus clarkii. The sequence continues at coordinate 17,334,757 of NC_092164.1, read as the reverse complement.
TACCACCTTTACACTGACCCCAGCCCTAACCCCTCTACAATACAACTATATACCACCTTTACACTGACCCCAGCCCTAACCTCTCTACAATACAACTATATACCACCTTTACACTGACCCCAGCCCTAACCTCTCTACAATACAACTATATACCACCTTTACACTGACCCCAGCCGTAACCTCTCTACAATACAACTATAAACCACCTTTACACTGACCCCAGCCCTAACCTCTCTACAATACAACTATATACCACCTTTACACTGACCCCAGCCCTAACCCCTCTAAAATACAACTATATACCACCTTTACACTGACCCCAGCCCTAACCCCTATACAATACAACTCTATACCACCTTTACACTGACCCCAGCCCTAACCTCTCTACAATACAACTATATACCACCTTTACACTGACCCCAGCCCTAACCTCTCTACAATACAACTATATACCACCTTTACACTGACCCCAGCCCTAACCCCTCTACAATACAACTATATACCACCTTTACACTGACCCCAGCCCTAACCCCTCTACAATACAACTCTATACCACCTTTACACTGACCCCAGCCCTAACCTCTCTACAGTACAACTATATACCACCTTTACACTGACCCCAGCCCTAACCCCTCTACAATACAACTCTATTCCACCTTTACACTGACCCCAGCCCTAACCCCTCTACAATACAACTATATACCACCTTTACACTGACCCCAGCCCTAACCCCTCTACAATACAACTATATACCACCTTTACACTGACCCCAGCCCTAACCTCTCTACAATACAACTATATACCACCTTTACACTGACCCCAGGCCTAACCCCTCTACAATACAACTCTATTCCACCTTTACACTGACCCCAGCCCTAACCCCTCTACAATACAACTCTATACCACCTTTACACTGACCCCAGCCCTAACCCCTCTCCAATACAACTATATACTACCTTTACACTGACCCCAGCCCTAACCTCTCTACAATACAACTATATACCACCTTTACACTGACCCCAGCCCTAACCTCTCTACAATACAACTATATACCACCTTTACACTGACCCCAGCCCTAACCTCTCTACAATACAACTCTATACCACCTTTACACTGACCCCAGCCCTAACCTCTCTACAATACAACTATATACCAGCTTTACACTGACCCCAGCCCTAACCTCTCTACAATACAACTCTATACCAGCTTTACACTGACCCCAGCCCTAACCCCTCTACAATACAACTCTATACCACCTTTACACTGACCCCAGACCTAACCCCTCTACAATACAACTATATACCACCTTTACACTGACCCCAGCCCTAACCTCTCTACAATACAACTCTATACCACCTTTACACTGACCCCAGCCCTAACCTCTCTACAATACAACTATATACCACCTTTACACTGACCCCAGCCCTAACCCCTCTACAATACAACTATATTCCACCTTTACACTGACCCCAGCCCTAACCCCTCTACAATACAACTCTATACCACCTTTACACTGACCCCAGCCCTAACCCCTCTACAATACAACTCTATACCACCTTTACACTGACCCCAGCCCTAACCCCTCTACAATACAACTATATACCACCTTTACACTGACCCCAGCCCTAACCCCTCTACAATACAACTATATACCACCTTTACACTGACCCCAGCCCTAACCTCTCTACAATACAACTATATACCACCTTTACACTGACCCCAGCCCTAACCCCTCTACAATACAACTCTATACCACCTTTACACTGACCCCAGCCCTAACCTCTCTACAATACAACTATATACCACCTTTACACTGACCCCAGCCCTAACCTCTCTACAATACAACTATATACCACCTTTACACTGACCCCAGCCCTAACCCCTCTACAATACAACTATATACCACCTTTACACTGACCCCAGCCCTAACCCCTCTACAATACAACTATATACCACCTTTACACTGACCCCAGCCCTAACCCCTCTACAATACAACTCTATACCACCTTTACACTGACCCCAGCCCTAACCTCTCTACAATACAACTATATACCACCTTTACACTGACCCCAGCCCTAACCTCTCTACAATACAACTATATACCAGCTTTACACTGACCCCAGCCCTAACCCCTCTACAATACAACTCTATACCACCTTTACACTGACCCCAGCCCTAACCCCTCTACAATACAACTATATACCACCTTTACACTGACCCCAGCCCTAACCCCTCTACAATACAACTATATACCACCTTTACACTGACCCCAGCCCTAACCTCTCTACAATACAACTATATACCACCTTTACACTGACCCCAGCCCTAACCCCTCTACAATACAACTATATACCACCTTTACACTGACCCCAGCCCTAACCCCTCTACAATACAACTATATACCACCTTTACACTGACCCCAGCCCTAACCCCTCTACAATACAACTATATACCACCTTTACACTGACCCCAGCCCTAACCCCTCTACAATACAACTATATACCACCTTTACACTGACCCCAGCCCTAACCCCTCTACAATACAACTATATACCACCTTTACACTGACCCCAGCCCTAACCTCTCTACAATACAACTATATACCACCTTTACACTGACCCCAGCCCTAACCTCTCTACAATACAACTCTATACCACCTTTACACTGACCCCAGCCCTAACCCCTCTACAATACAACTATATACCACCTTTACACTGACCCCAGCCCTAACCCCTCTACAATACAACTATATACCACCTTTACACTGACCCCAGCCCTAACCCCTCTACAATACAACTATATACCACCTTTACACTGACCCCAGCCCTAACCCCTCTACAATACAGCTCTATACCACCTTTACACTGACCCCAGCCCTAACCCCTCTACAATACAACTATATACCACCTTTACACTGACCCCAGCCCTAACCCCTCTACAATACAGCTATATCATACCATGTTTAAGTGTGTTTGAATATGCTCTTTGACTGACTGTGTTCTCTCTGTGTGTGTGTGTGTGTGTGTGTTCTGTGTGTGTGTTTTGTGCAGAGGGACACAGTGATCTCCTTCGGTGGCCAGAGTTGTGCCCTGTCCGAGGCTCCTCTCATGGACTATGCCCATCGCTGTGACTATGTCTACGAGGTGGAAGGTGACTGTGTCACAGAGAAATCTGGCCCCACTTACAACCTGTGTCAGGTTTAGGAAAAACCCGTTCCCTGTTACAATCTGTGATCTTTGTTACAAAGAAACCGGTCCCCGGCTGCAACCTGTATCACAGAGAAACCGGTCCCCTTCTACATGCAGTGTCACAAACAAACCCGTCCCCTGCTACAACCTGCGTCACAGACAAACTCTGTTTGGTCTGAGACACTTTCACTGGACAGACAGCTGGGGGCACTGCTCGCCTTCAACAGAGACCTTTCTATTCACATGCATATACGTAGAGTTGTCCTGATATAAATGGCTATGGACTGGGGAATTACAATAGGACTGGGAAACAACCCTGCACTGAAAAAGAGTTTGCTCTTTTCTGATGTGCATTTATCAGGAGTTGACTATAATGTCCTCTGATGGATCAGTTGATGGCTGATGGTGTGCTCACACCACTAAGTCACTTTGGTTAGTGTCTGGTAAATGTTCAACGTTTTACTGTCTGATGATCACACCTGTGCCATGATGAGGAAGCAGGTTTTCCTCATCGTTTTGTGACTGGCTATCTAGGTAACCTACCAGTGACAGGGACTTACACAGTAGGTCCACTAGGGTGCACGTTATGTCCGAGTCAGTTTTCCTTCTTTAGCTCAATGCAGATTCTGCTCAGGACACCATTTTGGTGCCACAATGTACTGCAGTACAGCACATTTTCTAGGCAACCAGGTGGCATTATGGACACCATTTTGGTTCAATGTACTGGGGACTGTAAAGATAGATGGCAAGAACTTTCACAGAGGTTTTTTGAAACCTTGTTGGTATCAGAATGGCTATAGATACTTGCATGAAGATACAATGTTTTAGGACAGGAGTATTCAACTCTTACCATATGAGGTCCAGAGCCAGCTGGTCTGTTCTACCTGCTAATTAATTACACCCACCTGGTGTCCCAGGTCTAAATCAGTCCCTGATTAGAGGGGAACAACGAAGAAAATGCAGTGCAACTAACTTCGAGATCCAGAGTTGAGTTTGAGGGTTCTAGAGATATATAACGGTAGTTTAACACAACTGTGTGTGAATATTCTTTATTTAGTAATAGTTGTTTTATATGGTTTAAACTTAAATGTTGCACTTGCACATTTTTTTTTATTTTGCAGTCAGGTTTTGGAGTTGCCTTAAAATGTTCTCAATAACCAGCCACCGTTGCTGAGAATGTTGCAACCATGAAAGTGCTGAAATTGACAGGACTTTATACTGAAAATGAGTTTAAACATACAGTCAGTGACTATGGGTAAAACCCCTCATCGCTACCTCTTGTCAACTGAACTATAACAAATACAGAACAGATAACTGATATTTCAATGTCTTATTGGTAGATTTACAGTAGATTTCACTGTGATGTACATCTTTCAACACCTAGGATCTTGAAACTCCTCAAAATGTTTTTTTTTATAGAAATGAAACTTGTGTACATGCAAGATACTTGTACAGTTATTTTCTAATCCAATTTGAAGTGTAATGATTTGAGCATAACATTTTCCCCCACCCCTTCCTCACAGTACACACAATAAGCCAAAAGGATGATCCTGCTGAGCCTTATAAAGCTTACAGATATTTTATTCAAAGTAATTGTGTGTTAGACAGGTTCTGAACAGGCCTTCCTTCAAAACCAAACAGGAAATCAAAATGAATCCATTAAAAAAGTCAAAAGGAAAAAAACTCCCAACAACAAAGAATTTACAAACATGTAAAACTACATAAGTCAAATAAATGACATCTTTGTGCCTCTGTTGTTGCCACGTTCTTCCATCTCTCCCACCTAAATGAAGGCTAAAAACAGAGGTTAATCATAATCCAGTTATTCCTGTAACCTCACTAGCATTTCAACATAGTAGCACTCTGAGAAGCAAGAGCTGATTAGTAGAACTCAATAGAAAAATAATATTAAAAGGATGAGAACAAAAAGTCAAGCAAGTGAACCACTCCCCCTCCAGTGCCGTTTCCGGTTCAGAATAACCACTCTCTCTATTAACGTTTCCAGTTCAGAATAACCACTCTCTCTATTAACGTTTCCAGTTCAGAATAACCACCCCCCCTCCAGTGCCGTTTCCGGTTCAGAATAACCACTCTCTCTATTAACGTTTCCAGTTCAGAATAACCACCCCCCCTCCAGTGCCGTTTCCGGTTCAGAATAACCACTCTCTCTGGTAACGTTTCCGGTTCAGAATAACCACTCTCTGGTAACGTTTCCGGTTCAGAATAACCACTCTCTCTAGTACCGTTTCAGTCTGGTTTCTAGGCTGTTCCCAGAACCCAGATGAAGCCTACTCGTGGACATAAAATCACGCTCAATGGAGAATCTCTATTGAAAGTCCAGGAGACAAGGCCCTACTTTTCTAAAACAACTGTCACCCATTATGGTGAAGGTTAGGACTGTAAGGGTAAACTGATCCTAGATCTGCTGCAGCAGGAAACTAACTAAAGCCAGTTGTCTGATCCTGTGTTGTGGTGCTGCTGTAGTCAGTTATTTTCTCTCCAACAGACTACATTCTCAAACCTACATAGGAAAGCCCTTGGTGATGAAAAGTGCACAACCAAGATATGTTAAAAACAGATGTAGGAATATTCGCTTGATGTCAAACCAACCGGCAGTCTTCTTCCCGATTACAAAGTCCTCTTATTTTAAGTCTAAAAACATCACTTAAAAATGCCTGGGTTTAGCTGTTTTTTTACCCTCTTTTAGGTTATTGCACATTTATATTAAAAAAAAGAGGCACAGTTTCTCAGGGTGACTGTGTTTGTTGGCTGCAAGGCAGATCAAAGAAGGTCCATAAGTGACAAACTGCCTCCTGCAGTACCTGTATTAGAAGACTCCTTATGGGTTTCATCACTTACCTACACACGCGCCTTTCCCCCCCGTACCATTGGTTAGAGCCTGTAAGTATTTCACTGTTGTATTTGGCGCAAGTGACAAAAACTTTGATTTGATCAGGAACTCCTAGATCCTATTAACATGAAGAAGGACTCCCATCTTTGAAACCCTGAAAGCCCTCTGCCTCATGTGTCACACATAAGTTTGAATGAAAATAAGGCCAACGTCTGAGGTGTTTTATACTGGAGACTGCATCCTCTTGGCCTTCAGACCATCTTGGAGTCTAGCTAAACCTTATGTTGACCATTCAAACGTCCTGTAATATCTCAATGGGAGTGCGGTGAGTAGTGTCATACTGTAGTATCATCATATTAGCAGTCTGGTGTCTGTAGCTCTACAATCTAAACAGAAAACCATAACAAAAAATCCCAAACCAAATCTGAAGAAACACAACCAAAATGTTGAGTCAAATCTAACTAAAAATTTAATGATTGCATATGCAAAGTAAAACAATCAAAACAAATCTATACCAACAAAAATAAAATCACAAAGGCCATAAATTCTTCTTTAGCTCGAGATGAGCATAAAAACTTAGATAAAAACTCTTCCAACTCTCCGATCAGTAATCTACGCTTCGACGAAAAAAGAAAAGTTAGTCTCTCAAAGAAAATTCAAGAAAAACATCAAGTTTTTTTTTTTTTTACAAAAACAGAAAACTAGATGAGAGAGAGAGCAGTGTTGCTTCACTGTGTTAGATTCAGCCTTCGTACCGGTTGTTCAGATGCCCAAACTATTACTGGTGAGGGGAAATGAGTCATAACAGTAAGCATCTTTCCCTATTCACAAAAGCTTCTCAGAGGACTGAATGCTGATCTAGGATCGACAAGGCCAAACTGATCCTAGATCAGCATGTGAATACGGGCCCTGGGGCAGTTAGAGCATATCCTCCCATTTCTTTGGTCCTTCTTAAACACTTTCCTACTTTAAAATCTCCAGACCTTTTTACATGGCCTCTCAGAGATTCAACTGTTAAAAGACCCCCCAAAAACGGGACACACGCGCTGCTATGTAATGGTACCATTCAGTACCTAACTTGCTGTGTATAAAACTGATTCTGCAAGGTGAGAGAAGACCAATGCATGGTTTACATCAAAACGGCTGACATTATACAATAAGGATTTAAAAAGGGCTTTTCTTTTAGAATGGCTGGAGGCAGTGGATGCCTTGAAAGGGTGTGCGGGTGGTAACTTAAGGCATCTATTTCTACACTGGAAACAGCGTCTAAGACAGCATGCTTCCTCCTACAGTGGGGGACTAGACGCATGACTGTAGCACATCCTTCTCCAAGTCCCTACCGTGGTCCTACCATTCATATGGCACATAGTGACACTAGTTTAGTCTCACAGGAAAAACAATCTAGTCTTGAATTGTGAAATTGGTCACCATATCAGGATGGACATTGATAACTGCATTTGGAACATCCCAAATCATGAGTAAAAAAAAAAAACGAGAAGTATCACACTCAGCCTAGACTCTGTTAGACTAGTACAAAGATGCAAAGTGAGAATGGGCTTAGTGAGAACGCTAAAAACACGTTTGTTTTGTCAAACTGTGGCAATTTACCCTCCATATTAGAAGCCTGGCGTGAGGTTTCTCTCCTCCCTCTATCCCCCCCCCCCCCCCCCCCACTATTTCTCTCTACTTGTGGCCTTTGCTGGTCTTGAACGACACCTGTAGGATCTTGTCCCCGAGGCGGTAACCATTGAGGCTGCCGATCGCCATGGCGGCCTCCTCGTAGTTCGTCATGGTAACAAAGCCGAAGCCTTTGCACTTGTTGGTGTTGAAGTCGCGGATGACCTTGACGTTGGTGACGGCGCCGAAGGGCCCGAACATCTGCCACAGGATGCCCTCGTCGGCGTCCTGGCCCAGGTTGTAGATGAAGATGCACCAGCCAGCGGTGGCGTTCCCCGGCACACTCACCCCAGACATACCGCTCATATGGTCCACAGACATCGGAGAAAACCTGGGGGAGGACAGAGGGGGCTAGGGTTACCACTCTGTCTCTCGTCACTGATGTGCTCCACACTCATTTTAGAGAACCTGAGAGGGGACAACACTTCCAGTGTGTGTGTGTTACCTGAATCTCTGAGCCTGGTGGTGAACTGGCCCTCCAAAGCGGCGTCCCTGGTTGTGGTAGAGCTGCGATATGAGCTGAGTGTTCTTGGCCTGGTTGGGACTGGCAGCAAACTTCACTGTGATTGGCTCGGCAGATCCGGGGGGTTTCTGTCCGTTAAGGTCTTTGATGGCGTCCTCGGCCTCCGCTCGCTTGTCAAACCGGATGAACGCCACCCCCCGAGACAGGCCTGGGAAAAGAAATTAACAGGTTCAGCTGAGAGACAGGGAACACAGCGGGGCCTGGTTCTAGAGTGTGTGTGTGGTCCTACCCGAGGCCTGGTCGACCAGCACACGGGAGTTGATGATGCGTCCGTAGCGAGCGAACATGTCCTCCACGTCTTTCTGAGTCATGGTCTTGGGCAGGCCACTGATGTACAGGTTGGCGTCTTTAATGGTGTCAGAGCTCGGCCGCGCATATGAAACCTAACACCAGAGGGCAGCACAGAGCACATTAAACACCACTGACAATATCAGTGTGTACTACTGAGGATTACACACAACCCCAAATTACATCTAGTCAGAAATTACTTAAAAAGTGGATGTTGGAAGGTTGTTTTTATTATGTTTGTATATCTTTATGCAATCCTGGTGAATTCATGTTTTGTAATTGCCCTGTGTTTTGAATTTACAAAAACGTGAGTTTACTTTTAGAATGAGTAATGTCTCCAAAACTTGAAAATTAAATAGTGAAAGTGTGGTTTTTACATAGAAAAACTATTCCCGTAGTAAGCTGTGGTGGGAAATATCGAAGTAGGACTTTCCAAGTGTTCAAAATTACGTAGACAACAATTATAGTAACAAAATCAACATTGGGAAAAACATTCTCAGGAGTAATTTTTTCTCTCTTGTACAAAACCAAATAAAAAGTTCCAAACTTAAATTATAAATTAACGTGTAAAATTCAACCTGAAGTAGTGGTGCCGAATAAAGAAATTAAAATCAAGTTTAGTCCTCAATAAGGATGAAAATACGGTTGCACTTCTCTACTCCATCCGTCAGAAGCTGGGCCAGTGACCTATCAGACGTAGTCCTGTCTAATATAGACCCACACTAACGCCGATTCCCAAATCCAACCCTAAACCACTGGCACTACATGCCCATCTGAAACTAAATGGGATGGTATCAGCAAAGGGCAAAGAAAGGCTAACATAACACCATATTGCTAACACCCACACAATCCTTTCAGATCCATAGGAGGGCCTATGAGGAAGCGTCTAGGGGTGGATTTGACAGTCAGCCTCAGTAGAGAAGGGCTAGTTTAAATGACATGACATGGTTGGGTTGACACAGTACTGTAGGAACACCTTATTGCACGTTACCTTGATAGTTTTAGACTGTAGCCTTAGTCCATTCAGAGTATTGATAGCTCTTTCTGCATCGCTAGGGGTAAGATAGTTAACAAATCCGTACCCTAAACTGTGGCCTAGAGAAAAAAAAAAGGAAAACAATAAAATAAAATAAAAAAACGTTGTATAGTTTCAAATAAATCGGCACACTGGTCAAATAAATGATTAAACCAAACAAATCTACACAATGCATGCTAGTCGTAAAACAAGTAGATAAAAAACATGAGCTGACGCACACCCAGAATAAGTGTGTGGAGGTGCTAACGGCAAATAAATCAAAAATAAAGAGAGTAGCACACTCCATGTGTAATCTCCCAGCCATTTAATGGGTATTTACCAACGTTTCCAGCGCCCTGAAGAAGGCACAGTGATGCCTAAACGTTGGTAAATAAATACCCATTAAATTGCTGGGAGATTACACATGGAGTGTGCAACTTTCTTTATCTTGATGGTTTATAGTCGTAAAACAAGTAACAAAGAAATAGGCTTCAACAAAACTGGGCTGTTTTCCTGGAATAAGGAAAGCCGAGCCCATCACGGACAGATCGAGAGCATGGGTAAATATCTACACCAACAGCCTTATACAAAACAACTATGTGGAATACCTCATATCAAGTTTAGGAGGACAAATGTTCAAATTGCAGCGAGACATAGTCCTAAACAGAACATATGACATAAAGCTGTTTGCATAGATACTACAAACATCTCACCACAAAGTTACTAGTGAGCATGCCAAAGATGTCTGTCTCATCAGCAGTTCTCATACACCTACAAGAGGCAGACAGGGCAGTATACCAGTTACTGTACACACTGACTGGTTGGCTTGAACAAACATGTTATGGAGGTGCCCTTTGTAATATATCAACAATTATGGGGGGTCCCCACGGTTTGTTAAAAGGTACCCCTGAGTCGTGTTCAGTAGGACGCAACATAGCAAAATGTTCACCGAACACACCCCTGTAAATGTGAGCCCTACACGCAGCAGACTAACTCCATCCATTCTACTCCAAGGTCAGAGGTCACACACCTGTAGTGCATTGTGGGACAAGGTGTTCCGTACCTGCCACTTTGTCCCGTATGAGCTTGGCGGACTCCACCTCGCCAATGCTGCTGAAGAGGCTGCGTAGCTCGTCCTGGCTCATGCTCTGGGGAAGGTAGTTGACTATCAGGTTGGTCTTGGCATCCGTCACCTCATCTCCTCCTCCCATGTGATCCTCGTAGCCGTTGGACATGTCATACACCTCCTGGGGAGGGAGGGGAGAGCGAGGGAACAGTTAAGGAAGAGAAACAGGCATTTGGAAGTAAACCAGCATGGCTGAAACGTCAACGGGATGCAGATTTTAAATCAGAAAAGGAAAACAAAACATTTTTACAATGCTACATGCAACATTGTAAACATAGTATCTAATCTACAGAGCCGAATTACACCCCAGATGTAGGAGCACCATGGTGGATGGCAGCAGTGACTGTAGCTCCTCTTACCCACAATGCTACATGCAACATTGTAAACATAGTATCCTAATCTACAGAGCTGAATTACGCCCCAGATGTAGGAGCACCATGGTGGATGGCAGCAGTGACTGTAGCTCCTCTTACCCACAATGCTACATGCAACATTGTAAACATAGTATCCTAATCTACAGAGCCGAATTACACCCCAGATGTAGGAGCACCATGGTGGATGGCAGCAGTGACTGTAGCTCCTCTTACCCACAATGCTACATGCAACATTGTAAACATAGTATCCTAATCTACAGAGCCGAATTACACCCCAGATGTAGGAGCACCATGGTGGATGGCAGCAGTGACTGTAGCTCCTCTTACCCACAATGCTACATGCAACATTGTAAACATAGTATCCTAATCTACAGAGCCGAATTACACCCCAGATGTAGGAGCACCATGGTGGATGGCAGCAGTGACTGTAGCTCCTCTTACCCACAATGCTACATGCAACATTGTAAACATAGTATCCTAATCTACAGAGCCGAATTACACCCCAGATGTAGGAGCACCATGGTGGATGGCAGCAGTGACTGTAGCTCCTCTTACCCACAATGCTACATGCAACATTGTAAACATAGTATCCTAATCTACAGAGCCGAATTACACCCCAGATGTAGGAGCACCATGGTGGATGGCAGCAGTGACTGTAGCTCCTCTTACCCACAATGCTACATGCAACATTGTAAACATAGTATCCTAATCTACAGAGCCGAATTACACCCCAGATGTAGGAGCACCATGGTGGATGGCAGCAGTGACTGTAGCTCCTCTTACCCACAATGCTACATGCAACATTGTAAACATAGTATCCTAATCTACAGAGCCGAATTACACCCCAGATGTAGGAGCACCATGGTGGATGGCAGCAGTGACTGTAGCTCCTCTTACCCACAATGCTACATGCAACATTGTAAACATAGTATCCTAATCTACAGAGCCGAATTACACCCCAGATGTAGGAGCACCATGGTGGATGGCAGCAGTGACTGTAGCTCCTCTTACCCACAATGCTACATGCAACATTGTAAACATAGTATCCTAATCTACAGAGCCGAATTACACCCCAGATGTAGGAGCACCATGGTGGATGGCAGCAGTGACTGTAGCTCCTCTTACCCACAATGCTACATGCAACATTGTAAACATAGTATCCTAATCTACAGAGCCGAATTACACCCCAGATGTAGGAGCACCATGGTGGATGGCAGCAGTGACTGTAGCTCCTCTTACCCACAATGCTACATGCAACATTGTAAACATAGTATCCTAATCTACAGAGCCGAATTACACCCCAGATGTAGGAGCACCATGGTGGATGGCAGCAGTGACTGTAGCTCCTCTTACCCACAATGCTACATGCAACATTGTAAACATAGTATCCTAATCTACAGAGCCGAATTACACCCCAGATGTAGGAGCACCATGGTGGATGGCAGCAGTGACTGTAGCTCCTCTTACCCACAATGCTACATGCAACATTGTAAACATAGTATCCTAATCTACAGAGCCGAATTACACCCCAGATGTAGGAGCACCATGGTGGATGGCAGCAGTGACTGTAGCTCCTCTTACCCACAATGCTACATGCAACATTGTAAACATAGTATCCTAATCTACAGAGCCGAATTACACCCCAGATGTAGGAGCACCATGGTGGATGGCAGCAGTGACTGTAGCTCCTCTTACCCACAATGCTACATGCAACATTGTAAACATAGTATCCTAATCTACAGAGCCGAATTACACCCCAGATGTAGGAGCACCATGGTGGATGGCAGCAGTGACTGTAGCTCCTCTTACCCACAATGCTACATGCAACATTGTAAACATAGTATCCTAATCTACAGAGCCGAATTACACCCCAGATGTAGGAGCACCATGGTGGATGGCAGCAGTGACTGTAGCTCCTCTTACCCACAATGCTACATGCAACATTGTAAACATAGTACCCTAATCTACAGAGCCGAATTACACCCCAGATGTAGGAGCACCATGGTGGATGGCAGCAGTGACTGTAGCTCCTCTTACCCACAATGCTACATGCAACATTGTAAACATAGTATCCTAATCTACAGAGCCGAATTACGCCCCAGATGTAGGAGCACCATGGTGGATGGCAGCAGTGACTGTAGCTCCTCTTACCCACAATGCTACATGCAACATTGTAAACATAGTATCCTAATCTACAGAGCCGAATTACACCCCAGATGTAGGAGCACCATGGTGGATGGCAGCAGTGACTGTAGCTCCTCTTACCCACAATGCTACATGCAACATTGTAAACATAGTATCCTAATCTACAGAGCCGAATTACACCCCAGATGTAGGAGCACCATGGTGGATGGCAGCAGTGACTGTAGCTCCTCTTACCCACAATGCTACATGCAACATTGTAAACATAGTATCCTAATCTACAGAGCCGAATTACACCCCAGATGTAGGAGCACCATGGTGGATGGCAGCAGTGACTGTAGCTCCTCTTACCCACAATGCTACATGCAACATTGTAAACATAGTATCCTAATCTACAGAGCCGAATTACACCCCAGATGTAGGAGCACCATGGTGGATGGCAGCAGTGACTGTAGCTCCTCTTACCCACAATGCTACATGCAACATTGTAAACATAGTATCCTAATCTACAGAGCCGAATTACACCCCAGATGTAGGAGCACCATGGTGGATGGCAGCAGTGACTGTAGCTCCTCTTACCCACAATGCTACATGCAACATTGTAAACATAGTATCCTAATCTACAGAGCAGAATTACACCCCAGATGTAGGAGCACCATGGTGGATGGCAGCAGTGACTGTAGCTCCTCTTACCCACAATGCTACATGCAACATTGTAAACATAGTATCCTAATCTACAGAGCCGAATTACACCCCAGATGTAGGAGCACCATGGTGGATGGCAGCAGTGACTGTAGCTCCTCTTACCCACAATGCTACATGCAACATTGTAAACATAGTATCCTAATCTACAGAGCCGAATTACACCCCAGATGTAGGAGCACCATTGTGGATGGCAGCAGTGACTGTAGCTCCTCTTACCCACAATGCTACATGCAACATTGTAAACATAGTATCCTAATCTACAGAGCCGAATTACACCCCAGATGTAGGAGCACCATGGTGGATGGCAGCAGTGACTGTAGCTCCTCTTACCCACAATGCTACATGCAACATTGTAAACATAGTATCCTAATCTACAGAGCCGAATTACACCCCAGATGTAGGAGCACCATGGTGGATGGCAGCAGTGACTGTAGCTCCTCTTACCCACAATGCTACATGCAACATTGTAAACATAGTATCCTAATCTACAGAGCCGAATTACACCCCAGATGTAGGAGCACCATGGTGGATGGCAGCAGTGACTGTAGCTCCTCTTACCCACAATGCTACATGCAACATTGTAAACATAGTATCCTAATCTACAGAGCCGAATTACACCCCAGATGTAGGAGCACCATGGTGGATGGCAGCAGTGACTGTAGCTCCTCTTACCCACAATGCTACATGCAACATTGTAAACATAGTATCCTAATCTACAGAGCCGAATTACACCCCAGATGTAGGAGCACCATGGTGGATGGCAGCAGTGACTGTAGCTCCTCTTACCCACAATGCTACATGCAACATTGTAAACATAGTACCCTAATCTACAGAGCCGAATTACACCCCAGATGTAGGAGCACCATGGTGGATGGCAGCAGTGACTGTAGCTCCTCTTACCCACAATGCTACATGCAACATTGTAAACATAGTATCCTAATCTACAGAGCCGAATTACACCCCAGATGTAGGAGCACCATGGTGGATGGCAGCAGTGACTGTAGCTCCTCTTACCCACAATGCTACATGCAACATTGTAAACATAGTATCCTAATCTACAGAGCCGAATTACACCCCAGATGTAGGAGCACCATGGTGGATGGCAGCAGTGACTGTAGCTCCTCTTACCCACAATGCTACATGCAACATTGTAAACATAGTATCCTAATCTACAGAGCCGAATTACACCCCAGATGTAGGAGCACCATGGTGGATGGCAGCAGTGACTGTAGCTCCTCTTACCCACAATGCTACATGCAACATTGTAAACATAGTATCCTAATCTACAGAGCCGAATTACACCCCAGATGTAGGAGCACCATGGTGGATGGCAGCAGTGACTGTAGCTCCTCTTACCCACAATGCTACATGCAACATTGTAAACATAGTATCCTAATCTACAGAGCCGAATTACACCCCAGATGTAGGAGCACCATGGTGGATGGCAGCAGTGACTGTAGCTCCTCTTACCCACAATGCTACATGCAACATTGTAAACATAGTATCCTAATCTACAGAGCCGAATTACACCCCAGATGTAGGAGCACCATGGTGGATGGCAGCAGTGACTGTAGCTCCTCTTACCCACAATGCTACATGCAACATTGTAAACATAGTATCCTAATCTACAGAGCCGAATTACACCCCAGATGTAGGAGCACCATGGTGGATGGCAGCAGTGACTGTAGCTCCTCTTACCCACAATGCTACATGCAACATTGTAAACATAGTATCCTAATCTACAGAGCCGAATTACACCCCAGATGTAGGAGCACCATGGTGGATGGCAGCAGTGACTGTAGCTCCTCTTACCCACAATGCTACATGCAACATTGTAAACATAGTATCCTAATCTACAGAGCCGAATTACACCCCAGATGTAGGAGCACCATGGTGGATGGCAGCAGTGACTGTAGCTCCTCTTACCCACAATGCTACATGCAACATTGTAAACATAGTATCCTAATCTACAGAGCCGAATTACACCCCAGATGTAGGAGCACCATGGTGGATGGCAGCAGTGACTGTAGCTCCTCTTACCCACAATGCTACATGCAACATTGTAAACATAGTATCCTAATCTACAGAGCCGAATTACGCCCCAGATGTAGGAGCACCATGGTGGATGGCAGCAGTGACTGTCGCTCCTCTTACCCACAATGCTACATGCAACATTGTAAACATAGTATCCTAATCTACAGAGCCGAATTACACCCCAGATGTAGGAGCACCATGGTGGATGGCAGCAGTGACTGTAGCTCCTCTTACCCACAATGCTACATGCAACATTGTAAACATAGTATCCTAATCTACAGAGCCGAATTACACCCCAGATGTAGGAGCACCATGGTGGATGGCAGCAGTGACTGTAGCTCCTCTTACCCACAATGCTACATGCAACATTGTAAACATAGTATCCTAATCTACAGAGCCGAATTACACCCCAGATGTAGGAGCACCATGGTGGATGGCAGCAGTGACTGTAGCTCCTCTTACCCACAATGCTACATGCAACATTGTAAACATAGTATCCTAATCTACAGAGCCGAATTACACCCCAGATGTAGGAGCACCATGGTGGATGGCAGCAGTGACTGTAGCTCCTCTTACCCACAATGCTACATGCAACATTGTAAACATAGTATCCTAATCTACAGAGCCGAATTACACCCCAGATGTAGGAGCACCATGGTGGATGGCAGCAGTGACTGTAGCTCCTCTTACCCACAATGCTACATGCAACATTGTAAACATAGTATCCTAATCTACAGAGCCGAATTACACCCCAGATGTAGGAGCACCATGGTGGATGGCAGCAGTGACTGTAGCTCCTCTTACCCACAATGCTACATGCAACATTGTAAACATAGTATCCTAATCTACAGAGCCGAATTACACCCCAGATGTAGGAGCACCATGGTGGATGGCAGCAGTGACTGTAGCTCCTCTTACCCACAATGCTACATGCAACATTGTAAACATAGTATCCTAATCTACAGAGCCGAATTACACCCCAGATGTAGGAGCACCATGGTGGATGGCAGCAGTGACTGTAGCTCCTCTTACCCACAATGCAACATGCAACATTGTAAACATAGTATCCTAATCTACAGAGCCGAATTACACCCCAGATGTAGGAGCACCATGGTGGATGGCAGCAGTGACTGTAGCTCCTCTTACCCACAATGCTACATGCAACATTGTAAACATAGTATCCTAATCTACAGAGCCGAATTACACCCCAGATGTAGGAGCACCATGGTGGATGGCAGCAGTGACTGTAGCTCCTCTTACCCACAATGCTACATGCAACATTGTAAACATAGTATCCTAATCTACAGAGCCGAATTACACCCCAGATGTAGGAGCACCATGGTGGATGGCAGCAGTGACTGTAGCTCCTCTTACCCACAATGCTACATGCAACATTGTAAACATAGTACCCTAATCTACAGAGCCGAATTACACCCCAGATGTAGGAGCACCATGGTGGATGGCAGCAGTGACTGTAGCTCCTCTTACCCACAATGCTACATGCAACATTGTAAACATAGTATCCTAATCTACAGAGCCGAATTACACCCCAGATGTAGGAGCACCATGGTGGATGGCAGCAGTGACTGTAGCTCCTCTTACCCACAATGCTACATGCAACATTGTAAACATAGTATCCTAATCTACAGAGCCGAATTACACCCCAGATGTAGGAGCACCATGGTGGATGGCAGCAGTGACTGTAGCTCCTCTTACCCACAATGCTACATGCAACATTGTAAACATAGTATCCTAATCTACAGAGCCGAATTACACCCCAGATGTAGGAGCACCATGGTGGATGGCAGCAGTGACTGTAGCTCCTCTTACCCACAATGCTACATGCAACATTGTAAACATAGTATCCTAATCTACAGAGCCGAATTACACCCCAGATGTAGGAGCACCATGGTGGATGGCAGCAGTGACTGTAGCTCCTCTTACCCACAATGCTACATGCAACATTGTAAACATAGTATCCTAATCTACAGAGCCGAATTACACCCCAGATGTAGGAGCACCATGGTGGATGGCAGCAGTGACTGTAGCTCCTCTTACCCACAATGCTACATGCAACATTGTAAACATAGTATCCTAATCTACAGAGCCGAATTACACCCCAGATGTAGGAGCACCATGGTGGATGGCAGCAGTGACTGTAGCTCCTCTTACCCACAATGCTACATGCAACATTGTAAACATAGTATCCTAATCTACAGAGCCGAATTACACCCCAGATGTAGGAGCACCATGGTGGATGGCAGCAGTGACTGTAGCTCCTCTTACCCACAATGCTACATGCAACATTGTAAACATAGTATCCTAATCTACAGAGCCGAATTACACCCCAGATGTAGGAGCACCATGGTGGATGGCAGCAGTGACTGTAGCTCCTCTTACCCACAATGCTACATGCAACATTGTAAACATAGTATCCTAATCTACAGAGCCGAATTACACCCCAGATGTAGGAGCACCATGGTGGATGGCAGCAGTGACTGTAGCTCCTCTTACCCACAATGCTACATGCAACATTGTAAACATAGTATCCTAATCTACAGAGCCGAATTACACCCCAGATGTAGGAGCACCATGGTGGATGGCAGCAGTGACTGTAGCTCCTCTTACCCACAATGCTACATGCAACATTGTAAACATAGTATCCTAATCTACAGAGCCGAATTACACCCCAGATGTAGGAGCACCATGGTGGATGGCAGCAGTGACTGTAGCTCCTCTTACCCACAATGCTACATGCAACATTGTAAACATAGTATCCTAATCTACAGAGCCGAATTACACCTCAGATGTAGGAGCACCATGGTGGATGGCAGCAGTGACTGTAGCTCCTCTTACCCACAATGCTACATGCAACATTGTAAACATAGTATCCTAATCTACAGAGCCGAATTACACCCCAGATGTAGGAGCACCATGGTGGATGGCAGCAGTGACTGTAGCTCCTCTTACCCACAATGCTACATGCAACATTGTAAACATAGTATCCTAATCTACAGAGCCGAATTACACCCCAGATGTAGGAGCACCATGGTGGATGGCAGCAGTGACTGTAGCTCCTCTTACCCACAATGCTACATGCAACATTGTAAACATAGTATCCTAATCTACAGAGCCGAATTACACCCCAGATGTAGGAGCACCATGGTGGATGGCAGCAGTGACTGTAGCTCCTCTTACCCACAATGCTACATGCAACATTGTAAACATAGTATCCTAATCTACAGAGCCGAATTACACCCCAGATGTAGGAGCACCATGGTGGATGGCAGCAGTGACTGTAGCTCCTCTTACCCACAATGCTACATGCAACATTGTAAACATAGTATCCTAATCTACAGAGCCGAATTACACCCCAGATGTAGGAGCACCATGGTGGATGGCAGCAGTGACTGTAGCTCCTCTTACCCACAATGCTACATGCAACATTGTAAACATAGTATCCTAATCTACAGAGCCGAATTACACCCCAGATGTAGGAGCACCATGGTGGATGGCAGCAGTGACTGTAGCTCCTCTTACCCACAATGCTACATGCAACATTGTAAACATAGTATCCTAATCTACAGAGCCGAATTACACCCCAGATGTAGGAGCACCATGGTGGATGGCAGCAGTGACTGTAGCTCCTCTTACCCACAATGCTACATGCAACATTGTAAACATAGTATCCTAATCTACAGAGCCGAATTACACCCCAGATGTAGGAGCACCATGGTGGATGGCAGCAGTGACTGTAGCTCCTCTTACCCACAATGCTACATGCAACATTGTAAACATAGTATCCTAATCTACAGAGCCGAATTACACCCCAGATGTAGGAGCACCATGGTGGATGGCAGCAGTGACTGTAGCTCCTCTTACCCACAATGCTACATGCAACATTGTAAACATAGTATCCTAATCTACAGAGCCGAATTACACCCCAGATGTAGGAGCACCATGGTGGATGGCAGCAGTGACTGTAGCTCCTCTTACCCACAATGCTACATGCAACATTGTAAACATAGTATCCTAATCTACAGAGCCGAATTACACCCCAGATGTAGGAGCACCATGGTGGATGGCAGCAGTGACTGTAGCTCCTCTTACCCACAATGCTACATGCAACATTGTAAACATAGTATCCTAATCTACAGAGCCGAATTACACCCCAGATGTAGGAGCACCATGGTGGATGGCAGCAGTGACTGTAGCTCCTCTTACCCACAATGCTACATGCAACATTGTAAACATAGTATCCTAATCTACAGAGCCGAATTACACCCCAGATGTAGGAGCACCATGGTGGATGGCAGCAGTGACTGTAGCTCCTCTTACCCACAATGCTACATGCAACATTGTAAACATAGTATCCTAATCTACAGAGCCGAATTACACCCCAGATGTAGGAGCACCATGGTGGATGGCAGCAGTGACTGTAGCTCCTCTTACCCACAATGCTACATGCAACATTGTAAACATAGTACCCTAATCTACAGAGCCGAATTACACCCCAGATGTAGGAGCACCATGGTGGATGGCAGCAGTGACTGTAGCTCCTCTTACCCACAATGCTACATGCAACATTGTAAACATAGTATCCTAATCTACAGAGCCGAATTACACCCCAGATGTAGGAGCACCATGGTGGATGGCAGCAGTGACTGTAGCTCCTCTTACCCACAAGTTAATCACCTGCAGTGCTTTCACAGCCAGACTCAACGCTCAGCTACTCTCTACATAATCATGGACCAGGCATGATCTTAAAACACGCCTATACCCAGCCAGCCCCGACACTGCTCTGGTATAAGAGGTTGAGATCCAGAGACCACAAAGGTCACAGAACATTGAGATGATTCTATTGTGTAGAATGGAGAAACTCCCCCTGTCAGCCCCACCACATTTCACTTATTTCTGCAGTGGTCGAATCACTTCATCCCACTGACCAAGCCTGGTTGTGGTCTGACAGAGTTCTAAACCAGGGGTAACCAACCATTCCTCCCACAGAGCTACTGGGTGTGCAGGCTTTTGCTCAAGCCCTGCTTTGAGGCATTGATTAGTAGAATCAGCCATCATGGATGTTAGAACCTGCCTTGTGAGCAAACACCTGCTTACCCAGAATTCTGCGTTTTTTACACAGAAAATAAAAAACAATAAATATTTTGCTGCGTTTTGCAAAAGCAAACCTAAAATGCTTATTGTAATTCCTGCTCGGCATCAGACTCATTTTGTGCTTCAGTTGCACTTCTCCACTCAGATGCGAATTCACGGACAGGCATTTTAATTAGCAGACAGCACTCTGACTCACGTGTAGCTACTTTTCTCCGTTACTTTTCTAGGTGTAGGCTCATTTTCTCCAGTTAAAAATTCAACTATTCTATGATAAATGCTCAATTTAATTGAGGCAAAACATTAGGACATGTACCTGGCTACAGTCTTTCTATGATAAACATTAGAAAAACGATGGTCATGTAACGTTTTTGAAAGAAATACCTTGCTTTTTCATATGTTTGAAAATGTACCCGTGTGACTGCTAGCCAAATAGTGTTGCACTTCTGTTGTCATCTGATGAAAATTAAGCTATTTTCTGCTGAATGTGTTGCACTAACGTGTGTTCTGTGAAGCAGAACTATAGTAGCAAAACCCTCAATCACTCGACTGAAGCAACAACAAAAAACAACTTTCAATATAAAAAAAACTCAGGTGGAATGGTTTAAAACAGATTTAACGGTCTGCATTTTGAAAATGCAGATTGAACTCTAACACAACCCCTGCCCAGTGGGAAGAGGGTTAGCTAGCTGCTACCCCTGTTCTGAATATTGCATCCCCTTGACCAGGCCTCAGTGCTGTGTTCTGACAGAGCTCCATTCATTCAGAGGGGCTATCTGATTGTGTATTCTGTGGGGAAAGACAGTTAGCCATCCAGCAGGCCCTTGGATGAATGAAACTCCTGTATTTCACTAGTAAACATGATGACCAATACTGATGGGTCTGACTATGAGGATAATTTCTATGCCTTTTTCTCTATTTGCGAGCAATAATAAATATTTATACCAGTATGTTAATAAGCGTAGGAGTGTATATAGAGTGATATTGAAGCCTCAGTGTTTATCAATACATTCGAAAACCATGGGCAAACACACAACATATTCATGCAATCTGATTAAATAGCTAGCTAGCTAGATTACGATTGTTACAATATAATTACTTTAGGACTGATCTAGATCCTCCCCTAATGGGAAAAGTCATACTCACTTTTAGGTACCTGATGTGGCCTCTTCGAACAGCCATGAAGACCCCTCACTGCTCCCAAAGCTGGAGGAGGGATCACAAACCAAATAATGTATATGGGACAATCAAAAAAAATAGGGGTGAGGAGGGGGTAGGGTTTGTTTTCAAATACAATTAATAATGAGCTAAACAAAAACGAAACGGTAAATTGGGCCTCCCCCTTCTGACGCACCTGTGAAGAAGAGCAGAGCATTATTTTGTTAGTCCCTGAGTGGCTAACTAGCCTACGACCACTGAGCTATTACGACTGTTATCTTGATGACGTATGATTTGTGGCATGTTTCATTAGCAACCAGACTATACACAGTAGCTAGCTAGCACGTTGGCGAACTAACATATTAGCCAACTACTGTAACTAGATTTGGCCTGTTTGTGGCTAACGTTGCCTCATCGAGCACTACGGTAGACAAATGAGAGCAAAACATTCCTACCGCAACGTTAGTTGCTAGTTTGTGTGAGCTAGCTAACGTTAGTACCTAGCGAGTTGTATAAATATCTAGCAACTCTTTACGCCAGGGGGCGTGAACACTTTGGTTGCTTACTAGCTGGCTAGTTAATAACTAGCTAGTTTACTAAATGCAAAAGGAAGAAAACAACTTTTCTTGACGCAAAGCAAATGGACATTGCCCTGCTAATTAACGTTTGCGAACACATTGCTGCAGGAAAACGTTAGCTAACTAAGCCATATGCCCACCGTTCCCTTATTTTCGCGAGCATGTGTTGAATGCGGTCCCTCTCTCCCACCTAAAACTCCGGTCCGACACCTTGTTCAGGGCCTTGTTAGCTACAGTTAGCCACCTAGCTAGATTAGCCAAGCTGGCAAAAATTTGCTCAAATATCATTCTGTGGTTAGCTATTTGGCACTGGTGGGGCCTCCAAAACCCGCATTGCTGGCATTCGGCTTTGTTGTAGCAGAGCGAAATGGTAAATCAACTGGATTACTACAACATAGCTAGTTCGACAACCATATAGCTAACTTACCAGCTTTTTGTCGTTGGTGCTTTCGCTGTTCTTGTCTGTCAATCGTTCCGTGTTTTTTTTTAGCTAGCTAACGTTAGCTGACAGCTCCTTCTTGCAGGCACCAAAACCAAGAGGACCGCTGACGAAAGCAGATCCACGCCCACCTCTGCAGATTATTTGTTACCGCCCTTGTCAATTACATATGTGGCAACTACGGGCACTTCTATGTCCTCAGGGTCAATTTGAGAGATTTTATTTAAACATGTGTTTTTATATATGTTAAGTTCACAGTACAATCACCCCAGATATTTTGAACTCCTCTCTATCAGGTATTTTAGCAACTTTTCAGATGCATTTTATACCTCAATTTCACTGTTTTGTCCTTTTGAACTTCTACTATGTTTTTCTGTGAGAACACGTTAATAATTACACGTCATGTTATCTACTAGAGAAAGAGTCAATTAAATCAAATCTGTATCAATATTTAGTGAGTGTGCCCTTTATATTGTTTTTTTTAATACAAAATATACCTGTCCTTTGGTAGTGGTGAGAATGTTAATTTAGTTACCATGGAAACTTGTGACACTGAAGCACATGGCTGCAGCAGACAGTTGTTCCAAATGTAATGTAAATATTGTTTGTGTAGAGAATATATTTTTATTGTCATCATTTCCAAACAGGTTATAATTTATTTTATTTGTGGTATAATTTTTTTATAAACACTGACTACTAAAATATTGTTTTATTGTTGTGTATTATTATTACTAATAATAATAATAGGGGCGTTAGTTCAAAAATGAACCCCAAACTGTTATTCAAAAGGCTCTTAGAGGATCCATTAAGAGGGGTTCTTTGATGAACCCTTTCAAAGGGTTATTCAAAGAGCTTATAGGGAGGGGTTCCCCCACAGTTTCAATCTGAAGAAGCCCTAAAGGATACTCCAGGAACCTTTTCTTTTAAGAGTGTAGAGCAACAACAGGGGGAAAAGGACAAACTAACGAGGAACAAGAAAATAAAAAGCAAAAGGCGCTTCTTCAATGGCACAAATCAGATCCTTTATCAGAAGTTTAAGAGGGAATATTCAGAGATTCAAATGTCCTACTAGGAATTCTGCAAAATACGTGCTTTTTAAGTTCTAAAGCCAACAGTCCAGGACAGGGACACATGCCTCTGCAAAATCCACGCCAACCTCAGTTCATGGTGGACCAATTACAGTATCACAAAGTGATCAGCTGCAACAAAATTGAGAACCTCATTGAGTCTTTGCAGAGAACTACCTGTGTAAATACACCAGTGAAATCCAGGCAATTCACTTTGGCGATTCTCACAAGTAGGTGACTCTCCACACCTGTGTTGGATTTATTATTTTATTTCACCTTTATTTAACCAGGTAGGCCAGTTGAGAACAAGTTCTCTTTTACAACTGCGATCTGGCCAAGATAAAGCAAAGCAGTGCGACAAAAACAACAGAGTTACACATCAACAAACGTACAGTCAATAACACAATATAAAAGTCTATGTACAGTGTATGCAAATGTAGTAAGAATTAGGGAGGTAATGCAATAAATAGGACATAGAGGCAAAATAATTATGACGTTGACGGTGCCAAAAAGCAAAAAAATAAAATAATAATATGGGGATGAGGAAGTTGGATGTGCTATTTACAGATGGGCTGTATACAGGTACAGTGATCGGTAAGCTGCTCTGACAGCTGATGCTTAAAGTTAGAGAGGGAGATAAGTCTCCAGCTTCAGTGATTTTTACAATTTGATTCTGTCATTGGCAGCAGAAAACTGGAAGGAAAGGCAGCCAAAGGAGGAGTTGGCTTTGGGGATGACCAGTGAAATATACCTGCTGGAGAACGTGCTATGAGTGGGTGCTGCTATGGTGACCAGTGAGCTGAGATAAGGCGGGGCTTTACCTAGCAAAGACTTGTAGACGACCTGGAGCCAGTGGGTTTGGCGACGAATATGTAGTGAGGGCCAGCCATCGAGAGCATACAGGTTGCAGCGGTGGGTAGTATATGGGGCTTTGGTGACAAAACAGATGGCACTGTGATAGACTACATCCAATTTGCTGAGTAGAGTGTTGGAGGCTATTTTGTAAATGACATCGCTGAAGTCAAGGATCGGTAGGATAGTCAGTTTTACAAGGGGATGTTTGGCAGCTTGAGTGAAGGAGGCTTTGTTTTGTGAAATAGGAAGCCGATTCTAGATTTAATTTTGGATTGGAGATGCTTAATGTGAGTCTGGAAGGAGAGTTTACAGTCTATGCAGACACCTAGGTATTTGTAGTTGTCCACATATTCTAAGTCAGAACCATCCAGAGTAGTGATGCTAGGCGGGCAGCAATCGGTTGAAGAGCATGCATTTAGTTTTACTAGCATTTAAAAGTAGTTGGAGGCCACGGAAGGAGAGTTGTATGGCATTGAAGCTCGTCTGGAGGTTAGTTAACACAGTGTCCAAAGAAGGGCCATATGTATACAGAATGGTGTCGTTTGCGTAGAGGTGGATCAGAGAATCACCAGCAGCAAGAGCGACATCATTGATATATACAAAGAAAATAGTTGGCCGAGAATTTAACCCTGTGGCACCCCCATAGAGACTGGCAGAGGTCCGGACAACAGGCACTAAGAAATTTAACATACTGAACTCTGAGAAGTAGTTGGTGATCCAGGTGAGGCAGTCATTAGAGAAACCAAGGCTATTGAGTCTGCCGATAAGAATGCAGTGATTGACACAGTTGAAAGCCTTGGCCAGATCAATGAAGACGGCGGCACAGTACTCTCTTATCGATGGCGGTTATGATATCGTTTAGGACCTTGAGCGTGGCTGAGGTGCACCCATGACCAGCTCGGGTATCCAGATTGCATAGTGGAGAAGGTACGGTGGGATTTGAAATGATCGGTAATCTGTTTGTTAACTTGGCTTTCAAAGATTTTAGAAAGGCAAGGATGGATTTAGGGCTATAACAGTTTGGGTCTAGAGTGTCTCCCCCTTTGAAGAGGGGGATGACCGTGGCAGCTTTCCAATCTTTGGGGATCTCAGACGATACAAAAGAGAGGTTGAACAGGCTAGTAATAGGTGTCGCAACAATTTCGGCTGATCATTTTAGAAAGAGGGTCCAGATTGTCTAGCCCGCTGATTTGTTGGAATCCAGATTTTGCAGCTCTTTCAGAATGTCAGCTGTCTGGATTTGGGTGATGGAGAAGTGTGTGTGGGGGGGGGGGGCTTGGGCAAGTTTTTGCAGGGTGTGCAAAGCTGTTGACCAGGGTAGGGGTAGCCAGGTGGAAAGCATGGACAGTCGTAGAGAAATGCTTATTTAAATTATCGGATATCGTTGATGTAACGGTGGTGTCAGTGTTTCCTAGCCTCATTGCAGTGGGCAGCTGGGAGGAAATGCTCTTATTCTCTATGGAATTTACAGCGTCCCAAATCTTTTGGAATTAGTGCTACAGGATACACATTAGGATACACATTTCTGTTTGAAAAAGCAGTTAGCTTTCCTAACTGACTGTGTATATTGATTCCTGACTTCCCTGAAAAGTTGCATATCTCGGGGGCTTTCGATGCGAATGCTGTACACCACAGGATGTTTTTGTGCTGGTCAAGGACAGTCAGGTCTGGGGTGAACCAAGGGCTATATCTGTTCTTAGTTCTACATTTTTTGAACGGGGCATGCTTATTTAAGATGGTGAGGAAAGCACTTTTAAAGAGCAACCAGGCATCCTCTACTGACGGGGATGAGGTCAATATCCTTCCAGGATACCCGGGCCAGGTCCATTAGAAATATACCACAAATTATAGTTTCACTTTGCTCACTGAGCTCTTCTGTGCAGATGACCCCTTCGCTATCCGGGCCCCATCTCTCAAATCCACTGTCTTACTTCCTTGAGCTCTGCCCATCGGCTACTTTTGGAATGTTACGGTGTCTTATAAAATGTTGAACAATGGTTGTTATTCAAAATGTTTTCAATAAAATATTGGTTTTTAAAAATCTGGGTTTTTTGTTTTTTTACATAGATGTCCACCACACCTTGTCATTCCCCCCACACCCATATATTTTTTAGGTACATTAGTATATTATGTATAACTTACATTGATTTGTTTTATATACGGAAATGATCATAATCTAAAAAAAAAAAGGTTGGGCGGAAATATCTTATTTTTATTATCTTTTTCAGCTGTCACAAAGGCAAGTCTATAAATTCAGGCGTCGTGTTGAATTATTCATATTAGGAAAATCTTAAATCTCTTAAAATACTCAATACACAAATGTATAAGAAATGTGTTAAATTAATTACTTCATTTTTAACAAAAATGGATGTTTAATGACGTGATGGAAATAAAATGTGTCTATGGCTGTCTGAGAAAAATATGTACATTCCTGAATAGGACAATAGCAGCCATTATCAGATATTTTCTAGACAAATCAAATAATTATAATACTGGTAAAATGGTGTTTCAATAACTTTTCATTTCTGAAAGCTTGCAGGGCCAAAGTGCCCTAAATTGCAGAATCACCCCAGCTACATAGGGGTAAGTTACAATCAAACAATAGCCACACAACATAGTTTCAACAAGTTAATTACTCAAAAGCCATGCAGGGCAGTGTAAAAATTAATCATTAATGTCATCTGCAGGACATGTGACATGTTGACAATTGTTTTTGATGGAGTGGTTTCTTTAACAAGCATGCATCTACATCAGTGAACAAAAACAAAAACATTGTGGCCATTACATATTCCAGTTGACCCTTATGAAACGAAGGAAGTGTATGCAGAAGTGTAGGACACTTTTAGAGTACATCTTCCTTCACAGATGTGTATACATTAGTTTAGTGAAAGCAAGATAATCACTCTTTTAAAGTAGCTTCACCAACAAGATCGGGGATGATTACGTCAATTACCTGTAATGGTACCCTAGGGGCCCTGGAGCTACACAGACAACTAGAACCAACCACTAGAGAGCAGTCTTCAAACAGCGCTTACACTAAAAGGGCATTATCAGCATTTTCACAGTTTCATAGTATTCTTCCAACCTCAGTGTGGAAATATGATATAAAACACTGGAGAAAAAAAAAACACAAAAAAAAACTGGGCCTTTAAGGTCCACAGCATCATTAACTTTACCAAGGTCCAGGACATAGTATATCTAAAGTAGATTGGCAGAAAGTATTCTGGACTGAGACTCTGGTTCAGGCCCACTCCCTGTCCAGTATTCCATACTCCCTGTCCAGTATTCCATACTCCAACAGAGGCTGGTCCCTCATCAGCTGAGCCACACTCACAAACCCTACAGTCTGAGAGAGAGAGAGAGAGAGACTAGTATGGCACTACTGTACCTGATCTTGTCCAATAAGAAACACACATTTTTATTTTCTGTTGTAAAATGTTCTTCTACGTGACCCTTATGTTGTTCCACTATACCCCACAGTGCCCTCTAGTGGTTCCCACCTCCACTAGCGCCACTGCCAGAGATGACCAGATGATGAGATGCAGAACAAAAAGCAAGGCCTCCTCCAGCTTCACCTGGCAGCCCTGAGGGAGAGGACACACACACACACAGGGTAAGGGGAGTGACATCTCTCTGGAATTAAATGCTGTCCAGATGTGTATCTACATACCTTTGGATCACCACAGAGGGCCAGGGTGTGTGTGTGTGTGTGTGTGTGTATATATACCTTTGGATATAGTAGCCCGGGCAGCTCCAGGGTACCGTTGCAGGTGTGGTAGGTGTAATTACAGCAGCTGTGAGGTACACTGCCCCGCCCACTGTGGTTAAACCAGGGCGTGGCCAACCAGTCACGGTAGTCATAGATTCCACAGCACTGCAACTGGAGAGCATTCACATCACAGAGTCATTAGATCAGTTCAGATTCCCTCCCCCCCTCTCTCTCACACACGCACACACACACACAACCTCTTTCTGTGTGGCGTCCACAGCATCGGAGTATGGGTCCTGACATCTTCCTGTGTATCTTTGAAAAACACTGCTGAAGGGAGCCAGCTCTGAGTCCACCTGAAAGCAGGTCAGTCACATCATGTTATTTATCATAAGTATAACATACAGTGAGTGTACAAAACATTAAGGACACCTTCCTAATTTTGAGTTGCACCCCGCACTTTTTCCCTCAGAACAGCCTCCATTCCTCGGGGCATGGACTCTACAAGGTGTCGAAAGTGTTCCACAGGGATGCTGGCCCATGTTGACTCCAATGATTCCCACAAGTTGGCTGGATGTCCTTTGGGTGGTGGACCATTCTTGATACACACAGGAAACTGGTGTGAAAAAAATAGCAGCGTTGCAATTCTTGACACAAACCGGTATCAAAGGCACTTAGATCTTGTCTTACCCATTCATCCTCTGAATGGCACACTTACACAATACATGTCTCAATGGTCTCAAGACTTTAAAAATCATTCTTCAACCTGTGTCCTCCCCTTCATCTACACTGATTGAAGTGGATTTAACAAGTGACATATATAAGGGATCATAGACTGACCAGGTGAAAGCTGTCATGGAAAGAGGTGTCCTTGTTGTTTTGTACACTCAGTGTAGAATGTCAAATACGGTGATGTGTGCTCTTTCGGTAGTTTTGTAAAGCCATATATATATCTAAGTACCTTTCCTGCGTTGACATAGGCCAGAGCAGCAGCAGTTGCCTCCAGGCAGAAAACCACAACCAGCAGATAGACAAACTGAAATGCCCAAAACCATGGCAACATATAAGCTGTATCCCAAACTGTAGAGGAAGCATGAGCTATGAAAAGCAAAAAATACATACATGTTCTTATATTCAGACACACGCAAGTACACAAACACTCACTCACCACACCCTGCAGCAAGGCTGACTTTCTGAGGGACACCCAGATGCCCAGTCCTCCACTGGCCAATAGGAGAGTAGCGCTGGCCAGAGCTAGGCATGCTGGGAGGATGATGTATGTGTGGGTGAAGAAGATGCCATTGTGTCTGTAGTTCAACAACAGGTACATACCACTCAGACCTACCACCAGACCTGCCACCTAGAGATGGAGGGAGACAGTGTTTATCATATCATTCAGTAGTAAATCATTCTTGTGACGGTGCAGTGCAGAACTAATTCAGAAAAAATCTTAATGTATATCTTTCTGAAAATATGTATGTGTGTGCTCTTGTAAAATAATGAAATCCCACTAGCTCTGAGGCTTCCTTAGTTCTCACGGAATTACACACACACACACACACACACACACACACACACACCTTTTCAGTTAGTCAACAGCATCTAGGCAATTAATCTGTAAACATGTAGCAAGAATGAATAGAAGCGAGACAGAGTGTTGGCTAGACAATACGAAGCACATTCTGTCTTTTAATGATATACATTATAGTTTTTTCAGTGGGCAAGATGAACAATACATATCAAAAGTGCATAGAAATATGAAATAGGCTGAAGTTAAACAAATATTACAATACGTATAAATGATGCCATTCCTTGACGTATGTTAGCTTAAACAGTTTTACAGGACGTACAAAGCAGAAGCACATTATGGTCAGCGGTGTATCGGAATTTGCGTAGTGCTGTAAGATCTTACCCATAGAAGTTGGCAAGTTATCTGAATAACTATTTTTAAAGCTCGTCGTCTTGTTTCACCCATTTTATCTCAAACAGCAGCGCTCTGTGTATTTGAAGAAGTTATATATTTACTTAGTCACGGGGTTTACTCCATACAGCACAGACATTCCACCACAGCAGAATGTCAAGTTGTAATATCAAGAAACAAAACAAGGTGGAAAAATAAAGTTATAACCAATTCTACATCATAAGTGTGCACGCATAACTTGCCGTTTTTCTCCAACCGCATCAAATTATTCAGGCATTTCTCAAAAGAGAGAGAAGCAGCAGCATGACAGCGTAAGGAAGTAGCGGAAGGATTTTACATTAACCCCATAGCTCCCACTGGGTGCCTGAGCAGAGCTGGTGTATACAGTTACATGGTACATCATGTATTTTACACTGGAGCCTGCTCCTCCTCTCACGTTAATCAGCCAATCAATCAATTAA
>NC_092164.1:17296038-17298538 GCF_045791955.1 Oncorhynchus clarkii lewisi | reverse complement strand
CAGAGTAGTAATGTTGGACAGGCGGGTAGGTACAGGTAGCGATCGGTTGAAGAGCATGCATTTAGTTTTACTTGTATTTAAGAGCAATTGGAGGCCACGGAAGGAGAGTTGTATGGCATTGAAGCTTGCCTGGAGGGTTGTTAACACAGTGTCCAAAGAAGGGCCAGAAGTATACAGAATGGTGTCGTCTGCGTAGAGGTGGATCAGAGACTCACCAGCAGCAAGAGCGACCTCATTGATGTATACAGAGAAGAGAGTCGGTCCAAGAATTGAACCCTGTGGCACCCCCATAGAGACTGCCAGTCCGGACAGCAGACCCTCCGATTTGACACACTGAACTCTATCAGAGAAGTAGTTGGTGAACCAGGCGAGGCAATCATTTGAGAAACCAAGGCTGTCGAGTCTGCCGATGAGGATGTGGTGATTGACAGAGTCGAAAGCCTTGGCCAGATCAATGAATACGGCTGCACAGTAATGTTTCTTATCGATGGCGGTTAAGATATCATTTAGGACCTTGAGCGTGGCTGAGGTGCACCCATGACCAGCTCTGAAACCAGATTGCATAGCAGAGAAGGTATGGTGAGATTCGAAATGGTCGGTAATCTGTTTGTTGACTTGGCTTTCGAAGACCTTAGAAAGGCATGGTAGGATAGATATAGGTCTGTAGCAGTTTGGGTCAAGAGTGTCACCCCCTTTGAAGAGGGGGATGACCGCAGCTGCTTTCCAATCTTTGGGAATGTCAGACGACACGAAAGAGAGGTTGAACAGGCTAGTAATAGGGGTGGCAACAATTTTGGCAGATAATTTTAGAAAGAAAGGGTCCAGATTGTCTAGCCCGGCTGATTTGTAGGGGTCCAGATTTTGCAGCTCATTCAGAACATCAGCTGAGCAGATTTGGGAGAAGGAGAAATGGGGAAGGCTTGGGCGAGTTGTTGTGGGGGGTGCAGTGCTGTTGACCGGGGTAGGAGTAGCCAGGTGGAAAGCATGGCCAGCTGTAGAAAAATGCTTATTGAAATTCTCAATTATGGTGGATTTATCAGTGGTGACAGTGTTTCCTATCTTCAGTGCAGTGGGCAGCTGGGAGGAGGGGTTCTTATTCTCCATGGACTTTACAGTGTCCCAGAACTTTTTTGAGTTAGTGTTGCAGGAAGCAAATTTCTGCTTGAAAAAGCTAGCCTTGGCTTTTCTAACTGCCTGTGTATAATGGTTTCTAGCTTCCCTGAACAGCTGCATATCACGGGGGCTGTTCGATGCTAATGCAGAACGCCATAGGATGTTTTTTTGTTGGTTAAGGGCAGTCAGGTCTGGGGAGAACCAAGGGCTATATCTATTCCTGGTTCTAAATTTCTTGAATGGGGCATGTTTATTTAAGATGGTTAGGAAGGCATTTTTAAAAAATATCCAGGCATCCTCTACTGACGGGATGAGATCAATATCCTTCCAGGATACCCCGGCCAGGTCGATTAGAAAGGCCTGCTCGCTGAAGTGTTTCAGGGAGCGTTTTACAGTGATGAGTGGAGGTCGTTTGACTGCTGACCCATTACGGATGCAGGCAATGAGGCAGTGATCGCTGAGATCTTGGTTGAAAACAGCAGAGGTGTATTTAGAGGGCAAGTTGGTTAGGATGATATCTATGAGGGTGCCCGTGTTTAAGGCTTTGGGGAGGTACCTGGTAGGTTCATTGATAATTTGTGTGAGGTTGAGGGCATCACGTTTAGATTGTAGGATGGCTGGGGTGTTAAGCATGTTCCAATTTAGGTCGCCTAGCAGCACAAGCTCTGAAGATAGATGGGGGGCAATCAGTTCACATATGGTGTCCAGAGCACAGCTGGGGGCAGAGGGTGGTCTATAGCAGGCGGCAACGGTGAGAGACTTGTTTTTAGAGAGGTGGATTTTTAAAAGTAGAAGTTCAAATTGTTTGGGTACAGACCTGGATAGTAGGACAGAACTCTGCAGGCTATATTTGCAGTAGATTGCAACACCGCCCCCTTTGGCAGTTCTATCTTGTCTGAAAATGTTGTAGTTTGGAATTAAAATGTCTGAATTTTTGGTGGTCTTCCTAAGCCAGGATTCAGACACAGCTAGAACATCCGGGTTGGCAGAGTGTGCTAAAGCAGTGAATAGAACAAACTTAGGGAGGAGGCTTCTAATGTTAACATGCATGAAACCAAGGCTATTACGGTTACAGAAGTCGTCAAAAGAGAGCGCCTGGGGAATAGGAGTGGAGCTAGGCACTGCAGGGCCTGGATTCACCTCTACATCGCCAGATGAACAGAGTAGTAGTAGAATAAGGGTGCGGCTAAAAGCAATAAGAATTGGCATGTTTAGAACGTCTGGAACAGAGAGTAAAAGGAGGTTTCTGGGGGCGATAAAATAGCATCAAGGTATAATGTACAGACAAAGGTAAGGTAGGATGTGAATACAGTGGAGGTAAACCTAGGTATTGAGTGATGAAGACAGAGATATTGTCTCTAGAAACATAATTGAAACCAGGAGATGT
>NC_092164.1:17261038-17288538 GCF_045791955.1 Oncorhynchus clarkii lewisi | reverse complement strand
CCTAGCATGTCTGTACACACATCACACCTGGAGAGGCTGTCGATGCGTACTCCGTATTTGGTCTCTGTGTCTTTGGAGTCCATTTTGACGCTGAACTCTTTGTCCAACAGGAGAACAAAGGAAATGGCTCCTGAGTCTGGCTTCATGTAGAAGAGGAACGAATCCTTCATCACCAACCAGCTACACACACACACACACAGGGAGAGATACATCAGTGTGTGCGCGTGAATGTTTGTGCGTGCATTGTGTTTGTACGTGTGTGTACTAACCGTTTAGACCAGCGGTAGCAGACTTCACTGTGACCACAGCAGTTCAAGCCTGGGATACGATGACCTCCGGAACGCTTGTGTATCATCCCCTCCCTGAAACATGTTTAAATGATGAATACACAAAATAAAACAAATCTATTTTCAGCTATTCCAATAACAATGGGCATGACGGCGCAGTCATAAAGACAGGATCTGTTAATGAATCTGTTGTTCCTCACAGTCCTTTAGGTCCCAGGTCATGGATGAAGGACATCTGGCTGACGTCTATAAACTCCATCTGAGGAGAGAGAGGAACCGTATTAATGGGTATTAGATAAAGAGAGAAGTAGTAGTTGTTCCAGCTCCGGTCGCCTATAGTCTAGTCTAGTTTAGTAGTAGAGGGGCTATGTCATCAGCCCTCAACCCTCAAAGTTCCGTAATGGGGTGTTGCAGGAATTAAATTCCTCTATGTTTTAACACCCAATTAAAATTAAACACTGTCAATTCATAAGGATTTGTATGACCCTTATTTTATCAAATGGACAGAGCCCAGTCTTAAAGTCAACCAGCAGCTTTTATTCACGATAGTACTGCCCATTACACATTTTACCACAGGTTATAAACTGAAAATGACGTCATTAGTTTCAGTACTAGCCCATGTCATCTCCGCTGTAGTACAATGGCTGTATGGTTCTCACATGTCTCTCCCTATTTAAGATAATATATTACCGAGCCAAGGCCATGCTTGTGTAGATAAGCCTTCTAGCCAGACTGGCTATAAGTTCATTCATTTCTACCATGGTACAGACAGTCATTGTTCTAATTCTTGATTATATTTACACACATTATATTCAGTACTAGGATTAGAAAGAAAATTCATACATATACAGTGACACAATAGTATTCTGATTAGTACATATACAGTAACATAATAGTATTCTGATTAGTACATATACAGTAACATAATAGTATTCTGATTAGTACATATACAGTAACATAATAGTATTCTGATTAGTACATATACAGTGACATAATAGTATTCTGATTAGTACATATACAGTAACATAATAGTATTCTGATTAGTACATATACAGTAACATAATAGTATTCTGATTAGTACATATACAGTGACATAATAGTATTCTGATTAGTACATATACAGTAACATAATAGTATTCTGATTAGTACATATACAGTAACATAATAGTATTCTGATTAGTACATATACAGTAACATAATAGTATTCTGATTAGTCAGTCCTGATTGAAATGTATACATAATTAGTCATCATTGATAAAAATTCCCTTAACATGGGGCCAAAATGGCAGCCATCTTGTTCAGGGAGAAATTCAAAACCAGTCTAATTGCAATGAATGGCAGTAGAGGCCTAATCCTGGTTTTACTTATGCAGGGAAAAAAAAGTAAGGCATGTGGTGTATCAGAAATTGTGTAATGGAATTATAGTCAACCTAGAATATTGTCATATCATTTTAAATACAGTTTATACAGGTTTTATACACATTTTCTGTATAAATAGCCTCTAAATATATGTAAACAGACCGTACATGCCTCAGATTTCTTGGAAAGCTGAAAGTGCCATTATATGATACAATATCAGAAGTCCTATCATCAACTGATTTGAGACAGTGTATGGCTGTGGATT
Organism: Oncorhynchus clarkii lewisi; assembly: GCF_045791955.1. Classification (NCBI taxonomy): domain Eukaryota; kingdom Metazoa; phylum Chordata; class Actinopteri; order Salmoniformes; family Salmonidae; genus Oncorhynchus; species Oncorhynchus clarkii. Next base: position 17,286,627 of record NC_092164.1, on the reverse strand, counting down.
GACTGTATTGTTTGAATAGAATGTTGGCATATTGGCAGTTAATTAAAAAAAATCTATCCTCTAAAAGGGTCTGGCTGGTTAACACAAATCCAGTCCAGATAAATTCTTCAAATTCTGTATTTGACACAATATCTTATCACAGCACTGGAAAACCATGGTTGACCAACTCCCTGACCATCATAAGAATCATGAGTAGGTTCATGAGTAGTACTCACAGTGTGGTAGTATTTCCTGTACATGGCCATCCTTAGAAGCTTGTTCAGATAATCTTCCAGCTGTTTCTGTACAGGGAACATAATAAATGCAGTATTACTACAGTAGATGTACTGTACAGTGTTTATATGAAGTATATACTGTATTCTTCTATAAAGTTAAAACGACAAGCACACTCAAACACACCTACCCTTCTGCTGTAGACCTGTTCGTCTTGTGCCAACTCATCTCCGCCACGCGGTAGCTCCGGCATATGTCTGGCTTCACTCTTCTTCATTGTCCTCCTCCTCGTTGTGTGGCTGAGAGAGAGAGAGAGAGAGAGAGAGAGAGAGAGAGAGAGAGAGAGAGAGAGAGAGAGAGAGAGAGAGAGAGAGAGAGAGAGAGAGAGGAGAGAGAGAGAGAGAGAGAGACAGAGAGAGAGGAGAGCGAGAGAGAGAGACAGAGACAGAGAGAGAGGAGAGAGAGAGAGAGAGAGAGAGAGAGAAAGAGGAGAGAGAGAGCGAGAGAGAGGGAGAGAGAGACAGAGAGAGAGAGAGAGGGAGAGAGAGACAGAGAGAGAGAGAGAGAGAGAAAGAGGAGAGAGAGAGAGAGGTAAGGAGTGGTAAGGTAGGGTCACTCACTGGTATTGGGGATAAATAAAATGTACATCTACTGTACATCTACTGTACCGTGAAGAAATATTTCTATGATCAAAATTTGTAGTATCTCATTTAGTATTTGATCACTTTACTTTTCTATTTGGATTTCATGTAATGGACACAAAATAATCAAAATTGGTGAAGTGAAATTTAAAAAATAACTTGTTTCAAAAAAAGAATAAAAAGGCAAAAAAAGAAAAGTGGTGCATGCATGTATTCACACCCTTCGCTATGAAACCCCTAAATAAGATCTGGTGCCTTCAGATGTCACATAATTACTTAAATAAAGTCCACCTGTGTGCAGGTATGTGGGAGACTCCCCAAACATATGGAAGAAGGGTGGTCAGATGAAACTAAAATTGAGCTTTTTGGCTTTTAAGGAAAATGCTATGTCTGACGCAAACCCAACACCTCTCATCACCCCGAGAACACATCCCCACAGGGAAACATGGTGGTGGCAGCATCATGCTGTGGGAATGTTTTTCATAGGCAGGGACTGGGAAACTGGTCAGAATTGAAAAGATGATGGATGGGGCTAAATACAGGGAAATTCTTGAGGGAAACCTTTCAGTCTTCCAGAGATTTGAGACTGGGACGTAGGTTCACCTTCCAGCAGGACAATGACCCTAAGTATACTGCTAAAGCAACACTCGAGTCGTTTAAGAGGAAACATTTAAATGTCTTGGAATGGCCTAGTCAAAGCCCAGACCTCAATCCATTTGAGAATCTGTGGTACGACCTGAGATTGCTGTACACCAGCGGAACCCATCCAACTTGAAGGAGCTGGAGCAGTTTTGCCTTGAAGAATGGGCAAAAATCCCAGTGGCTAGATGTGCCAAGCTTATAGAGACATATGCCAAGAGACTTGCAGCAGTAATTGCTGAAAAAGGTGGCTCTACAAAGTATTGACTTTGGGGGAGGTGAATAGTTATGCACGCTCAAGTTTTCTGTTTTTTTGTCTCATTTGTTGTTTGTCTCACAAGAAAAATATTTGGCATCTTCAAAGTGATAGGCATGTCGTGTAAATCAAATGATACAACCCCCCCAAAAAAATATATTTTACTTCCAGGTTGTAAGGCAACAAAATAGGAAAAATGCCAAGAGGGGTGAATGCTTTCACATGCCACTGTATTTGTGTGTGTGTCTGTGTGTGAGTGTACCTGCGGGAGGGTAGCGGCACCCTCATGAACATCTTGTATCGGACCAGTTCTCTGTGGAGGTCCATGAAGTGTTTCTCCTTTCTCTTGACCACCCAGCTGAACTCTCCATGTCTCAGCTCAATCTTAAACACTGCAGGCTGACTCTACACAGACAGAGATCAAGTGTGAATGTGTGCGTGTGTGTGAGCGTGCATGTGTGTGTGGGTACCTTGTTGACACTCCTCTGTGCCGTGATGTTGAACCTGTCCTGGGCTGTGTTGAACCTCTCCACCTCCAGTATCTTAGCAGTGATGGGGACAGTAGGGAGATAGACCCTGGCTTCAGACTCCTTAAAACCCACGGTGTGATACACAGCACTGAACCCTATACGACTGTCCCCTGGAGAGGTAGCGAAAAAGCCAATTGGATACATCTCTCATCATATCATTCATATCAAGAGCTCTCACACACACACACACACACACACATACACACACCTATGGTGGTAGGGTCATTGTCAGTCTCCTCTCCATCTCCCATGTCCAACTCTCTGGTGTCCAAACTCTCAACTACGTCCGACATCTTCCTGCTGATGCCGAGGCCGTCTGTGATGTCACCGGGTTCCACAGCAATGTCAGAGGGGTCAGAGGTCGTCAGTTGAAGGCGGTGGGGGGGGTCTTTATCCAGCATGCTTAGCTCTCAGCCGTCAGAACAGGGCACACCTGGATGAGAGGAGGAGAAGAGAGGAGAACTTGAACTGTTGAATAGTCATAACGTTGTCTGCTTTGTAGAGAAGTTGTTTCTGTCCAAGAGTAAGAGACAGCTGTATGTTGCGCTGCATGTATTATCACTTTCTACTGCAGTGCAGATCATCCCTGCAGCAGTGTGTGTGGGTGTGTGGGTGGGTGGGTGTGTGTGTGTATGTACGTTCTTGCCTGTGTGTGAACTTGAATTTGAGGGAGAAACACACATACCTGACATCCTTCCCCTCAAATTCAAGACTCCCACACACACACACATCCCAGAATAGAACCAATGGCTGTCCACTAACAGTAGAGGGCCATTGGTTAGAGATGCTGCTACCTCATTGGCTGACGCTGGCCCTGCAGAGAGCTACAGGAAGTCAATGGAAGCTGTCTTCCAAAATAGTAGAGTATAGAACAGTGTGTGTGTATAATGGGTAGGACTGGACCAGTACTATAATTAATGTCTTACTGGAGACTATAATGCCAGTCATTAAAGCTCTGCTTGTACTCTACAGTAAGACTCTCAGCACACAGAGTAGACTACATATCACTGCCAGGGTCAGAGAGAAATAATCATCTTAACAGGCACTGGGCCTTTCCAAACACACCACATTAAAGACAGAACCCAAGTGTGTGTGTCCTTAGTGCAACGCCAAGCCAGACAGACAGACAGGCGGGGCTCCATGGCAACAAGAGGGATGTGATGTCATTTCTGGTCAGAAGCCTAGAAAGTTCTCTGAGGAATGTCAAGGCCGGCGTGCGCACACACTCACACACACACATTTGACTGTAAAACTCTGTTGGCTTACAACAGTGTCTGGCTCTTTGTGTGTGGTAGCATGTTGAGTCTTGTTTTGTGTGTGTTACGCTGTCATGATGACGTCTGTGTGTGTCAGTGAGTTCTGTCTGGCCTCAGAAGACCTTCAGATAATCTTCTAGACTAGTGTGTTGTATTTGGTGTCCTATTTGTATTTGTATTTATGAGGGATCCCCGCTACTTCCTGCCAAGGCAGCAGCTACTCTTCCTGGGGTACAAACAAGTTAAAGCACTTACATTACACATAAAACAAAAGACAAAACAGTCCATCATATAACGTTATTACATCACTGCATATCTACAATACAAATACCTTTTTTTTTTTTTGCGTATTACGCATGCTCAGAATGATAGCAGACACTGTGTGTGAAGCTGTGTATGTGTGTGATTTATGTCAGTGGGGCATCGCCCACCCTAGTGTCTTGGGTTTCCGCCCACTATAGCGATGACCTAGAAGTCAGCCGTAGCACGGCACAGTGTGTGTGTGTGTGTGTGGGTTTGAATTCTCTCTCTCTCTTTCCGTCGCTCACTCTCTGTGACACACACACACACACGGACACAAACACACACACACACCGCTTTAGGTCTCGCCCGAGGCCTCTGTCATGTCCCAGTGGAATGGAATTGTTATTCTTCAGTCAGTACTAGAATGAATGGGATCAGAGAAAGAGAGAGGGGGGGGGGTGATAGAGAGAGAGAGGGGGTTAAAGAAGAGGGGGAGAGAGAGTGAGAGAGAGAGAGAGAGAGAGAGAGGTAGCAAGAGATGACAGATGGAGTGTTGCTTTTATCTACTTCCTGTTTCCTGTCCGGGGTTGTCATGATGATGGTTTTTGGCAAATAGGAGAAAACTATAAATACCAGCTACTCTATGTCGCCAAACATTATCCTTCCTTATTTTTCTATTCATTTTTGATAAATTGTTATCTACACACGCACAAAGACACACACACACACACACACGCACATACCAGAAAGATAAGTGAGAAGAGATTTGTGGACACAACATGGCATTTACAGTCAATGTGGTGCCAACCTCCGCCTAGCACAGATGACAGAGAGAGAGCAACAGAGTGAGAGAGTGGACTGTGACACCTCTGTCTCTGCCTACACTAAAGCTGTTTATTATCTAATCATTTAAACACTGGAGAAAGAGAAAGAGGGAGAGAGAGAGAGAGAGAGAGACAGATCGAGAGAGAGAGAGAGACAGAGAGAGAGAAAGAGAGAGAGAGAGAGAGAGAGAGAGAGAGAGAGAGAGAGAGGGGGGGGGGGTAATTATTATCACCAGAGCTGAGTCCTGCTGGCTGTAGTACAAGGCTTCATTGTACACATCTTTCTAACACAAAAAAAAAGTATTCTACTTTCCAGCAGGTGGTTTGAGTTTACATGTTGGCTTGCTCTCTGAGCTGAAACCACCTGTGTGTGTGGGGACCAAAAGTTGCCACAAGGATAGTGAAACAAGGAAAATTCTCCCACATGGGGACATTTCCCACATCCCCATGAGGACAATGACTATGTTAATCTTAGGGGTTAGGTTTAGGGTTAGAATTAGGGTTAGAATTAGGGATAGGGTTAGAGTTAGGGATTAGGGGTTAGGGTTAGGTTTAGAATTAGGGATAGGGTTAGAGTTAGGGATTAGGGTTAGGTTTAGGGTTAGAATTAGGGTTAGAATTAGGGACAGGGTTAGAGTTAGGGATTAGGGGTAAGGGTTAGAATTAGGGATAGGGTTAGAGTTAGGGATTAGGGGCTAGGGTTAGGGGTGAGGGAAAATAGGATTTTGAATGCAAAAATAATGTGTGTGTGTGTGTGTGTGTGTGTGTGTGTGTGTGTGTGTGCACGTGTGTGTGGGAATGAGAGTGTGCACCGTTTCACAAATGTTGACAATGACTGTTACAGTTATCCTATTTGGATGAATGACTGATCAAACATAATGACTGATCAAATATAATGACTGATCAAACATAATGACTGATCAAACATACTGACTGATCAAATATAATGACTGATCAAACATACTGACTGATCAAACATACTGACTGATCAAACATAATGACCGATCAAACATAATGACTGATCAAACATAATGACTGATCAAACATACTGACTGATCAAATATAATGACTGATCAAACATAATGACTGATCAAACATAATGACTGATCAAACATACTGACTGATCAAATATAATGACTGATCAAACATAATGACTGATCAAACATAATGACTGATCAAATATAATGACTGATCAAACTAGACAGAATGACAAGACAGAGAGCTAGTCAATACAGTCAGACTAGACCTCGTCATCCAGCCAGAGGCTTCTAACTGCTCCACCATAGTTAATATGTATTCAGGAACAGGATGTGTAGAGCAGAGAGAGGGAGACAAGAGGTCATGAAACTCAGCTATGATTGTTTTGTTAGGAGAGGAGCCCAGCAGAACTGTGTAATGTCTTATATCACCTACAACAACAAAGAGACTCGGTGTAGTCTTTGAAACGTTGAATCTGTTCTACAAATGTGGCAAGTAACAACGTTACCAATAAAGACGGCACATGTACTGGTGAGGAGAAAATAAGAGGGAGGAAAGGCGAGAAGGAGAGGGAGAGTGAGAGAGCAGTAGGGTGAGGAGAAGGGGATATGAACAAGGGAGTGAGTTGAAGGAAATGGAGAGGGAAGAAAAGGAGAGAGGGAGAGAACAGAGAACAGAACTGTTCAGCTAGCGAGGGACAGTCAGTCAGACATTTCAAAAGCAGCAACAAGCTTTCACAACATGGTGGGAGAGAGAGAGATAAGGTACACACACACACACACACACACACTACTTCTCCATTGGAACAAATATAGAACAGGGTGACAGAGAGAGAGAAAGAAAAACTTCACTGACCTGCTCCTGTCCTCATTTTGATTTGTCCCTCTTCTAGACTACTGAGTAGACTAAACACACACATGTGCACACACTACAAACATACACACACCCTATACACACTCAGTGTACTGTTCCTCTTGTATAACAGAGTGTATGTGAACGAATGTACTGTGGAAACAATTCCTCGAAGAAAATTCCTCAAGAGAGGAGGGGCTACCAAACTCTAAACCAATCAGCTGCATTGAAACAGTCATACCCTCCCTCTGGGTTCTCTCATTGGGGGAATCTGCAGGAATCTGAGCTGAGTTGGAGGGCTTTGGGTAAGGGGAGGGATTAGAGCAGAGATCAAAAAATTCTAAGACTGACAGCCTACAGGAAGGAGGTCAGAGACCTGACATTGTGCTACCAGGACAACAACCTCTCCCTCAACGTCAGCAAGACAAAGGAGCTGATCGTGGACTACAGGAAACGGAGGGCCGAGCACACCTCCATTACATCGACAGGCCTGTAGTGGAGCAGGTCGAGAGCTTCAAATTCCTTGGTGTCCACATCACTAAGGAATTATCATGGTCCACACACACTAACACAGTCGTGGTGAGGGCACAACAACACCTCTTCCCCCTCAGGAGGTTGAAAAGATTCAACATGGGCCCTCAGATCTTCAAAAATCTATACGGCTGCACCATTGAGAACATCTTGACTGGCTGCATCAACACTTGTTTTGATTTGGCAACTGCTTGGCATCCGACCGCAAGGCTTGAGAAAATCTTATAGGAAGAATGGGAAAAAAATACCAAATTCAGATGTGCAAAGCTAATACAGACATACCCAAGATGACTCAAAACTGTAATCGCCGCCAAAGGTGCTTCTACAAAGTCTTGACTCAGGGGTGTGTATACTTATGGAAATTTCTGTATTTAATTTTCAATACATTTTCTACAATTTCTAAAAACATGCTTTCACTTTGTCATTATGGGGTATTGTGTGTAGATGGGTGTATCACTTTTCAGGTAAGACCCAGATGCAGACAGTGTCGAAGTAACAAAAGTTTACTACTAGTACAGGGGCAGGCAAAACGAAAGGTCAAGGGCAGTCAGAGGTCAGTAATCCAGATAGGGTGCAAAAGGTCCAGAACGGCAGGCAGTCTCAGGGTCAGAGCAGGCAGGGGTCAATAATTCAGTTTGGTGTGCAAGGTACAGAACGGCAGGCAGGCTCAGGGTCAGGTCAGGCAGAATGGTCAAAACTGGAAAGAACTAGAACAGACAGGAGCAAAGGGAAAAACGCTGGTAGGTTTTGCTAAACAAAACGAACTGGCAACAGACAAACAGAGAACACAGGTATAAATACACTAGGGATAATGGGGAAGATTAGAGACACCTAAAACATGAGACAAAGGGCTATGGGAGATGTGTTTAATTCTGGAAACATGAAAAGTGGGAGGTATACAGAGGGAGATGGGCAACAGAAGACGAACAACAGATGGGCTAATGACCTTGGAGATGGGGAAAGGGCCTATAATCTAATCCGGGTGGAGAGTTTGCGGGAGGCTTTGGAAAACCGATCTACTACGGTCAGGATGGCGGTGTTGCCTTCAGACAGGGGGAGACACGTGACAAAGTCCAGGGATATATGCGAGACCAGGTACGGTGAGGGACAGGCAGTGGTTGAAGGAGAGCTTGCCGAGGAGTCTTGTTCTGTGCACAGATCGTGCATGCGGCGATGAACATGGAGAAGTCTGGAACCATGGTAGGCCACCAAAAGCGTTGTCGCACAAAGGCCGGGATCCGCCGTGAGCCCGGGTGGCAGGCTCGCAATTCTGTCATCGAGGTAGACGATGATGAACCAGTTCAGTTCATGTCGCGGAGAACATTATTAACCAGAGCCTGGAACACAGCAGGGCGTTGGTAAAGCCAAATGGCATGACCAGATACTCGTGTTGAAGGCAGTCTTCCACTCATCTCCTTCCCGTATCCGCACCAGGTGGTAGGCTTTCCGTCGGTCCAGCTTGGAGAACACGGAGGCCCCCTGGAGCAGCTCGATGGCCGAGGAGATGAGGGGTAGCAGGTAGCGATTCTTCACCGTGATGTCGTTGAGACCCGAGTAGTTTCTGCACGGGTGCAGAGTATTGTCCATCTTCTCCACAAAGAAGAACCCTGCGCCGGCGGGGAGGCAGAAGGATGGATGAACCCTGCAGCTAGGGAGTCCTCAATGTAGGTCTACGGACCCGACAGAGAGTACAGTCGTCGCTGGAGCGGAGTGGTGCCTGGGAGAAGGTAAATCCCGCAGTCATATGGTCGGTGTGGCGGAAGCGAAGTGGTCCGGGCCTTACTGAACACCTCCTCCTGGTACTCCGCGGGAATGTCAAAGAGGTCCAGGGAAACATCCGAGCCCCCAGGAAGATGTCCTGAGGCAGGCTGTGCTGACTTCAGGCAATAGGCGTAGCAGAACGAGCTCCAGCCCATGACGGCACCAGCAGAGCAGTCAATGAGGGGATTGTGTCACTGGAGCCAGGAGAATCCCAATACCACAGGAACCTGTATAGCCGTTCAGCTGGAGACAGCCTAGCTCTGCCTAGTTGCATCAGCTCGGGAAGAGGTGAATTGAGAGTCTTCGGAGACTCTTGGGGGAACTCGGGTAGCCTCGGGTTCTCTCGGCAACGGAGCCGTCTGGGACTTCCGGGATGCCTCGGAGGCGAGGTGGAATCCTTGGAGGGCGAGTGAAACCGAATCTCCTCTACTTTCTACATTCCCGTAGTCGCCCATCGATCCGAATGGACAAGGCGATGAGCGAGTTAAGATCCGTCAGTAGTTCCCGGGCTGCAAGCTCGTCCTTTACATCCTCATGCAGGGACAGCGCTTCCGGGTTCTAGGCACTCTCAGCAGCCAACGTGCGGAAATCCACCGCGTAGTCTGCCACACTGCGGGAGTCTTGCCACAGCTCGAGTAACTTCCGGGCAGCCTCTCTCTCGGACAATGGAGTATCGAAAACTTACTTTACCTCCATCACGAACTCCTCCAGACTGAAGCATACGACCGACTGTTGTTCCCATACTGCCGTAGCCCAGGCGAGAGCCCTCCCAGACATCAGCGTGATGAGGTGCGCTATCTTAGAGCGGTCCGAGGGGAAGGAGGAGGGCTGCAGCTCGAGGGTCCAGAACGGCAGGCAGACTCAGTTTCAGAGCAGGCAAGGACAATAATCCAGTGTGGTGTGGCAAAATACAGAACGGCAGGCAGGCTCAAGGTCAGGGCAGGCAGAATGGTCAAATCCGTGAAAAACTAGAAAACAGGAACTAGAACAGACAAGAGCAAGGGGGAAAACGCTGGTAGGTTTCACGAAACAAAACGAACTGGCAACAGACAGAACACGGGTATAAATACACTGAGGAATGATATAATGAGGAAGATTGGAGACACCTGGAGGGGGATGGAGACAAGCACAAAGACAGGTGAAACAGAACAGGGTGTAACAGGGTGAGAAAATAAAAATATTTAATCAATTTTGAATTCAGGCTGTAACACAACAAAATGTGGCATAAGTTAAGGGGTCTGAATACTTACTGAAGGAACTGCTTGTATCCACCTCCTTCCAGGTGTCACCCATTTTTCCCCATTATCCCCTGTGCATTTATTCCTGTGTTTTCTGTTTGTCTTTTGCCAGTTCGCCTTGTTTCGTCAGCGTGTTTTTTCCCGTACTCCTGTTCTCTCTTGTCCCTGTTTTCTTGTTCTTCCGGATTTGGCCTATTCTACCATTCCTGACCCCGAGACTGGCTGCCGTCCTGTACCTATTTGACTCTTAATCCATCCGGCCCCATCCCCCCAGTTCATGGTGGAGTTTGATGCTTTGGTGGTCGGAGTGGGAGCTGTCCTGTCCCAGCGTTCTGCCCTGGACCTAAAGCTGCATCCCTGCGCCTTCTTTTCCCATCGTCTTAACGCCACAGAGAGGAATTATGAACTATCGAGAACTATTGCAGTGAAGACGGCGTTGGAGGAGTGGAGGCACTGGTTAGAGGGGGCGGGAATATCCATTCATTGTGTGCTACGGATCACAAGAACCTGGAATATCTCTGCACCACCAATTGTCTCAACTCCAGCCAAGCTCGATGGGCCCCGCTTTACTCTCGGTTCAACTTTACCATCTCCTACCGCCCGGGGTCCAAGAATGTTAAGCTGGATGCTGGTTTGAACCTATGCCTGTTCTCGACCTGCCATTTGCCTGTCTCTTGTTGTTTTAAAAAACGACTCTGTATATTGAACCTTTCGTCTCCTGTGTCTGCATATGGGTCATATCCTGAGTCGTGTTAGTAGCTTTATTCACCTCAGTCAATAAGGGACATACATAACATTCTATCTAGGACAAACGCATGCCATTCTGCAATTTGCTGCTACGCACTAGCTCAGCAGCGAGATTAAAAACTCAAGTTTAGATTCCTGTGAAGTCAAATACTAGTTACCTAATAATTTTCTACCTCTGCTTTAGTCAACTCAACTGAGAAAAGTTGTGCTGTTCAGTGTTCACTGCAGATGCGCTCACCATAGGCCTAAAGCCAGCCAGCCAACCACAGCCTTCACTCACTCCAAGGCGTCCGCATGGCTCTAAAGCCAGCATTATGAACTGCCAGAACAAATGCACCGTCTTTTCTCTCCAATCTGAGCCAGATTGGCAGCGCTCTGACCCAATGAGAATTGGGGTTACCAAGGGTGGCCAATGATATTTCCGGGGTGGCTAGTGCCCCCCCCCCCCCCCCCTCCATTTACAGCCACTGCGCACACACACACAGACACACACCTATCCTATCCACCCTACAAGTGAATATCTCCCTCCATTTTGTGGTTGAATCTGCACATTGGTCTCCTCACTATATACACAGACTGTATCTCAAGTGCATGTGTTGTGTGTATGTGTGTGTGTTGTGTGTATCCATGTGTGTGCATATGTTTTTTTTGTGTGTGTGTGTGTGTGTGTGTGTGTGTGTGTGTGTGTGTGTGTGTGTGTGTGTGTGTGTGTGTGTGTGTGTTTGTAACGCTTGCCGTTGGGAGATAGAGAGGAGGACCAAGGTGCAGCGTGGTAAGTATTCATATTCTCTTTTAATGAAAACGAATACTCGAACAAAAACAACAAAACACGAGAACAAAACCAAAACAGTCCTGAACAGTGAAATACAAACACAGAACAGAAAATAAACACCCACGAAACACAGGTGGGAAAAGGCTACCTAAGTATGATTCTCAATCGGAGACAACTAACGACACCAACCTCTGATTGAGAACCATACCAGGCCAAACTCAAAACACAACATAGAAAAACTAACATAGACAACCCACCCAACTCACGCCCTGACCATTCTAAAACAAAGACATAACAAAAGAACTAAGGTCAGAACATGACAGTTTTAGTGTCCTTGTTAGGACCATAAGTCACAACGATGGCAAAACAAGGACAATTTTGCTATTTTGCAGGTTTTGGAAAAAGGCTATTTTAGGCTTAGGGGTTAGGTTTAGGGTTACAATTAGGGTTAGGGTTAAAATTAGGCATAAAGGTTTAGGGTTAAGAGTTTGGGTTAGGGAAAATAGGATTGTTTGGTCCCCACAAGGATGCGTGTGTGTGTGTGTGTGTGTGTGTGTGTGTGTGTGTGTGTGTGTGTGTGTGTGTGTGCAAACGTATGTGTGTGTTTATGACTGAGACTTTGACCTGGACGCTACACCACACCCTGTGAGAATGATGCTTGAGGAAGACTTATATTTTACATTTGAATAATTTCGCAGACGCTCTTATCCGGAGCGACATACAATCAATGCATACAGCTAAAGTAGTAAAGCAGTAAAACCACATATCACGATCATTGCTAGTCTTTGTTGGTTAATGTAGCTACTAGAGAAGTAGAAAAGTGATAGAAAGAGGTGAGACACACACATCCACACACACATACACATACACATACACAGACTGAGTACCTGTTGCAGTGAAAAGTTAATAGGTCACTGACTGTTGCTGTGATCAGACCTCTGGACTTCTGTCATCTGAGGTGGCTTCTCTCTCTCTACTGCTCTATATGTCGACTTACTCGTTCTCACTCTTTCTGCGTATGTGTGTGTGTATGTGTGTGTGTGTGTGTGTGTGGTCATAAATGTCCTGGTGTAGGTAAACAGCACAGAGCAAAGGGCAGAGTAATAATCTCCCCAAGAACTTCCATCATAGATCATAATCTGGCCATACTGTTGGCCACACACAAACACACACACACAAACACCCACATGAACACACACACATGCAGGGTTTGCTTTAACCATTAGGTGGCGTGCTAGGTCTAAGCTCGGGCTGCCAGTAAGACCCCCTCCCTCTCTTGAGTTTTTCTGTTGTGACAGTTGTTTCTGCTCCATTCAATTATGCGAAAAACTAGAGCATGTGTGCAATGTGTGAATGTGCCATATTTAAAAACGTTGTTTTTTTCTCTTTAGAGATTTCCCATCAAATCACAGAGGAGGACATGATCGATTGATCTTATGAGGAGGCTCCAGAGAGAGAGAGAGAGAGAGAGAGAGAGAGAGAGAGAGAAAGAGAGAGAGAGAGAGAGAGAGAGACATTTGGACTGCGTTTCTGAAACCATAATATTCAATGTCACAGACTCATAGAGGATGTTGATGTTGTTTGGATGTTTTTGTTGTTTACCCATTTCTCTTGGCTGAGTGGTTGGAGGAACTTTCCAGTGTCACATCACCAAACCCTGACTATGACTCACCTTCAGTCTAGGTTACCGTGTTTTCATCTGACGCATAAGAACGCATGAAGGGGACAGAGCAAGAGAGGGTCGCTTTTTGGAGGATGTTGTTTTAGAAGGTCGTATTTGCTCGTTCATCAAAAGTATATCTATGTGATTCAGACCAATATATATGCCTATCAATACCAGAGGAAAAGGAATATCAGATCCTATTCATATTTGTTTAATACTTTTGTACAATGCGCTCAAAGGATGCTAGTATAATTTTCTTTCTTCAGACATGTATTTTAGCTTGTGATATATTTAATAACATTCAAAGGCTATACTTTATTTCTTACAAGTCAAATCATTTTGTAAATGGAAGACAAGATGGGAAGGTGTGTTGTATTGCTCCAGTGCAAGACTGTTCTAAAATAGAGGAGGACTCGGAGCTTAACTGCTGTTGGTAAAACCATACGATCCTTTACGCATCACGCGGCGCGCACGCACGCAGCGGAATTAGAGGACATGCGGAGACAAGAGGAGCGCGCCAGCCGCCCCAAGGAGAACCTCCAGCCGCGTGAATGACCCGCTGGCAGCATGCGCTCCTGGCCCAACCGAACTGACTGTCTCTCTCCCGTTAACTGCAGCTGGGAGGATAACTACTGGAACTACTACTTTAACGGGAGCTACCAGGGTCCCGTGCCCCCCGAAAACCTATTCCCCATCCCCGTTCTAATGGGAATCACCATCACCTGTACTCTCCTGTTCCTAGCGGGAGTGGCCGGGAATGTAATGACTATACTGGTCGTGTCTAAGTACAGAGACATGAGAACAACCACTAACCTCTACTTATGTAGCATGGCTGTCTCAGACTTGTTGATATTCCTCTGTATGCCCCCTGATGTGTATCGGTTATGGAAGTACAGGCCATGGATATTTGGAGATACATTCTGTAAGCTGTTTCAGTTCGTTAGTGAGTGCTGTACTTATTCAACGATTTTGAATATAACCGCTCTGTCCGTGGAGCGGTACCTGGCCATCTGCTTCCCACTTCGCGCCAAACGCCTGGTCACCAAGCGACGCGTCCGTGCACTCATCCTCTTTCTCTGGCTCGTGTCGCTGTTGAGCGCGGGACCTGTCTTCGTTCTGGTGGGAGTGGAGCACGAGACTCGCCCAGCGGCGGGAAACTCTGTGACTGCTGGTGGGGCGGAAGGACAGACAGAGATAGACACTAGCGAGTGTAAACCCACGCAGTACGCGGTTGAGTCTGGGCTTCTAGCCGCCATGGCGTTGGTTAGCTCTGTGTTTTTCTTCCTGCCGGTGTTTTGTTTGACTGTGGTGTACAGTTTGATTGGACGAAGGTTGTGGAAGAGACGGAGAGAGAACAATATTGGAGCTAATGTAGCACACAGGGACAAGAGCAACAGACAGACCGTCAAGATGTTAGGTAGGGTGCAATACATGTTGCTCATATTCAAAACTATTTTAACCACTGCATAATTGAGATATGGATGTTTATAATATTTTTAAAAGGCACAGAATTGGAGACATAAAAAAAAAAAATATATATATATATATATATATATTGCTTTTGATACGCATTAAATCAATCAAACATTGTAATAAGACAAGGATAATGCAGATACTGTAGATACAGGCTGTGTATAAGTTTCTACACTCAGCAAAGTAACCTAATAACCATGATAACAGCCAGTCGTTTAAAGCTTTACCAAGGTCATTTAATTAGGCATAACTATAGTTTCCCCATCATACCCTTCTTTCCTATTTCTCTCTCTGAAAAAAATAATATTACTGATGTTTGCATTTAATGTTTTATGGTTGGAATTAATTGTATGTGCCTCCCCTCCTCCCTCAATTCCCCCTTCCCACTCCCCCCTCTCTATTATTATTAGCATAAAAGGAGAAATCCAATGTTGCAAACATTTATTATCTGTCTCCCCTCTCCCTCTCTCTCTCTCTCTCTCTCTCTCTCTCTCTCTCCAGCTGTAGTGGTCTTTGCCTTCGTCCTGTGCTGGCTGCCTTTCCACTTGCATCGTTACCTTATGTCCCATTCCTCCGAGGGCTCCTCTCCTCTCTGGTCTCTCTTCACCCAGTACTGCTCCCTTGTTTCCACTGTCCTCTTCTATCTCTCGGCTGCCATCAACCCTGTCCTCTATAACACCATGTCTAGGAAGTACCGGTCAGCTGCTGCCCAACTGTTTGGTCTACAGGAGACTCAACCACCCAGAGGGAGAACAGCAAGCACTGTCAAAGGAGAGAGTTCACCTGCCTGGACAGAGTCCACTGTTAGCCTGTGACTGTAGCCAATTTGGAGGGGGAATGGGCGCTAGATATATACTTCTCTGATTTTGATATGTAGTTGTTGTGATCAACGTCTTCTTGTGTGTTTTTCATCAGTGACCACGGCTTTCCCTGGTTGATCAAACTCAAACAGGCACCATTATGGACCATCGAGTCTTTAATCCAAGAGAGCACCGGCTTACGCATAACGTCCATGAACGTTGATTATTGATTGAAATTTGATCAGTCCGCCCTGGCCTTGCGTTGAACATATTAATTATATTAGCCTCAAGGACTCTGAACGAGACTGTTGCTTTGATGTCACAACCCACCCGGCAAAGGCGTTTGAGAAGATGTTTTATAAAATATTTATAAAACAAGGCGTTTCTGTCACCCAAAAAGAAGCACACCATTAGCAACAAAAACTATTAAACCGCTTTTGAAATGGACACCTATGTATTTTCTACAAATCACACATGCAACACACACGAGCACACACACAAACCGAAAGAGTTATAACACTTGCCTTAATTAATATGTGAACTGTATTCTGGATGACAAAGAAAAGCACTGTAGACCGTGATGCACTTCTCTGTACCCTGAAAGAGAGGGACTGAAGTGCTGTTTGTGTTTGTTTATGTTGAGTGACTGGGTGTGTTGGGGTGGTGTGTTTATGGTGAGTGACGGCGTGTGTTGGGGTGTGTGTGTTTATGGTGAGTGACTGTGTGTGTTGGTGTGTGTGGCTGTGTGTGTAGATATAGGTAACAATGTTTTGCTATGATAGCATGTACAGTAGGCTAATTATACCGCCAGCCTTACTCTGTAAATAGCAGCTTAGTAACAGTTCAATCTGATTGGTATTAGTCTTGGCTTATCCTATAAGTACTTACAAAGCAGCCACTGCCTTGGAATCCAGAATTTGGATATGGCAACCTGGTCTCAGAGCATTTCGTATTATTCTGTACATAAATCCGAGACACTCCATTTAGTATAATATGTTACGTTTCATATGGTATGTATTAATTTGTGGATGTCCATCATCCATTTCATATGATATGTTATGAACTAGAATTCGTATTATATGTTACAAATTTGCTAAATGTACAATATGTTACGAATCTGCAACACGTACAATATGTTACGAATTTGCAAAACGTATAATACTTAACAAATTGTAGCTAGGGGGCTAACATTAGCTAGGCAAGGGGTTAAGGTCAGGGTTACATTTAGGAGTTAGGTTAAAGGGTTAAGTTTAGGGGAAGGGTTAGCTAAAAGGGGTAAGGTTAGAGTATGGGTAAAGGTTAGGCTTAGGAGAAGGGTTAGCTAAAATGCTAAGTAGTTGAAAAGTTGCTAATATGTTAAAGTTGTCCATCATGAGATTTGAACTCGCAACCTTTGGGTTACTAGACATCTGCATTATACACCTACCCATCCACCTACAGTGCATTTGGAAAGTATTCAGACCCCTTGACCTTTTCCACATTTTGTTACATTACCACCTTATTCTAAAATGTATTAAATCATTTTTTTCCCATCATCAATCTACACACAATACCCCATAATGACAAATCAAAAGCAGGTTTTTAGACATTTTTGATAATTTATTACAAATAAAAAACTTAAATATTGCATTGCCATAAGTTTTCAGACCCTTTACTCAGTACTTTGTTGAAGCACCTTTGGCAGCGATTACATTCTCAAGTCTTCTTGGGTATGACGCTACAAGCTTGGCACACCTGTATTTGGGGAGTTTCACCCATTTTGTTCTGCAGGTTGGATGGGGAGCGTCGCTACACAACTATTTTCAGGTTTCTCCAGGGATGTTCGATCTGTTTCAAGTCCGGGCTCTGGCTGGGCCACTCAAGGACATTCAGAGACTTGTCCCGAAGCCACTCCTGCGTTGTCTTGGCTGTGTACTTAGGGTTGTTATCCTGTTGGAAGGTGAACCTTCACCCCAGTCTGAGGTCCTGAGTGCTCTGGAGCAGGTTTTCATCAAGGATCTCTCTATACTTTGCTCCGTTCATCTTTCCCTCGATCCTGACTAGTCTCCCAGTCCCTGCCGCTGAAAAACATTCCCACAGCATGCTGCCACCACCATGCTTCACCGTAGGGATGGTGCCAGGTTTCCTCCAGACGTGATGCTTGGCATTCAGGCCAAAGAGTTAAATCTTGGTTTCATCAGACCAGAGAATCTTGTTTCTCATGGTCTGAGAGTCCTTTAGGTGCCTTTTGGCAAACTCCAAGCGGGCTGTCATGTGCCTTTTACTGAGGAGTGACTTCCGCCTGGTCACTCTACCACAAAGGCCTGATTGGTGGAGTGCCGCATAGATGGTGTTCCTTCTGGAAGTTTCTCCCATCTCGACAGAGGAACTCTGGAGCTCAGTCAGAATGACCATCGAGCTCTTGGTCAACTCCCTGACCAAGGCCCTTCTATTAAGAGTCTTAATGGTTCCAAATTATTCCATTTAAGAATGATTGAGGCCAATGTTTGTGGGGACCTTCAATGCTGCAGAAATGTAATAAAAAAACATTTAATAAATCCATTTTAGAATAAGGCTGTAAAGCATTTTTTTGGGGGGGAGAAGTCAAGGGAACTGAGTATTTTCTGAATGCAATGTATTTCATTTTTGTCTTGAGTAACCATAAAAAACTTAACATATCATAATAATTTGAGTGTCCCAGATTTTTATTTACAATGTTACGTCTAGTCTATGAGACCAGGCTGGATATGGATATAAAGACTACAAGTAAGGACTACAGAAACAATCCGCAAATATGAACTACAAACATTGCCTGGAAAAATACTTAAAACATGGAATTGTAACTACAGACATGGCACTTCAGCCCAAATGAATGTAACGCTTGACTATGTATCCATGTTTGTACCGCTATAATAATCTGTACTATGCCTGTACAAACTATAATGGAAGAAAACACTGTCTGTATTTTAATATTGATCCTTATCATCAGGTTGCCAACTTGGTCTGAACTCATTCCGGGAGATAAAAATGATTCAACATTGTTTACGTGTCATTTTTTTTATTTCAGACATAAGCAGTTTAATTCCGTCATGACTGAGAAGTGCACACACAGGTAGCCTACAAACACACAGATGTCGTTCTCACCTCTCCCCCATCTTCTCTCACCTCCTCTGCTTTCTTCTTGTCTCAGTCAGCCTCAAAGCCACCCATCCTCAAGGGTCGTCACTAGTTCCCACAGCCACAAAGTCAATTATGGCTACACCCCACCTATTTCTACAATTTCTCTTCTTAAAATCGAATTCTAAACATAACTGTAACCTTTACCACACTGCTAACATTATGCCTAACCCTAACCTTAATTTAAGACTGAAAAGTACATTTGTGTTTTCATGAATTTTTACAACAGACAATTTTGACATTGTAGTAGTGGTAACAAGTGATAACCATCTTCAAGCTATGTTCAAAGGATCCTTCTGTCACATCTGAGGCTTTCTGAGTTGCCTGATAAAAAAGTCCTATAAGACAAGAGTGAGGACAGGAGGAGAGAGGGAAAGAAAGGTCAGAGAGAGAAACGAGGGATGGAAAGAGGAAGAAGGAGTGGAACATGAGGAGTGAAGAAATGAATGAATGAGGTAAGGATGAGTCAGAGAGAAAGGAACTTAGAAGTAAGAAAGCACTTGGGAAAAGATTGATTCAGAAATTATAGATATAGAAAGTCAATGACTTACTCTGCATCACTTGTGAGATGCAGTGTGTGTGTCTCAGAGACAGGAGGGAGAATTGTATTTCTCTGTGATTTAAATCCCTCCTGTTATCCAGTGAGATGCTATCGAGGCCGCTGGGGAGTAAATCACAAGCTATTGCTGGACACAGGCGCGTGCACACACACTCAAACAAACACACACTGAGAGACGGAGGGGAGCGAGAGAGGGAGAGACAGAGAGAGACAGAACGTGAGAGAGAAGAGAAAGGTAAAGAGAGATAGAAAGACAAAGAGAGTGAGAGAGGATCGATGGCAATGTTCCTGCACAAATCAGTGTGTCGAAGAAGAGGCTGCATGTGCTTTTGTGCATCTCTCCTCTCCGCTGCTCTCTTCTCCAGACACACGGTTCAGCCAGGGTTATAGTGGCCATTAAATAGGAGATTCGCCCTAAAACTGAATGTGAAGGTTGCATTTTTTCACAGCGTCGGCTGGATTATAGATGTGATTTATGTCTGGCTGTACCTCAAATGATTCCTTATTCCCTACAGTGCCTGCAGAAAGTATTCAGACCCCATGACTTTTCCTAATTTTGTTAGGTTACAGCCTTATCCTAAAATTGCATGAATTGTTATTTTTCCTCTCTTCAATCTACACACAATAACCCCATAATGACAAAACAAAAAATGTTTTTTAGAAATGTTTATTACATTTATTAAAAATAAATAATTGTGAAATATCACATTTACATATCTATTCAGACCCTTTACTAAGTACATTGTTTAAGCACCTTTGGCAGCGATTACAGCCTCGAGTCTGGGGAGATTCTCCCCTTCTTCTCTGCAGATCCTCTCAAGCTCTGTCAGGTTGTATGGGGAGCGTTGCTGCACAGCTATTTTCAGGTCTCTACAGAGATGTTTGATCGGATTCAAGTCCGGGCTCTGGCTGGGACACTCAAGAACATTCAGAGATTTGTCCAGAAGCCACTTCTGCGTTGTCTTGGCTGTGTGCTTAGGGTTGTTGTCCTGTTGGAAGGTGAACCTTCGACCCAGTCTGAGGTCCTGAGCCCTCTGGAGCAGGTTTTCATCAAGGATCTCTCTGTACTTTGCTCCGTTCACCTTTGCCTCGATCCTGACTAGTCTCCCAGTCCCTGCCGCTGAAAAACATTCCCACAGCATGATGCTGCCATCACCATGCTTCACCGTAGTGATGGTTCTAGGTTTCCTCCAGATGTGACTCTTGGCATTCAGGCTGAAGAGTTCAATCTTGGTTTCATCAGACCAGAAAATCTTGTTTGTCATGGTCTGAGAGTCTTTAGGTGCCTTTTGGCAAACTCCAAGCGGGCTGTCATGTGCCTTTTACTGAAGAGTTGCTTCCGTCAGGCAGCCAGCTCTAGAAAGAGTCTTAGTGATTCCAAACTTCTTCCATTTAAGGTTGATGGAGGCCACTGTGTTCTTGAGGACATTCAATGTTGCAGAAATGTTATGCTACTCTTCCCCAGATCCGTGCCTCGAGACAATCCTGTCTCGGAGCTCTATGGACAATTCTTTTGACCTCATGGCTTGGTTTCATCTCTGACATGCACGGTCAACTGTGGGGCCTTATATAGACGGGTGTGTGCCTTTCCAAATCATGTCCAGTCAACTGAATTTACCACAGGTGGATTCCAATCAAGTTGTAGGAACATCTCAAGGATGATCAATGGAAACAGGATGCACCTGAGCTCAATTTCGAGTCTCATAGCTAAAGGTCTTAATACTTAAATAAATAAGGTATTTCAGTTTTTTATATTTAATACATTTCTAAAAACCATTAAGGGGTTTTGTGTGTAGATTGCTGAGGATTTCTATTTATTTAATCAATTTTAGAATAAGGCTGTAACGTAACAAAATGTGGAAAAAGTCAAGCGGTCTGAATACTTTCCGAATGCACTGTATACTGTGCACTACAGTGACCAGAGCCAAATGACACTATTCCATATGGATTCCTGTCTATTTACCTCTTTATTGGTTACATTTATCATGATACAGCATCCAACCTTTTTTATTTGGAGAAAAATTATGTTGCAGCGAGCCCATTGTTAATTGTTTACTATAAAGAGTGTATATCTGATACGTCTATCTACAGATAAACCAAACCTCGAGTAAATGTCCTCTAGCTCTCAGTCAGATATGAACTCACATCGACGTTACATGGGACATGAATTCAAATTAACATTGAAGACACCAGTGTGCCTTTGAGCTAAATTGCTCCAGGGGTGCCGTACTGTGGCCGACCCGGTGCGCCAACCTCTCAGAGTATGTCCCTGATGGGGAATGGACACATTTGTGGTTTCCTGTGGACAATGGACAATAAAGTTACCTTCTATAATGTTCTTCTCTTATTCCTTATTCAGACAGTGTTGTGCCAACGGTGATAAATACCAGTCCCCTGTTGAGTCTGACTGCCTGACTATCTCATCATCACAGACACTTTCCTCCATGCAGGCACGGCACGCAAGCAAGCACGCACCCGCATCACACACACATTGACAGGCACAAGGTCAGTCCCAGTTCTGCTGCCTTGCAAAGGGACTAACTGCAAGAAATGGCACTTGGGATCTAACCAGCAGCCCTGTGGTTGCTAATTCGCCTTTTAATTGCCCGGGATTTGAACAGGCAAACCTAGTCTGCCTTTCTAACCTTTATATAGACTACCTACTACCACAAAGCATATCACATAACCAATGTATGAATAGGAAATCAAACAATAAACTATGACACACAAAACAAGGATTTCAGTCAAGGTCAGAAAAAATTTAACATTTATTGGGCATAAATATATTATATAACACAGGCTACCGATACAGTTAGGTCTTACATACAGAGGGTAGTATTTGCAAAATCTATACATTAAAATTGATATGGCGGTTTATTTTATATAATGCATATGAAATAGTCTAACATTTACAATACAAAGTAGAAATGTATGATTTTCTTTTTTTCTTTCAAATTGCAGCCCATGACAAATTGGAATGTTTGTTTTGATAAGTGTGAGGTACAAATATGTTGTTGGTTTGTTTTTGTTCCAGACTAATAAAAAAATGTTTAGTACATACAAGTCTTCATACATTAATCTGGGACTGTTACCCATTCAATATCCAATCTCTCATATTCAAAATCCGTATAAATCCGTATTTTCCATTTCATTTTTCTATTTTTATTAATCTGACAAAAAAAAGTAACCAATCAGAAGGCACAGATGCTGGGTTGCTGGGCAGAATTATCTGTTTTGTTCAGGACCCACTAGATCAGCAGGGCCAGAAGGGTCTAAAGATTTGCCTAAATACAAATCTTACAGGGTGTACCCTGCTCACACAGACAAGTAGCTATTGGGCCAAGCCCTGGAAAAACACGAGCCAAAAGCTTGAGAGAATATTAGCCAAAAACATTTAGGGAACATTGGGTCAGCATTGGTGATATCACAGGCCTACTATTATCCTAACCTTAGCCTATAACATTAGGCATTATTAGGGAGTATGGACAGGAGTATTTCGTGACCATGTGTCCTAACCATCCTGGTCAATTCACATGGTTAAGGAAAACTCCTAATCCTAGGCATGAGGAATGACTTGTCTGTAAAAGGTTTGGGGCAGATTTAACACAATGTCAGGAATTACTTGGCTGTAAAAGGCTTGGGGCAGATTTAACACTATGTCAGGAATTACTTGGCTGTAAAAGGCTTGGGGAAGAGTTATCACAACATCAGGAATGATTTTGCTGTAAAAGGCTTGGGGCAGATTTAACCCCTCAGGAATGATTTGGCTGTAAAAGGCTTGGCGGAGATTTAACACAACTTCGGGAATGATTTGGCTGTATAAAAGGCTTGGGAGAGATTTAACACAACAGGACATATCAACAGTCTTCTTTCTAACTGAGACAGGTAAACAGGAAAGACGGGACACAACATGACAAAGTCACGTCAGATGACAGAGTAACGCTATATGCCACAGCAACACCAAATGACCCAACAGTGCCAGACGACTCAGTCACAACAATGACGTGGTCAAAACTCCAGACGACATAGTAATGCCAATGTAACAGAGTGCCCGGCGGGCAGCTGTGTGTCTGGTATCAAAACAAGAAGCTGTCTGATGAAAAGCATCACGGTTCTCGCAGGACAGACACTAAGGGTCTACCACTTTAAAAGTGCTCCATATAATCTGTTAGTTGTACTTGCCTCATTTTAGCGTCAATACTACATCTCTATCCGTATAATAACTCTGCACTGACTATCAATTCTAAGCAAAACACTGGACAGAAAATAATCACCAAGGCCCTTTATACGACATCAAGCTGGGAAAAGTATTCCTCATCATCCTCATCCTCATTGGTCTGACTGACATCCCGATTTGATTGTTGTAGTCTTTTTGACCCTTTTCAGTGTGAAATCAGCGTGTTAAGACTCAATCAAGGGGTCGTATATTTAACAACAGAACATTTAATACATTTAGCTTTCCCCCCCCAAAAAAGGAAACATTAAAAATACTAAAAATATGAACGAAGCGTGAATCAGAGATCAAGTTATGTCTTTCCTTTTGGAGAGGATAACAATGTGACAGGAATAATAATGCTGTGTGGTCACAGAGGGAACATCAAGGAACCCTTTAGAGCGAAGATAACGTTGAAAGGAACGTGTGTGTGTGTGCGTGTCACACACACACGCAAAGTAAAATGGCATGACACAAGCCTCGATTTTGGCAGAAATAATCCAAACAGATATGACATCCAACAAGTCCTAATCTATAACATTAGGCAGTATAAACGACAAATTAAGGCAACTATTGTTCTGACTCCCCAAGACACCACGCACCTTCCCACTGAGGGGGCACTGTACAGTGTCCCAAGACTGTGTTAGCCCCTGGAACTGAAGCCTAGGGCATTAGCCATGCGGAGCTAACCTGAGTCTTCAAGTCTCGTCATACTGTCTGAATAATGGAAACTCTTACAGAATCCCGGCTCAAACGGTAGAATTAAATTCAGTACCGCCACCTTCTGCCGTCCTCTTCAAGCACTGATTACAGTAACTGTAACGAGTACCTTCATACCTTATTTAACCTTCAGAGTACCTTCATAAACTCTCCGGGAAAAAAGATGCTACCTAGAGCATTTAAGGGTTCTTCGACTGTCCCCCATTGGAGGGTTCTACGTGGAACCCAAAAGGGTTCTCCTATGGGGACAGCTGAAGAGCCCGTTTGGAACCCTTTTCTCTAAGAGTGTACATTATTTAACTACCAGTGCCCCTCAGAGTTGTACGGTACGTTGTGCTTCTGCTTAAATCCCAATACAGACTCCAACATAACCTTAATATCAGAAAAGGTAACATTTCTGAAGACACTTTTGTGTGTTTGCTCCAGCTGTCTAAAATCTTTACCAATATAACCTGGCTAACGGTTCGCTACATCTCTTAATGCATACAGAAAACCACACAGGCTGGTCATAACCGTGAAATCATGACATAACAATTCGAAAGCCACCATTATTGGTGTTATGACGTGATGGTCACGTGGCTATGGATAAGAGCCAGTTCTGTGTGTCAGAGAGGAGATGACAAGGACAGACATTTGGTTAACATGTTAAAAACGGCACTGACACCGACATACAGAATAATGAAACAACTACAGGTTTTCCCAACAACTGTAAGAGAATAAATGAGATATGTAATTGGCTACTGAGAGTACGAAATGCTGGCCTTAAATCAAACATCTAAAATAACATCCAACGAAAACAAAAACAGAAAAATTATCATAATAACAATATAACATGCTACGAGAGAAAAAAAACAATTAGTACATTTATAACTACACTTACATTTGTCTCTTAATTTTTATTTTTTAAACAATAAATAACTGAAAAGATTGCACTGTAATTGGCTTGTAAAGTACTGTATGCAAATATTCTATTGTATATAAATAAAGGTATAGAACCAATAGAGAAATTGTAGCGTAACTTTCCCATCGACTTTGGCAAAGGTGTTGGAGCAGTTAAAGGCTCTGCTAACTGACGAGTAGGAGCGAAGCACAGCTTAGAGAGAGAGAGAGAGAGAGAGATGATAACAGTAGGAGCGAAGCACAGCTTAGAGAGAGTGGGATGATAACAGTAGGAGCGAAGCACAGCTTAGAGAGAGAGAGAGAGAGAGAGAGAGAGAGAGTGGGATGATAACAGCATTAATTAGAGAGACGGAGGGAGAGGGAGGGAGGTTAGGAACGAGGAGGGGAGGGAGACGTACTGAGAATGACGGAGGGATAGAAAAAGAGAGAGGAGGCAGAGAAAAAAGAAGGGTATGAATAGGTATGAGGGTTGAGTGGGGGCAGGGGGCAGGGGGCGGATAAAAGGTTACTTCAGTAACCTCTACATTCGACAGCGGGGACTGACTACTGAACTGACCTCAGATCTGCAGGTGAGCACCTAGAATACATATTATAATTCACTAAACCACTCCCAGTGGAATATAC
>NC_092164.1:17238538-17258538 GCF_045791955.1 Oncorhynchus clarkii lewisi | reverse complement strand
GTGTGTGTGTGTGCGTGTTACCTGTTTGTACTCTGACTCTCGTCCAACCAGCACCTGCAGGATGTAGTTGACACGGTCGCCTCTCATTGGTGGAATGGTCTCCCAGGTGACCTCACACACATTCCCTTCCAGTTGGTGCACTCTGGGAGCTGTAGGCAGACAGGACACATTGTCACAAACAATGTCATAAACACATGGAAACCACAGGCAGCTGATGACACCTTCATTTGTGAGGATGACTCATAAACTCAAAAAAAGAAACATCCTCTCACTGTCAACTGCGTTTATTTTCAGCAAACTTAACGTGTAAATATTTGTATGAACAAAACAAGATTCAACAACTGAGACATAAACTGAACACCACCCCCGGGCTACTAACTTTAAACGCCGTGTCACTAGCGTAATGGCGGCTTCCCTGTTCCATCTACTGCTGGCCCCTGGACACTGTGATCACTTGGCTACATAGCTGATGCCTGCTGGACTGTCCATTAATCACGGTACTCCATTCTGTTTATTTATGTTTTATCTGTCGGCCCCAGCCGCACTCAGGCTCTGTGTGTAGTTAATCCGACCCTCTCTGCCTAGTCATCGCCATTTTACCTGCTGTTGTTGTGTTAGCTGACTAGCTGTTGTCTCACCTGTTGTTTTAGCTAGCTCTCCCAATCAAGACCTGCGATTACTTTATGCCTTGCTGTATGTCTCTCTCAAATATCAATATGCCTTGTATACTGTTGTTCAGGTTAGTTATCATTGTTTTAGTTTACAATGGAGGCCCTAGTTCCACTCCTCACAACTCTGATACCTCCTTTGTCCCACCTCCCACACATGCGGTGACCTCACCCATTATAACCAGCATGTCCAGAGATACAACCTCTCTTATCATCACCCAGTACCTGGGCTTGCCTCCGCTGTACCCGCACCCCACCATACCCCTGTCTGCACATTATGCCCGGAATCTATTCTACCATGCCCAGAAATCTGCTCCTTTTATTCCTTGTCCCCAACGCTCTAGGCGACCAGTTTTGATAGCCTTTAGCCGCACCCTCATCCTACTCCTCCTCTGTTCCTCGGATGAGGTAAAGCCAGGCCCTGCATGTCCCCAGGCACCCTCATTTGTTGACTTCTGTGATCGAAAAAGCCTTGGTTTCATGCATGTCAACATCAGAAGCCTCCTCCCTAAGTTTGTTTTACTCACTGCTTTAGCACACTCTACCAACCCTGATGTCCTTGCCGTGTCTGAATCCTTGCTTAGGAAGGCCACCAAAAATTTGGAGATTTCCATACCCAACTATAACACTTTCCGTCAAGAGTCTTTCTGCCAAAGGGGGAAGAGTTGCAATCTACTGCAGAGATTGCAACTCTGTCATACTTTCCAGGTCTATGCCCAAACAGTTCGAACTTCTAATTCTAAAAATGAATCTCTCCAGAAATAAGTCTCTCACTGTTGCCGCCTGCTACCGACCTCCCTCAGCTCCCAGCTGTGCCCTGGACACCATCTATGAATTGATCGCCCCCATCTAGCTTCAGAGTTTGTTCTGTTAGGTGACCTAAACTGGGATATGCTTAACACCCCGGCAGTCCTACAATCTAAGCTAGATGCCCTCAATCTCACACAAATCATCAAGGAACCCACCAGGTACAACCCTAAATCCATAAACATGGGCACCCTAATAGACATTATCCTGACCAACTTGCCCTCCAAATATACCTCTGCTGTCTTCAATCAGGATCTCAGCGATATCTGCCTCATTGCCTGTATCCGCTACGGATCCGCAGTCAAACGACCACCCCTCATCACTGTCAAACGCTCCCTAAAACACTTCTGCGAGCAGGCCTTTCTAATCGACCAGGCCCGGGTATCCTGGAAAGATATTGACCTCATCCCGTCAGTTGAGGATGCCTGGTCATTCTTTAAAAGTAACTTCCTCATTTTAGATAAGCATGCTCCGTTCAAAAAATGCATAACTAAGAACAGATATAGCCCTTGGTTCACTCCAGACCTGACTGCCCTCGACCAGCACAAAAACATCCTGTGGCGGACTGCAATAGCATCGAATAGTCCCCGCGATATGCAACTGTTCAGGGAAGTCAGGAACCAATATACACAGTCAGTTAGGAAAGCTAAGGCTAGCTTTTTCAAGAAGAAATTTGCATCCTGTAGCTCTAACTCCAAAAAGTTATGGGACACTGTAAAGTCCTTGGAGAACAAGAGCACCTCCTCCCAGCTGCCCACTGCACTGAGGCTAGGTAAGACGGTCACCACCGATAAATCCGTGATAATCGAAAACTTCAACAAGCATTTCTCAACGGCTGGCCATGCCTTCCTCCTGGCTACTCCAACCTCGGCCAACAGCTCCGCACCCCCCGCAGCTACTTGCCGGAGCCTCCCCAGCTTCTCCTTTACCCAAATCCAGATAGCTGATGTTCTGAAAGAGCTGCAAAACCTGGACCCATACAAATCAGCTGGGCTTGACAATCTGGACCCTCTATTTCTGAAACTGTCCGCTGCCATTGTCGCAACCCCTATTACCAGCCTGTTCAACCTCTCCTTCGTATCATCTGAGATCCCCAAGGATTGGAAAGCTGCCGCGGTCATCCCCCTCTTCAAAGGGGGTGACACCCTGGACCCAAACTGTTACAGACCTATATCCATCCTGCCCTGCCTATCTAAGGTCTTTGAAAGCCAAGTCAACAAACAGGTCACTGACCATCTCGAATCCCACCGTACCTTCTCCTCTGTGCAATCCGGTTTCCGAGCCGGTCACGGGTGCACCTCAGCCACGCTCAAGGTACTAAACGATATCATAACCGCCATCGATAAAAGACAGTACTGTGCAGCCGTCTTCATCGACCTGGCCAAAGCTTTCGACTCTGTCAATCACCATATTCTTATCGGCAGACTCAGTAGCCTCGGTTTTTCTAATGACTGCCTTGCCTGTTTCACCAACTACTTTGCAGACAGAGTTCCGTGTGTCAAATCGGAGGTCATGTTGTCCGGTCCTCTGGCAGTCTCTATGGGGGTACCACAGGGTTCAATTCTCGGGCCGACTCTTTTCTCTGTATACATCAATGATATTGCTCTTGCTGCGGGCGATTCCCTGATCCACCTCTACGCAGACAACACCATTCTGTATACATCTGGCCCTTCCTTGGACACTGTGCTATCTAACCTACAAACGAGCTTCAATGCCATACAACACTCCTTCCGTGGCCTCCAACTACTCTTAAACGCTAATAAAACCAAATGCATGCTTTTCAACCGTTCGCTGCCTGCACCCGCACGCCCGACTAGCATCACCACCCTGGATGGTTTCGACAGTCCTTAGTGTAATGCTCATTCCCACAAAGATAAACTTGAATCCGACCATCACCCCTGGTGAGGCAAAACCGCAACTGGTCAGAGAAGAGCACTTTTTGCCAGTCTTGTCTGGTCAGGCGACGGTGGGTTTGTGCCCATAGGCGACGTTGTTGCCGGTGATGTCTGGTGAGGACCTGCCATTCAACATTCCTACAAACCCTCAGTCCAGCCTCTCTCAGCCTATTGCAGACAGACTGAGCACTGATGGAGGGATTGTGCATTCCTGGTGTAACTCGGGCAGTTGTTGTTGCCATCCTGTACCTGTCCCGCAGGTGTGATGTTCGGATGTACCGATCCTGTGCAGGTGTTGTTACACGTGGTCTGCCACTGCGAGAACGATCAGCTGTCCGTCCTGTCTCCCTGTAGCGCTGTCTTAGGCGTCTCACAGTACGGACATTGCAATTTATTGCCCTGGCCACATCTGCAGACCTCATGCCTCCTTGCAGCATGCCTAAGGCACATTCACGCAGATGAGCAGGGACCCTGGGCATCTTTCTTTAGGTGTTTTTCAGAGTCAGTAGAAAGGCCTCTTTAGTGTCCTAAGTTTTCATAACTGTGACCTTAACTGCCTACCGTCTGTAAGCTGTTAGTGTCTTAACGACCGTACCACGGGTGCATGTTCATTAATTGTTTATGGTTCATTGAACAAGCATGGGAAACAGTGTTTAAACCCTTTAACAATGAAGATCTGTGAAGTTATTTGGATTTTTATGAATTATCTTTGAAAGACAGGGTCCTGAAAAGGGGACGTTTCTTTTTTTGCTGAATTTAGTAGTGGTTGCAACGGAATAAATGGAATGGTATCAAACACATCACACATGGTTTCCATGTGGTTGATATATCAGTCCACTCACTCCATTCCAGCCATTATTATGAGCCTTCCTCCCCTCAGCAGCCTCCTGTGACGGAAACACACGCACCGTCAGACAGACACACACCCTTACCTTTGAGTGCAGAGGGTACAGTCTTGGTGGTAGAGAAGGTATGTGTGTCTGAGAACGGTCCCTCCCCTGCGTCACTACATGCCTGGATCCTGAACCGGTAATTGGTGGACTCGGTCAGGCGCTGCACCTTGTAAGTATGACTGGGACCTCTGTAGATACACACAAACCTGGACATAAAGACAAGATTGAGAGGTTAGGAGAGAGAGAGAGGAAGAGAAAGAAAGAGAGAGAGAGAAAGGGAGCAATAGAGAGAGAGGAAGAGAGAAAGAGAGAGAGAGAAAGGGAGCGATAGAGAGAGGAAGAGAGAAAGAGGGGAAAAGAGAGAACAATAAGGAGTCTAATAAAATGATGAAAGCAGGCTCTCATAAAGAGAGAAGGCAGTGGAAAGAGGTAGATGGGTAAGGAGGGAGGGAGGGAGGGAGGGAGGGAGGGAGGGAGGGAGGGAGGGAGATTGAGAGCTTCAGCTAAGCGTCTGATAGTGACAGAGACATAACTTCACGTGAAGCCTTTATTGTAGGGAAGAGATGCGCATGCACGCACGCACACGTCTTTCACTCATCACACACACACACACACACACACACACACACACACACACGTCTTTTAGGGTATATCATCTGTTGTTATGTTCTCTTTATTGCATATGTGCAGTAGGACCAGTTAATCCGGTAAACAGGTCCATCTCTGCCCAACAGAATTCTGTTTTTACTCTCAGGACATTTTCATAATCATCAGTGCTGGCAGACCGTGTGTGTGTCTGTGTGTGTGTGTGTGTGTGTGTGTAAATGATGAGTTATGACCCAGGGTAGTTCTGGCAAGGCAGTTTGGCACAACCAGGGCCTAACAATTAACACACCACTTAGCCTGAAATAAACAACACACACTCTGAGAACATTACATAGCAGGTACACAACACACTCTGAGAACATTACATAGCAGGTATACCCCCATCAAAAGCCTAACAAAACACACCGGCTATGATGGGCTACAAAAGACAGAACAACTCTCTCTGTGTATGTAGGAGGAAGGGTGGCTACGCGCTCCGAGCTTCAAATGGACACAAATAAAGGCAGCGAGACAGGAAACATGACGATAAGAAGAGAGAGGGGGAGGCAGAGGTGGGGGTGTAGTTCTTTCACTGCATCTTTATTTATTTCATTTGTATTTCACCTTTATTTAACCAGGTAGGCCAGTTGAGAACAAGTTCTCATTTACAACTGCCACCTGGCCAAGATAAAGCAAAGCAGTTCGACACAAACAACAACACAGAGTTACACAAGGAATAAACAAACATACAGCCAATAACACAATAGAAAGAGTCTATATGCATTGTGTGCAAATAAGGTTAGATAAGGGAGCCAATAAATAGGTCATGGTGGCGAAGTAACTACAATATAGCAATTAAACACTGGAGTGAAAGATGTGCGGAAGATGAATGCGCAAGCAGAAATACTGGGGTGCAAAGGAGCAAGATAAATAAATAAATACAGTATGAGGATGAGGTAGTTGGATGGGCTATTTACAGATGGGCTATGCAATTCGTTCCAGTCATTGGCAGCAGAGAACTGCAAGGAAAGGCAGCCAAAGGAGGAATTGGCTTTGGGGGTGATCAGTGAGATATACCTGCTGGAGCGCGTGCTACGAGTGGGTGCTGCTATGGTGACCAGTGAGCTGAGATAAGGCAGGGCTTTACCTAGCAGACTTGTAGGTGACCTGGAGCCAGTGGGTTTGGCGACGAGTATGAAGCGAGGGCCAGCCAACGAGAGCGTACAGGTCGCAGTGGTGGATAGTATATGGCGCTTTGGTGACAAAACGGATGGCACTGTGATAGACTGCATCCAATTTGTTGAGTAGGGTGTTGGAGGCTATTTTGTAAATGACATCGCCGAAGTGGAGGATCGGTAGGATGGTCAGTTTTACGAGGGTATATTTGGCAGCATGAGTGAAGGATGCTTTGTTGCAAAATAGGAAGCCGATTATGAGTCTGGAAGGAGAGTTTACAGTCTAACCAGACACCTAGGTATTTGTAGTTGTCCACATATTCTAAGTCGGAGCCATCTAGAGTAGTGATGCTAGGCGGGCAGTGATCGGTTGAAGAGCATGCATTTAGTTTTACTTGCATTTAAGAGCAGTTGGAGGCCACGGAAGGAGAGTTGTATGGCATTGAAGCTTGTTTGGAGGTTAGATAGCACAGTGTCCAAGGAAAGGACAGAAGTATACAGAATGGTGTCGTCGGCGTAGAGGTGGATCAGAGAATCACCAGCAGCAATAGCGACATCATTGATGTATACAGAGAAGAGAGTCGGCCTGAGAATTGAACCCTGTGGCACTCCCATAGGTCCAGACAACAGTCCCTCCGATTTGACACACTGAACTCTATCAGAGAAGTAGTTGGTAAACCAGGCGCAGCAGTCATTAGAGAAACCAAGGCTGTTGAGTCTGCCGATAAGAATGTGTTGATTGACAGAGTCAAAAGCCTTAGCCAGGTCAATGAATACAGCTGCACAGTACTGTCTCTTATCGATGGCGGTTATGATATCTTTTAGGACCTTGAGCGTGGCTGAGGTGCACCCATGACCAGCTCGGACCCAGATTGCATAGCGGAGAAGGAAAGGTGGAATTTGAAATGGTCGGTAATATGTTTGTTAACTTGGCTTTTCGAAGACCTTAGAAAGGCAGGGTAGGATAGATATAGGTCTGTAACAGTTTGGGTCTAGAGTGTCTCCCCCTTTGAAGAAGGGGACGACCGTGGCAGCTTTCCAATC
Source organism: Oncorhynchus clarkii lewisi (assembly GCF_045791955.1). NCBI lineage: Eukaryota > Metazoa > Chordata > Actinopteri > Salmoniformes > Salmonidae > Oncorhynchus > Oncorhynchus clarkii. The sequence continues at coordinate 17,251,471 of NC_092164.1, read as the reverse complement.
TTTGTGGATCTCAGACGATATGAAAGAGAGGTTGAACAGGCTAGTAATAGAGCTTGCAACAATTTCGGCAGATAACTTTAGAAAGAGTGTCACGCCCTGACCGTAGAGATCTTTTTATTCTCTATGTTTGGTTGGTCAAGGTATGACTCAGGTGGGGAAACTATGTTCTTTATTTCTATGTTTTGGCCGGGTATGGTTCTCAATCAGGGACAGCTGTCTATCGTTGTCTCTGATTGGGAATCATACTTAGGCAGCCTGTTTTGCCACCTTAGTTTTGTGGGATGTTGTTTTTGTACAGCTCTTGTAGCCTACCGTTTGTTCTCCTTTTGTTGTTTATAGGTGTTCATTTTTAATAAAGATAAAACGCTGCACCTTGGTCCGATCATTTCGACGAGCGTAACAAAGAGAGAATCCAGATGGTCTAGCCCGGCTGATTTGTAGGGGTCCAGATTTGACAACTCTTTCAGAACATCAGCTATCTGGATTTGGGTGAAGGAGAAATGGGGAGGCTTGGGAGAGTTGCTGTGGAGGGTGCAGGGCAGTTGACCGGTGTAGGGGTAGCCAGGTGGAAAGCATGGCCAGCTGCAGAAAAATGCTTATTGAAATTCTCAATTATAGTGGATTTATCGGTGGTGACAGTGTTTCCTAGCCTCAGTGCAGTGGGCAGCTGGGAGGAGGTGCTCTTATTTTCCATGGACTTTACAGTGTCCCAGAACTTTTTGAGTTTGTGCTACAGGATGCAAATTTATGTTTGAAAAAGCTAGCCTTAGCTTTCCTAACTGCCTGTGTATATTAGTTTCTAACTTCCCTGAAAAGTTGCATATCACGGGGGCTATTCGATGCTAATGCAGAACCCACAGGATATTTTTGTGCTGGTCAAGGGCAGTCAGGTCTGGAGTGAACCAGGGGCTATATCTATATCTCTCTACATTTTTTGAATGGGGCATGCTTATTTAAGATGGTGAGGAAGGCACTTTTAAAGAATAACCAGGCATCCTCTAATGAAGGGGTGAGGTCAATATCCTTCCAGGATACCCGGGCCAGGTCGATTAGAAAGGCCTGCTCGCTGAGCGTTTGACAGTGATGAGGGGTGGTCGTTTGACCGCAGACCCATTACGGATGCAGGCAATGAGGCGATGGTCGCTGAGATCTTGGTTGAAGACAGCAGAGGTATATTTGGAGGGCAAATTGGTTAGGATGATATCTATAAGGGTGCCCGTGTTTACGGATTTGGGGTTGTATCTGGTAGGTTCATTGATAACTTGTGTGAGATTGAGGGCATCAAGCTTAGATTGTAGGGTGGCCGGGGTGTTAAGCATGTCCCAGTTTAGGTCACCTAGCAGCACGAGCTCTGAAGATAGATGGGGGGCAATTAGTTCACATATGGTGCCCAGGGGCACAGCTGGGAGCTGATGGGGGTCTATAACAAGCGGCAACAGTGAGAGACTTATTTCTGGAAAGGTGGATTTTTTAAAGTTGAAGCTTGAATTGTTTGGGAACAGACCTGGATAGTACGACAGAGTTGCAATCTCTGCAGTAGATTGAAACTCTTCCCCCTTTGGCAGTTCTATCTTGTCGAAAAATGTTATAGATAGGGATGGAAATGTCAGGGTTTTTGGTGGTCTTCTTAAGCCAGGATTCAGACATGGCTAGGACATCTTACAGAGAGAGAGGGGAGGGGACAGACAGACAGGTGTTGGGACACCACATGAGTTTGAGAAGGTCATTGTAGAAATGAAAACAATATTTGCTGTTTGGTCATTTGATATGTCTTTGTTCACTGCCAATAATTCTCTCTCTCTCTCTCTCGTTACCATAGCAATCTGTCAATTACAGAGATTCCAGGTAATTCAGCCCTAACACTGTTTGTTTAGGAGCGGCAGGGGAGAAGAGGGACTGGGAAAATGTGAGGAGGGTAGATGAGAGGGGGTAGAGAGGAGGTAGAAGGGGAGAGAAGGACTGGGAAAATGTGAGGAGGGTAGATGAGAGGGGGTAGAGAGGAGGTAGAAGGGGAGAGAAGGACTGGGAAAATGTGAGGAGGGTAGATGAGAGGGGGTAGAGAGGAGGTAGAAGGGGAGAGAAGGACTGGGAAAATGTGAGGAGGGTAGATGAGAGGGGGTCTCCAATACTGCTAGTTACTGCCAGTTAAATCCATATAGCTCTGATGATCCCCTTTCTACCCTGCAGAGACACATGCAGAGAGAGAGAGGGATGGGGGGATAGAGAGGAGGGAGAGAGATAGAGAGGGGGATAGAGAGGCGGTAGAGGGGGATAGAGATAGAGAGGAGGTAGAGGGGGAGAGGGGGGTAGAGAGGAGGTAGAGGGGGAGAGAGAGAGAGGAGGTAGAGGGGGAGAGGGGGGGTAGAGAGGAGGTAGAGGTAGACAGAGATAGAGAGGAGGTAGAGGGGGAGATCGATAGAGAGGAGGTAGAGAGGGGGGGTAGAGAGGAGGTAGAGGGGGAGAGAGGGGGTAGAGAGGAGGTAGAACGGGAGAGAGATAGAGAGGAGGTAGAGGGGGAGAGACGGGGAGGTAGAGAGGAGGTAGAGAGGGAGAGAGATAGAGAGGAGGTAGAGGGGGCGTAGAGAGGAGGTAGAAGGGGAGAGAGATAGAGAGGAGGTAGAAGGGGAGAGAGAGGGGGAGAGAGGATGTAGAATGGGAGAAAGATAGAGAGGATGTAGAATGGGAGAAAGATAGAGAGGAGGTAGAGGGGGAGAGAGAGAAAGGAGGTAGAGGGGGAGAGAGATAGAGAGGTAGTAGAAGGGGAGAGAGGTAGAGAGGAGAGGGGGCGAGACTGGGGGGTAGAGAGGAGGTAGAAGGGGAGAGAGATAGAGAGGAGGTAGAAGGGGAGAGAGATAGAGAGGAGGTAGAAGGGGAGAGAGATAGAGGAGGTAGAGGGGGAGAGAGATAGAGAGGAGGTAGAGGGGGAGAGAGATAGAGAGGAGGTAGAGGGGGAGAGAGATAGAGAGGAGGTAGAGGGGGAGAGAGATAGAGAGGAGGTAGAAGGGGAGAGAGATAGAGAGGAGGTAGAAGGGGAGAGAGATAGAGAGGAGGTAGAGGGGGAGAGAGATAGAGAGGAGATAGAAGGGGAGAGAGAGAGACTGCTAAATGCAGCTAAACTCCTCATAATGACATGTTCTTAACAGAAGTAATGAGTCAATATTCATCAGTCTGAGACGTGTCAGGAATCACACGGATCCATTACATGCATTACAGACTTGTTTAAGGGCACCTGCTAGGCCCCTATAGGCCCTGGTCAGAACTAGTGCACTATACAGGGAATAGGGTGCCATTTGAGATGCAGTTCTAGCCTGCATTTATTTTCCTACTCCGGCTTGGTGAATACAAGCAAACGTCACGTTCGAGTGAAGCGCGCACGCTCGCGACAAAAACCCCTGTAGCCGATAGCTATACACGGGCGTCAGGACCTTGACAAACCTAGCTGAGTGAGTGATGACAATGACAGCACACCAGTCTGATGGCTAAAGCTGTGTTCAACAAGATCTCTTTGGGATGTTTTCCCTTGGCTCGCTGGCTTGCTCGGTAATCAATCCTCCGATAGTAGACGATAACCGTCTGATTACGTGTTTGCTAACGTGCACGAGCTGCGCCTGAAGTTGGACATGGTCATATTTACTTCCGTGTAAACAAACCAATGTTTTGATTGAGAACTGCGCATAAGACGTGGGATGACGCGCCCAGGAAATGGGTCTACAGGTGTAGGCTATATGGTGCATAGATCAATAGGGAGAGGAGTTTTTCCTGACCACAAGACAAGGTCAGCTTGTAACTAGAACCCTGAGTTTTTCCCTGTGCAGGTCAAAAAACTAAACAAAAAACTATATACAGGGGGGTGCCGGTACAGAGTCAATGTGTGGGGGCACCGGTTAGTTGAGGTAGTATGTACATGTAGGTAGAGTTCATTAAAGTGACTATGCATAGATGACAACATAGAGTGGCAGTGGTGTGGAGAAGGGAGGGGGGGGGGACAATGTGAATAGTCTGGGTAGCCATTAGACTAGATGTTCAGTAGTCTTATGGCTTGGGGGTAGAAGCTGTTTAGAAGCCTCTTGGACCTAGACTTGGCGCTCCGGTACCGCTTGCCGTGCGGTAGCAGAGAGAACAGTCTATGACTAGGGTGGCTGGAGTCTTTGACAATCTTTAGGGCCTTCCTCTGACACCGCCTGGTATAGAGGTCCTGGATGGCAGGAAGCTTGGACCCAGTGATGTACTGGGCCGTACGCATTACCCTCTGTAGTGTCTTACGGGCGGATGCCGAGCAGTTGCCGTACCAGGTGGTGATGCAAACAGTCAGGATGCTCTTGATGGTTCAGCTGTAAAATCTTTGGAGTATCTGAGGACCCATGTCAAATCATTTCAGTCTCCTGAGGGGGAATAGGTTTTGTCGTGCCCTCTTCACGACTGTCTTGGTGTGTTTGGACCATTCTAGTTTGTTGGTGATGTGGACACCAAGGAACTTGACGCTCTCAACCTTCTCCACTACAGCCCCGTCGATGAGAATGGGGGCGTGTTCGGTCCTTCTTTTCCTGTAGTTCACAATCATCTCCTTTGTCACGTGACCTGCTATATTTCATGGCCCAATAGGGGTACAGTATGTAATTCAATGAGAGCTGTCTGGTGGGGGGTGACCGTATGGGTATGAAGGAGGAGATGGGGAGGGGTATATACTCACCAAGCTGTGAAAGCAGTTCAGCTCTGCTAGAATAGAAGGGTGTGTATGTTCGCATTGTGGGGGTCATACTGGACAGTCAGTTAATTACCGCCCCGTCAGTTAGTCCACAACCCTCTGGCTGTGGCCAGGGATGCCAAGATGCCAACCACACCAGTTATCCATGTTGTAATGTGGCTGTGGCCAGGGATGCCAAGATGCCAACCACACCAGTTATCCATGTCGTAATGTGGCTGTGGCTAGGGATGCCAAGATGCCAACCACACCAGTTATCCATGTCGTAATGTGGCTGTGGCTAGGGATGCCAAGATGCCAGGATGCCAACCACACCAGTTATCCATGTCGTAATGTGGCTGAGGCTAGGGATGCCAAGATGCCAACCACACCAGTTATCCATGTCGTAATGTGGCTGTGGCTAGGGATACCAAGATGCCAACCACACCAGTTATCCATGTCGTAATGTGGCTGTGGCTAGGGATACCAAGATGCCAACCACACCAGTTATCCATGTCGTAATGTGGCTGTGGCTAGGGATGCCAAGATGCCAACCACACCAGTTATCCATGTCGTAATGTGGCTGTGGCTAGGGATACCAAGATGCCAACCACACCAGTTATCCATGTCATAATGTGGCTGTGGCTAGGGATGCCAAGATGCCAACCACACCAGTTATCCATGTCGTAATGTGGCTGTGGCTAGGGATACCAACCACACCAGTTATCCATGTCGTAATGTGGCTGTGGCTAGGGATGCCAAGATGCCAACCACACCAGTTATCCATGTCGTAATGTGGCTGTGGCTAGGGATACCAAGATGCCAACCACACCAGTTATCCATGTCGTAATGTGGCTGTGGCTAGGGATGCCAAGATGCCAACCACACCAGTTATCCATGTCGTAATGTGGCTGTGACTAGGGATGCCAAGCATACCCATCACCCAAGGCACTGCTAGGCAGACAGACAGTCTCTCTAATTCTCTCACTTATCCTTTATTACCTCCTTCCTTCCCTTCAACCTCCAACCACTTCCCTCCTTCCCTCGCTCCCTCCTCCCTACCTTTCTATTTATTTCTCTCCTTCCTTCGGTCTGTTCTCTAATGGACTGCATGGTTGACCAGTTCATGGTTCTAATTAGTTCTGTAGTCTAGATGTTCTCATCGTGAGTTCTCCCTGGATCTACTGGTTACTGTCGTTTCCTCTACCTACCTACCTACCTACCTATCCCCCCCCCCCACACACACACACGCACACACACACGCACATGCACCACACACTCACTCACACAATGCATTTGAAGTATTTTCCTTCAGTAGAACTGTGATATGGACATTTAACAGATGCTTTTATCTAGGCCGTACATAACATTGAGCCATTGGAGTGTAGTAGCTGTGTGTGTGTGTGTGTGTGTGTGTGTGTGTGTGTGTGTGCGCTCTATACTCTACCTGTGGTTCTTATCTTCCATCTGTAGTGTGTAGAACATGTCATTGGAGAGCAGGGCGCGGGTGTGTGTGTGTGCAGCGTTCTCCCCCCACTTCAGTTTCAGGCTCTGGGGGCCGGCAGCCGAACATTCCAAAGGAGGAGGGGCCGGAGGGAGGGGGCGTGTCCTAGCCACCAGAGGTGGGCTCAACGGGCCACAGCCAATCACATTCACCGCTTGGATCCGCACACTGAGAGAGAAAGAGAGAGAGGGGTTAGGGTAAATTGAGTGTGTGAAAGTTAGTTTGTCCATAACCAGTTTGGTTTGTGTGTGTGTGTGTGTGTGTGTGTGTGTGTGTGTGTGTGTGTGTGTGTGTGTGTGTGTGTGTGTGTGTGTGTGTGTTTGTATTAGTATTTATTAGGGATCCCCATTAGTTCCTGCAGCAGCTACTCTTCCTGGGGTCCAAACACATTAAGGCACTTCCATCACACATAAAACAGAAGATCAATCAGTCCATCATATAACATTATTACACCACTACACATCTACAGTACAAACTGTACGGTCTGTGTGTCTGAGTACTAATGTTGGTTAATAGCAGAAGAGAGGCAGCATTAGAGGTGCTATAATGATGGGTGTTTTCCTCTGTCCATTGCGTCATGACTGACCCCTAACCTCACCTAGCAGGCATCCATCTAACCCAGTCTCTCCTGACTGATATTTTCCGTTCCCCAAAACAAGTCACGACCTTGCAAAATTCCCGCAAACTTTCAATAAATTCCCTGGTTTTCCTAAAATCCCAGTTGGAGGATTCCTGGAATCCTGGGGAATAAGAAAGAAATCCGGAATGCTCCAACAGGATTTCTGGAAAACCAGGGAATTTGGCAACCCTAGTCATGCCTTTCAACATCATCCCTATGGAATAACTAGGAATAGAGAGGAATAGCAATCACATCAACCTCAATCATCTTGAGTCATCTCATCCAGTATATTACCGTTATAACGCTGCATTAGCTCTTTTCTTAGATCTGTTCTCAGATCTGTTCTTACAGTTCCTTGACCTCTATGGCCCTCTATGGATAGTAATTGCTAGACCTGAATTAGAGGTCGACCGATTATAATTTTTCAACGCCGATACCGATTATTGGAGGACCAAAAAAAGCAGATAGAGATTAATCTGACGATTTCTTATTTTTATTTGTAATAATGACAATTACAACAATACTGAATGAACACTTATTTTAACAATATAATACATCAATAAAATCAATTTAGCCTCAAGTAAATAATGAAACATGTTCAATTTGGTTTAAATAATGCAAAAACAAAGTGTTGGAGAAGTAATATGTGCCATGTAAAATATGTGCTATGTAAGAAAGCTAACGTTTCAGTTCCTTGCTCAGAACATGAGAACATATGAAAGCTGGTGGTTCCTTTAACATGAGTCTTCAATATTCCCAGGTAAGAAGTTTTAGGTTGTAGTTATTATAGGAATTATAGGACTATTTCCCTCTATACCATTTGTATTTCATTAACCTTTGACTATTGGATGTTCTTATAGGCACTTTAGTATTGCCAGTGTAACAGTATAGCTCCCATCCCTCTCCTCTCCCCTACCTGGGCTCGAACCAGCAACACAACGACAACAGCCACCCTCGAAGCAGCTTTACCCATGCAGAGCAAGGGGAACAACTACTCCAAGTCTCAGAGTGAGTGACGTTTGAAACGCTATTAGCGCGCACCCCGCTAACTAGCTAGCCATTTCATCGGTTACACCAGCCTAATCTCGGGAGTTGATAGGCTTGAAGTCATAAACAGCTCAATGCTTGAAGCATTGCAAAGAGCTGCTGGCAAAACACATGAAAGTGCTGCTTGAATGAATGCTACGAGCCTGCTGGTGCCTACCATCGCTCAGTCAGACTGCTTTACCAAATCATAGACTCAATTATAATATAATAAACACACAGAAATACGAGCCGTATGTCATTAATATGGTTGAATCTGGAAACTATCACCTTGAAAACAAGACGTTTATTCTTTCAGTGAAATACGGAACCGTTCCGTATTTTATCTAACGGGTGGCATCCATAAGTCTAAATATTCCTGTTACATTGCACAACCTTCAATGTGATGTCATAATTACGTAAAATTCTGGCAAATTAGGTGGCCCAAACTGTTGCATATACCCTGACTCTGCGTACAATGAACGCAAGAGAAGTGACACAATTTCAAATGGTTAATTTTGCCTGCTAACCTGGATTTCTTTTAGCTAAATATGCAGGTTTAAAAATATATACTTCTGTGTATTGATTTTAAGGAAGGCATTGATGTTTATGGTTAGGTACACATTGGAGCAACGATACGCACCGCATCGATTATATGCAACGCAGGACACGTGAGATAAACTAGTAATATCATCAACCATGTGTAGTTAACTAGTGATTATGATTGATTGATTGATTGCTTTTTATAAGATAAGTTTAATGCTAGCTAGCAACTTACCTTGGCTTACTGCATTCGGGTAACAGGCAGGCTCCTCGTGGAGTGCAATGAGAGGCAGGTGGTTAGAGCGCTGGACTAGTTAACTGTAAGGTTGCGAGATTGAATCGCCGATTGATTCCCAGTTCTGCCCCTGAACAAGGCAGTTAACCCACCGTTCCTAGGCCGTCATTGAAAATAAGAATGTGTTCTTAACTGACTTGCCTAGTTAAATAAAGATTAAATAAAAATGTTAAAAATCGGCCAAATTGGTGCCCAAAAATACCGATTTCCTATTGTTATGAAAACTTAAAATCCCTAATTAATCGGCCATTCCGATTAATCGGTCGACCTCTATCCTGAATGACATGTCAGGAATATAATATGTCTGGTAAGATGAGGACTTACTGTGTTGTTGTTCCATCTATTTTCTGTTGTTTACTAGAGTCCTTATACTGTCCTGTCTTCTTTTCCAGGAATAAATCTCTCTCTCTTTCCCCCACTCTCTCTCTCTCTGGACAATCTCACTTCCTTTCCCTCACTCTCTTTCACTCTGGACAATCTCACTTCCTTTCCCTCACTCTCTTTCACTCTGGACAATCTCACTTCCTTTCCCTCACTCTCTCTCTCTCTCTCTCTCTCTCTCTCTCTCTCTGGACAATCTCACTTCCTTTCCCTCACTCTCTCTCTCTGGACAATCTCACTTCCTTTCCCTCATTCTCTCTCTCTGGACAATCTCACTTCCTTTCCCTCACTCCTTCTCTCTCTCTCTCTGTCTGGACAATCTCTGTTCAACTGGGATCTCTCCCTCTCTCTCATTACCTTAATTATTTTACTGTTTGACATTTACACACAGTAACCTTTCCTTGATGACACACACACACACACACACACACACACACACACACACACACACACACACACACACACACACACACACACACACACACACACAGGTTATAGTTACTCAACCACACAAGACAGAAAGTGTGGAAGATGACGAGAGAGAAGAGGAAAGGGGAGAGAAAGAGAAGAGGAAAGGGGAGAGAATGAAAGAGAAGAGGAAAGGGGAGAGAATGAAAGAGAAGAGGAAAGGGGAGAGAATGAAAGAGAAGAGGAAAGGGGAGAGAATGAAAGAGAAGAGGAAAGGGGAGAGAATGAAGGAGAGAGAGGGAGGGAGGGTTATATGGTGAAGATGAGAATAGTTTTGAGTATCAGATAATTAAATCCTTCCTCTGGTCCTCTTTGTTTTATCCTTGTTAAATCGAAAACACTAAAACAATGTCTGAGACACTAAGATGAACAAACACTTTCCTATCAAAAAAAGAGAATGAGTTTTTCCACTGATCGCCCTATGGAGTGTTTTTATATGAGTTGGAATCAGTATCCAGGGGAAATGGACTGTAACCAATCAGATGGAGTGATTGATGGATACACATGCAAATGCACACAAATAAGAGGGACCCAGTCAGTAGTGTTGTTCTAACTCAACTATGTAAGAAAAACAGTGACATGGCGACAATAACAGCCTAACAGCCTAACAGCCACACACACACACACACACACACACACACACACACACACACCCGTGCATGCATACACAGATCTACAAACACTTGCTAACATGAATAACCACTTACACCCACAGACACACACTTTACTCGCCTCACAGAATCACAAACACTTAGTGAGAACAATAACCAATCACACAACTCCCTTACTTAATTCCTAGAAACACACGGTATGATTACTGCTATTAGTGCTGCTAAGTGGACCAACATCATCTCAAACGCAATCTCAATTACAACCATGAACATTCTGCTGGGACTGGAAATAGTGTGTGTGTGTTTGTGTGTGTACCTGTACTGGCTGTCTGGCTGAAGGTCAGTGATCAGGTGACTGGTTCCTGTTTCCACGGTAATGAGTTGATCTTCCAGACTGATGATGTAAGACGTTATATCCGCCCCATTAAAGTTAGGCTCCTCCCACTTCAGGAAGAGGCAGGTGGAGGGGGACTGATCTGATTGGAGCTGGTCAAGCAGGAAGAAAGAAGAGACTGCGTCGGGATTAGTCGCTGGAGTCTGGAAGGTCATCTGTTCACTGTAAGGCCCCGCCCCCGCTTGGTTCACTGCCTGGAGAGGTAGAGAGAGAGAGAGAAAGAGAGAGAGAGAGAGAGGGACAGAGACAGAGAGAGAGACAGACAGACAGAGAGAGAGCGAGACAGAGAGCGAGACAGAGAGAGAGAAAGACAGAGAGAGAGAGACAGACAGAGAGAGAGACAGAGAGAGACAGAGAGAGAGAGACAGAGAGACAGAGACAGAGAGAGACAGAGAGAGAGAGAGCGAGACAGAGAGAGAGAGAGAAAGAGAGACAGAGAGAGACAGAAAGAGAGAGAGACCGGGAGAGAGAGAGACAGAGAGAGAGAGAGACAGAGAGAGAGAGAGACAGAGAGAGACAGAGAGAGACCCAATTAGACCCAACCAAATCATGAGAAAACAAAAAGATAATTACTTGACACATTGGAAAGAATTAACAAAAAACAGAGCAAACTAGAATGTTATTTGGCCCTAAACAGAGAGTACACAGTGGCAGAATACCTGACCACTGTGACTGACCCAAAATTAAGGAAAGCTTTGACTATGTACAGACTCAGTGAGCATAGCCTTGCTATTGAGAAAGGCCGTCGTAGGCAGACATGGCTCTCAAGAGAGCTCACTGCCCACAAAATGAGGTGGAAACTGAGCTGCACTTCCTAACCTCCTGCCCAATGTATGACCATATTAGAGAGACATATTTCCCTCAGATTACACAGATCCATAAAGAATTTGAAAACAAATCCAATTTTGATAAACTCCCATATCTACTGGGTGAAATTCCACAGCACAGCAGCAAGATTTGTGACCTGTTGCCACGAGAAAAGGGCAACCAGTGAAGAACAAACACCATTGTAAATACAACCCATATTTATGCTTATTTATTTTATCTTGTGTCCTTTAACCATTTGTACATTGTTGAAACACTGTATATGGCCAGTTTAGAAAGAGAACCAGGGAGGCGGAGCTAGCATGTTGGAGTGAACGGCTGTGCGTGAGAGGCTCCTGCAACTTTTTTGCGAAATAATCTAATTTAACCTACTGTATGGCACTTTTTACAACAAACGTTTCTTTCTAATACAAGATTGTAACTTTTTATATGAAAATGCCGAGTAATAAGCGACCAAAGGACAATAAATCCACAGCGGAGGCCTACTCCCCACTAAACAACGAGACAGACATGGCGGGAGGCACCTGCAACAACGTGACACTTACAGAACTTACCCGGGCTTTGGGGGAGCTACGTGTTGCTATAGCTGAGGATCTTAAGACCACTATTGCTGAACTGGACACCAAAATCGAGAGCATCATTCGAACGGTCGCCTTGCATGGCCAGAGTATTGTGGACCTTGAGAAAGCTTCTGAATTCAACGCTGGTAGGATCGACGAGTTAGAGAAGCTATGCACGTCATTGCAGGATAGTGTGCAGAGGCTTTCTGTGAAAGTGGTGGACCTGGAGGGCCGATCCAGACGTAATAACCTTTGCGTTGTTGGTCTGGCAGAGGGGGTAGAGGCGGGCTCTCGCCCCACCGACTTCTTCGCCAAGCTATTGAAGGATGCAATGGGATCGGATGTTTTGGATTCGGATCCCCAGCTGGACCGCGCACATCGCTCCCTTGTCCCAGTGCCTGGACCGGGCAAACGTCCTCGCCCAGTAATCATCTGCTGTCACAGTTTCAAGACCAAGGATCTTATCCTGCGTGAAGCTCGAATGAGGGGCAACCTGTCACATAAAGGGCATCCATTCCGTGTCTATGAGGATTATGCGCCCGATGTGGCAAAGCATCGCGCCGACTACAGAGATGTCATGACCAAACTCTACAAACTCCATCTTCGCCCAGCCTTCCGGTGAGAAGATTTGGCTCTCCTCGGTTTTGGACGCAGAGAAGTTTATCCGGGGATATACACCAATCCCCCGTACAGGTTAGAGTGCCTTGTTATTGCGTGTTAGGGTCTGCTCATGGACTCGAATCCATACTATACCATACTGGGTGAAAACGTATTAAACGGGCTCAACAAGGGCTACCGAACATGTAAGACGCTGAGCAGACCAATGGATGGCGGTCAGAGCTCTCAATTAACGTTACATTCACTTTCATCCCGGCTGTGCTCAGCGATGCATATTTTTTACTTCCAGGTTTGATCACTGACACCTTCGGACGGATATACTTATATTCCCCCACTTTTGTTTTGTTTCGTTATTTATTTTACAATCCTTACATTATTCTTACTACCATACCATTTATTTATTGCTTGCAG
>NC_092164.1:17208538-17223538 GCF_045791955.1 Oncorhynchus clarkii lewisi | reverse complement strand
ACAGCAGTAGTGTGTGTGTACCTGCAGTCTACAGCAGTAGTGTGTTGCGGGGGTCAGGTCTGATACTTCACACTGGGTCTCTGGTCCACAGTAGATCAGCTCCATAGGCTCCTCCTCCCTGGACCAGTCCAGGCGATACTCTGAGATGTCAGAGCCTGATCCTTCAGGACTCTACAACACAAACAACCACAACACAGAACGTTTTAGAACACAGGAGAAACACACACAACCACAACACAGAACGTCTTAGAACACATGACCAGATTAGAACACAGGAGAAACACACAGAACAGGAAGGTACCAAACATCCAATCAGACACGAGACTCATATAAACTCTCCGGGAACAATTTTTTCTCTCTCTCTACCCCTCTCTACTCTCTACTTTCTCTCTCTCTCTACCCCTCTCTACTCTCTACCCCTCTCTCTACTTTCTCTCTCTCTCTACTTTCTCTCTCTCTACCCCTCTCTCTACTCTCTCTACCTTCTCTCTCTCTCTACTTTCTCTCTCTCTCTACCTCTACCCCTCTCTCTACTCTCTCTACCTTCTCTCTCTCTCTACCCCTCTCTCTCTACTTTCTCTCTCTCTACCTCTCTCTATACTCTCTCTACCTCTCTCTCTCACCCCTCTCTACTCTTTCTCTCTCTCTACTTTCTCTCTCTCTCTCTACCCCCTCTCTACTCTCTACCCCTCTCTCTACTTTCTCTCTCTCTCTACCCCTCTCTACTCTCTACCCTCTCTCTACTTTCTCTCTCTCTCTCTACCCCTCTCTCTACTTTCTCTCTCTCTCTCTACCCCTCTCTACCCCTCTCTCTACTTTCTCTCTCTCTCTACCCCTCTCTCTACTTTCTCTCTCTCTCTACCCCTCTCTCTACTTTCTCTCTCTCTACCCCTCTCTACTCTCTACCCCTCTCTCTACTTTCTCTCTCTCTCTACCTTCTCTCTCTCTCTACCCCTCTCTCTACCTTCTCTCTCTCTCTACCCCTCTCTCTACTTTCTCTCTCTCTACCTCTACCCCTCTCTCTACTCTCTCTACCTTCTCTCTCTCTCTTACCCCTCTCTACTCTTTCTCTCTCTCTACCCCTCTACTTTCTCTCTCTCTCTCTACCCCCTCTCTACTCTCTCTCTCTCTCTCTCTCGTTATTTGGGGGTAATGTTTGTCCTCTCTCTCTACCGTCTGTCTACCCCTCTCTATTCTCTATCTATCCCTCTATCTACTCTCTCTTTTTACCTCTCTCTTTCTCTAACCCTCTCCACTCTCTCTCTACCCCTTTCTCCACCCCTCTCCTCTCTCTCTCTCTACTCTCTCTTGTTATTTGGAGGTAATGTTTGTCCTCTCTCTCTACCGTCTGTCTACCCCTCTCTACTCTCTATCTACTCTCTCTCTTTTTACCTCTCTCTTTCTCTACTCTACCCCTCTCTACTCTCTACCCCTCTACTCTCTCTCTACCCCTCTCCACTCTCTCTCCCTCTACACCTCTCTCTCTCTACCTCTACCCCTCTCTCTCTCTACCTCTACCCCTCTCTCTCTCTACCTCTACCCCTCTCTCTCTCTACCTCTACCCCTCTCTCTCTCTACCTCTACCCCTCTCTCTCTCTACCTCTACCCCTCTCTCTCTACCTCTACCCCTCTCTCTCTACCTCTACCCCGCTCCTCTCTCTCTCTCCTCTCTCTACTCTCTCTCTCTCCTCGCTCTCACTCTCTACCCCTCTCTCTACTCTCTCTCCTCTCTCTCACTCGCTCTCACTTGCTCTCTCTCTACTCTCTCCTCGCTCTCTCTCTCCACGCTCTCTCTCTCTCTACCCCCTCTCTACTCTCTCTCTCTCTCGTTATTTGGAGGTAATGTTTGTCCTCTCTCTCTACCGTCTGTCTACCCCTCTCTACTCTCTATCTATCCCTCTATCTACTCTCTCTCTCTTTTTACCTCTCTCTTTCTCTACCCCTCTCCACTCTCTCTCTACCCCTCTCCTCGCTCTCTCTCTCTACTCTCTCTCTACTCTCTTGTTATTTGGAGGTAATGTTTGTCCTCTCTCTCTACCGTCTGTCTACCCCTCTACTCTCTATCTATCCCTCTATCTACTCTCTTCTCTTTTACCTCTCTCTTTCTCTAACCCTCTCCACTCTCTCTCTACCCCTTTCTCCACCCCTCTCCTCTCTCTCTCTCTACTCTCTCTTGTTATTTGGAGGTAATGTTTGTCCTCTCTCTCTACCGTCTGTCTACCCCTCTCTCTCTCTACCTCTACCCCTCTCTCTCTCTACCTCTACCCCTCTCTCTCTACCTCTACCCCTCTCTCTCTACCTCTACCCCGCTCCTCTCTCTCTCTCCTCTCTCTACTCTCTCTCTCTCCTCGCTCTCACTCTCTACCCCTCTCTCTACTCTCTCTCCTCTCTCTCACTCGCTCTCACTTGCTCTCTCTCTACTCTCTCCTCGCTCTCTCTCTCCACGCTCTCTCTCTCTCTACCCCCTCTCTACTCTCTCTCTCTCTCGTTATTTGGAGGTAATGTTTGTCCTCTCTCTCTACCGTCTGTCTACCCCTCTCTACTCTCTATCTATCCCTCTATCTACTCTCTCTCTCTTTTTACCTCTCTCTTTCTCTACCCCTCTCCACTCTCTCTCTACCCCTCTCCTCGCTCTCTCTCTCTACTCTCTCTCTACTCTCTTGTTATTTGGAGGTAATGTTTGTCCTCTCTCTCTACCGTCTGTCTACCCCTCTACTCTCTATCTATCCCTCTATCTACTCTCTTCTCTTTTACCTCTCTCTTTCTCTAACCCTCTCCACTCTCTCTCTACCCCTTTCTCCACCCCTCTCCTCTCTCTCTCTCTACTCTCTCTTGTTATTTGGAGGTAATGTTTGTCCTCTCTCTCTACCGTCTGTCTACCCCTCTCTACTCTCTATCTACTCTCTCTCTTTTTACCTCTCTCTTTCTCTACTCTCTACCCCTCTCTACTCTCTCTCTCTACCCCTCTCTACTCTCTCTCTCTCTACCCCCCTCTCTCTCTCTACCCCCCTCTCTCTCTCTACCCCCCTCTCTCTCTCTACCCCCCTCTCTCTCTCTACCCCTCTCTCTCTCTACCCCTCTCTCTCTCATATTGTCTCTGTTCTAGATGGAAGTGTAGACAGAGTGTAAAGAAGATAGACAGGCAGTACCTCCCAGCTGACTGTTAGACAGGTGGTGTTGTTCAGAGTGATGAGTGGCGCCACACACTGGCCTGGAGGACCCGCTGCTGTCGTCACCTCCACTGCCTCAGAGTACTCTCCGAACTGCAGGAAGTAAACAGGAAACACACTGGTCACGTGACAGGAAACATACCGGTCACATGACATGAAACACGTAGGTCACATGACATGAAACACGTAGGTCACATGACATGAAACACGTAGATCACATGACATGAAACACGTAGGTCACATGGCAGGAAACACACAAGCAACATTATAGGAAAAATAATTTTTTTTCTAGTAGCAGGCTCACAAATGGTAAAGTCTGTTTGATCAACCGTTGAATTAGATTTAGGCTCAGCTCAGATCGGGCGCATATGAAACTTTAATCAATCAAACATGACTTTTCGAGCATGACTATTCCTGCATTCAAATCATTTCTATGATTGCTAAATGGGGCAGAGTGCCTTGACATGGCTGTAGAATAGATAGAGGCTGCAGCAGATGGTTGATCAGAGCAGTGAACTGAAGACTGTCTGATTGGACTAAATACCAGATGCTGGGAGAATTGGTCTCCAGTCGACTTTCTGTTTGTTCCTCTGTATGTCCTTGTTTTTGATGAGCACTTATCAGTTTGCTACTTTGATCAGACCGTGTGTGTGTGTGTGTATGTGTGTTTGAGTACCTCTTGAACTAAGTCTGAATAGCACTCAGGGATGGACTGATCACATCAATTAGACTAGAGAGTGTTTGTCTGCCTGCCCCTGGTCATCGTTCATTAGGGTGTGTGTGTGTGTGTGTGTGTGTGTGTGTGTGTGTGTGCCTCACCCCAGCCTCGTTGGCAGCCCTCAGTCTGAAGTTGTAGGTTGCCCCTGGCAGCAGGTTACCCACACTGCACTGCAGCTCTGTCCCATTGTATATCTCACTGGACTCAGCGTTGTCCTCTGATGTTGTCATCTCCAGACTGAACACACACTCCTCACACACACCTTCTGACGTCAGGGCATCTGGAAGAGGAGGGGGAGGGTCAGAGGGGAAAGAGAGAAAGAGTGGGGAGGAAAGGAGAAAGGGAAAGAGAAGGGGAGAGAGAGAGTTAGAGAGAGAAATAGAGAGGGGTAGTGAGAGAGAGGTAGAGAGAGAGAGAGAGAGAGAGAGAGGTAGAGAGAGAGAGTTAGAGAGAGAAATAGAGAGGGGTAGTGAGAGAGAGGTAGAGAGAGAGAGAGAGAGAGAGGTAGAGAGAGAGAGAGAGAGGTAGTTAGAGAGAGAGGTAGAGAGAGAGAGAGGTAGAGAGAGAGAGAGAGGTAGTTAGAGAGAGAGGTAGAGAGAGAGAGAGGTAGAGAGAGAGAGAGAGAGAGAGAGAGAGAGGTAGTTAGAGAGGTAGAGAGAGAGAGGTAGTTAGAGAGAGAGGTAGAGAGAGAGAGAGGTAGAGAGAGAGAGAGGTAGAGAGAGAGAGGTAGTTAGAGAGGTAGAGAGAGAGAGGTAGAGAGAGAGGAGAGAGAGAGGTAGAGAGAGAGGAGAGAGAGAGGTAGAGAGAGAGGAGAGAGAGAGAGAGAGGTAGTTAGAGAGAGAGAGAGAGAGAGAGAGACAGAGAGAGAGGTAGTTAGAGAGAGAGGTAGAGAGAGAGAGAGACAGAGCGAGAGAGAGAGAGAGAGAGAGAGGTAGAGAAAGATGTATAGAGAGAGAGAGAGAGAAAAAGAGCGGGGTAGTGAGAGGTGTAGGGAGAGGGGTAGGGAGAGAGAAAGAAAGAAAGGGGGGTAGTGAGAGGGGTAGGGAGAGGGGTAGGGAGAGAGAGAGAAAAAGAGAAGGGTAGGGAGAGGGGTAGGGAGAGAGAGAGAAAAAGAGAGGGGTAGTGAGAGGGGTAGGGAGAGGGGTAGGGAGAGGGGTAGGGAGAGAGAAAGAAAGAGAGAGGGGTAGTGAGAGAGGTAGTGAGAGGGGGAGAAAAAGAGAGGGGTAGTGAGAGGGGTATGGAGAGGGGTAGGGAGAGGGAGAGAAAAAGAGAGGGGTAGTGAGAGAGAGAGAAAAAGAGAGGGGTAGTGAGAGAGAGAGAGAGCGAGAGAGAGAGAGAGAGAGAGAGAGAGAAGACAAACATTTGAATCTAGTATAACAAGCTGCAGCACCTAGTCAAACACAGCAGAACAGAGGGAGGGTTTGAATTAACTGTCTTTTCATCCACTCATTAGTGTTCTCTATGTGTTTCAGACAGCTTTATGGTGTGACGCAGAGAAAGCGAATAAAAGGGAGAAAAGAGGGAGATTGAAAAAGAGAGAGAGAACACAGTCTACTCAATTGTCCTTCAGTCTGTTTTTTAATGGGGAGTGTTAGTCTCCAGCACGCACACGCGCACAGACATAAACACACACACATCTTAATGAGGAACATTTGCCACATTATATTGAGGCCTGCCCGATTCTAGCTACTTTAATCACATAGAATGCAGCTGAATTAGACTACATTAGGCTACATTAAGGTTTAGATAGGCTGCATTAGAGTCGCAATAAAGCTGAATTAAAGTGAATTAGGTTTCTTAGAGCTGGTGCACAGTGTGTGTGTGTGTGTGTGTGTGTGTGTGTGTGTGTGTGTGTGTGTGTGTGGGTGTGTGTGTGTGTTGTAACATGGTCGTAATCAGGGTGTATTAGGTTGGGCGCAATGAAGAGCAGAGAACAACCAAAGGTTGATTTGACCTTCCAGACAGTAAAAGACACTGTGTGTGTGTGTGTGTGTGTGTGTGTGTGTGTGTGTGTGTGTGTGTGTGTTTACCCCATTCTAACTGTACTTCCTTGTGTTTGGCTTTACCCACGAGCCTGGGCGGTTGGCAGGGTCCGGGGACGACGCTCAACGTCCGAACCGGAACGCTGAAGGAACACTGGCAGAACACAGAGGATCATGGGAAGGTCAATTGATTAATTGTGTGATTAAATGGATTATTGACCATGGGGTGTGTGCGAGTGTGTGTGTGTGTGTGTGTGTTTCACCTGGCTGTGTCCACCGGTGCTGATGCTACACACTCGCAGGCGGTAAACTGTGCCGGGCGTCAGTTCTTCACACACACACTCTGTAACGGGACCGCTGTACGCCACCTCCCACTGGCCCGCTGCACAAGACAAACAGCAGATGAGGGTTTGTGTGTATGTGAATGTGTGTGTGTAGAGGTATATATGCAGTTCAACAAGACACCACATCTATTCATGTCTGGCATTAATCAGACAACACAGGGAGAGAACTGTGTTTCAACCTATATCAGTTCAGTGACACTTCTACACCAGAAGAGAGAGAGAGGGGTGAAGTGGGGTGAGGAAGGGGAAGGGCATAGATGGGATAGAGGGGAAGAGAAAGAGAAGGAGTGGGTAGGTGGGTAGAGAGAAGGCGTGAGTGGGTGGGTAGAGAGAAGGAGTGGGTGGGTGGGTAGAGAGAAGGCGTGGGTGGGTGGGTAGGAGTGGGTGGGTGGGTAGGAGTGGGTGGGTGGGTAGGAGTGGGTGGGTGGGTAGAGAGAAGGAGTGGGTGGGTGGGTAGAGAGAAGGAGTGGGTGGGTAGAGAGAAGGTGTGGGTAGGTGGGTAGAGAGAAGGAGTGGGTGGGTAGAGAGAAGGTGTGGGTGGGTGGGTAGAGAGAAGGAGTGGGTGGGTAGAGAGAAGGTGTGGGTGGGTGGGTAGAGAGAAGGCGTGGGTGGGTGGGTAGAGAGAAGGTGTGAGTGGGTGGGTAGAGCGAAGGCGTGGGTGGGTGGGTAGAGAGAAGGAGTGGGTGGGTGGGTAGAGAGAAGGTGTGGGTGGGTGGGTAGAGAGAAGGAGTGGGTGGGTAGAGAGAAGGCGTGGGTGGGTAGAGAGAAGGAGTGGGTGGGTAGAGAGAAGGTGTGGGTGGGTGGGTAGAGAGAAGGCGTGGGTGGGTGGGTAGAGAGAAGGCGTGGGTGGGTGAGTAGAGAGAAGGAGTGGGTGGGTGGGTAGAGAGAAGGTGTGGGTAGGTGGGTGGGTAGAGAGAAGGAGTGGGTGGGTGGGTAGAGAGAAGGAGTGGGTGGGTGGGTAGAGAGAAGGAGTGGGTGGGTGGGTAGAGAGAAGGAGTGGGTGGGTGGGTAGAGAGAAGGAGTGGGTGGGTGGGTAGAGAGAAGGAGTGGGTGGGTAGAGAGAAGGAGTGGGTGGGTGGGTAGAGAGAAGGAGTGGGTGGGTGGGTAGAGAGGCGTGGGTGGTTAGAGAGAAGGAGTGGGTGGGTGCGTAGAGAGAAGGAGTGGGTGGGTACGTAGAGAGAAGGAGTGGGTGGGTAGAGAGAAGGAGTGGGTGGGTAGAGAGAAGGAGTGGGTGGGTGGGTAGAGAGAAGGAGTGGGTGGGTGGGTAGAGAGAAGGCGTGGGTGGGTAGAGAGAAGGCGTGGGTGGTTAGAGAGAAGGTGTGGGTAGGTGGGTAGAGAGAAGGAGTGGGTGGGTAGAGAGAAGGTGTGGGTGGGTGGGTAGAGAGAAGGAGTGGGTGGGTAGAGAGAGGGTGTGGGTGGGTGGGTAGAGAGAAGGTGTGGGTAGGTGGGTAGAGAGAAGGAGTGGGTGGGTAGAGAGAAGGTGTGGGTGGGTGGGTAGAGAGAAGGCGTGGGTGGGTGGGTAGAGAGAAGGCGTGGGTGGGTGGGTAGAGAGAAGGTGTGAGTGGGTGGGTAGAGAGAAGGCGTGGGTGGGTGGGTAGAGAAGGAGTGGGTGGGTGGGTAGAGAGAAGGTGTGGGTGGGTGGGTAGAGAGAAGGAGTGGGTGGGTGGGTAGAGAGAAGGAGTGGGTGGGTGGGTAGAGAGAAGGAGTGAGTGGGTGGGTAGAGATAAGGAGTGGGTGGGTGGGTAGAGAAAAGGAGTGGGTGGGTAGAGAGAAGGAGTGGGTGGGTGGGTAGAGAGAAGGAGTGAGTGGGTGGGTAGAGAGAAGGCGTGGGTGGGTAGAGAGAAGGCGTGGGTGGTTAGAGAGAAGGCGTGGGTGGGTAGAGAGAAGGCATGGGTGGGTAGAGAGAAAGCGTGGGTGGGTGGGTAGAGAGAAGGCGTGGGTGGTTAGAGAAGGCGTGGGTGGGTAGAGAAGGCGTGGGTGGGTGGGTAGAGAGAAGGCGTGGGTGGGTAGAGAGAAGGCGTGGGTGGTTAGAGAGAAGGCATGGGTGGTTAGAGAGAAGGCATGGGTGGGTAGAGAGAAGGCGTGGGTGGTTAGAGAGAAGGCGTGGGTGGTTAGAGAGAAGGCGTGAGTGGGTAGAGAGAAGGCGTGGGTGGGTGGGTAGAGAGAAGGCGTGGGTGGGTGGGTAGAGAGAAGGCGTGGGTGGGTGGGTAGAGAGAAGGCGTGGGTGGGTGGGTAGAGAGAAGGCGTGGGTGAGTGGGTAGAGAGAAGGCGTGGGTGGGTAGAGAGAAGGAGTGGGTGGGTGTGTAGAGAGAAGGAGTGGGTGGGTGTGTAGAGAGAAGGAGTGGGTGGGTGGGTAGAGAGAAGGAGTGGGTGGGTGGGTAGAGAGAAGGCGTGGGTGGGTAGAGAGAAGGAGTGGGTGGGTGGGTAGAGAGAAGGCGTGGGTGGGTGGGTGTGTAGAGAGAAGGCGTGGGTGGGTGGGTAGAGAGAAGGTGTGGGTGGGTAGAGAGAAGGAGTGGGTGGGTGGGTAGAGAGATGGAGTGGGTGGGTAGAGAGAAGGCGTGGGTGGGTGGGTAGAGAGAAGGCGTGGGTGGGTGGGTAGAGAGAAGGCGTGGGTGGTTAGAGAGAAGGCGTGGGTGGTTAGAGAAGGCATGGGTGGTTAGAGAAGGCGTGGGTGGGTGGGTAGAGAGAATGCGTGGGTGAGTAGAGAGAAGGCGTGGGTGGTTAGAGAGAAGGCGTGGGTGGGTAGAGAGAAGGCGTGGGTGGGTGGGTAGAGAGAAGGCGTGGGTGGGTGGGTAGAGAGAAGGCGTGGGTGGGTGGGTAGAGAGAAGGCGTGGGTGGGTGGGTAGAGAGAAGGCGTGGGTGGGTGTGTAGAGAGAAGGCGTGGGTGGGTAGAGAGAAGGATTGGGTGGGTGGGTAGAGAGAAGGCGTGGGTGGGTGGGTAGAGAGAAGGCGTGGGTGGGTGGGTAGAGAGAAGGCGTGGGTGGGTGGGTAGAGAGAAGGCGTGGGTGGGTGGGTAGAGAGAAGGCGTGGGTGGGTGGGTAGAGAGAAGGAGTGGGTGGGTGGGTAGAGAGAAGGCGTGGGTGGGTGGGTAGAGAGAAGGAGTGGGTGGGTAGAGAGAAGGCGTGGGTGGGTAGAGAGAAGGAGGGAGAGGGGGAGAAAACGTGGAAGAAAGTAGGAGCTTTCAGAATTTGTTGGGTTGATAAACTACAACCAAACTGAATATGACCAGGCTAATCAATGTGTTCTGAAGAGATTACTGGTGTTTATATAGCAGTACATTGATGGTGTTTATATAGCAGTACATTACTGGTGTTTATATAGCAGTACATTGATGGTGTTTATATAGCAGTAAATTACTGGTGTTTATATAGCAGTACATTACTGGTGTTTATATAGCAGTACATTACTGGTGTTTATATAGCAGTACATTACTGGTGTAACTGGTGTTTATATAGCAGTAAATTACTGGTGTTACTGGTGTTTATATAGCAGTACATTACTGGTGTTTATATAGCAGTACATTGATGGTGTTTATATAGCAGTACATTACTGGTGTTTATATAGCAGTACATTACTGGTGTTTATATAGCAGTACATTGCTGGTGTTTATATACAGTGGGGCAAAAAAGTATTTAGTCAGCCACCAATTGTGCAAGTTCTCCCACTTAAAAAGATGAGAGAGGCCTCTAATTTTCATCATAGGTATACTTCAACTATGACAGACAAAATGAAAGAAGAAAAATCCAGAAAATCACATTGTAGGATTTTAAATGAATTTATTTGCAAAATATGGTGGAAAATGTCATGTATTGTCATATTATGTCTTGTTCCTGTTCTTTCTCTTCACTTCGTCTCCCTCTGCTGGTCGTATTAGGTTACCTTCTCTTCCTCTCCTTCTCCCAGCTGTTCCTCATCTTCTCTAAACTACCTCGTTCACCCTTTTCCCACCTGTTCCTTTTTTCCCTCTGATTAGGTCTCTATTTCTCTCTCTGTTCCTGCTGCTGTCTTTGTCAGATTCTCGTTTGAGTTTCTCATGCCAGAACCAAACTATCGTCTCGTTTGCTTCACCCTTGTCCCGTCCTGTCGGAATCTGCCTGTTCATCTGATGCTACGTGTGATCAGGTACCTCTGTCCTCTACGACCCGCGCCTACCCAGAGAGACCAGCAGTCTGTCGCCGCTAACCCAGCTATTCTCCTCTGCTGCTAGAAGGGGGACTCTTCTGTAAATATCAGAAGGACTTTATGATTCATTTATCGCCCTCTCTGCGGGTTGTCTATTTTGCCATTATATACATCTGAAGAGGATCTATGTCTTCCCTGTGTTTTGACATTAAAGGACTCTGTTTTTGTTAAACCGCTTTTGGGTCCTCACTCACGTGCATAACAGAAGAATCTGACCAAGAATGGACCCAGCGAGTTCGGATCCTCTCCACTCAGCCGTCGAGATCCAGGGAGCGATGCTAGTCAGACACGAGCAGGAATTGTCTGCTGCTCGACATGCCGTTGAGACCCTGGCCGCCCAAGTCTCCGACCTCACAGAACAGATTCACCATCTCCGCCTCGATCCACCGGCCACTTCCAGGGCTTTAGAATCTCCGGAGCCCAGAATCAATAACCCGCCGTGTTACTCTGGGGAGCCCACTGAATGCCGCTCGTTCCTCACCCAGTGTGATATTGTGTTTTCTCTCCAGCCCAACACTTACTCCAGGAGCACAGCTCGTATCGCCTACGTCATATCTCTCCTTACTGGACGGGCTCGTGAGTGGGGCACGGCAATCTGGGAGGCGAGGGCTGAGTGTACTAACCAGTATCAGGACTTTAAGGAGGAGATGATACGGGTTTTTGATCGTTCTGTTTTTGGGGAGGAAGCTTCCAGGGTTCTGTCTTCCCTATGTCAAGGTAATCGATCCATAACAGATTACTCTATTGAGTTTCGCACTCTTGCTGCCTCCAGTGACTGGAACGAGCCGGCTTTGCTCGCTCGTTTTCTGGAGGGTCTCCGCGCGGAGGTAAAGGATGAGATTCTCTCCCGGGAGGTTCCTTCCAGCATGGATTCCTTGATTGAACTCGCTATTCGCATAGAGCGACGGGTTGATCTTCGTCACCGAGCTCGTGGAAAGGAGCTTGCGTTCTCCGTTGCCCCCCTCTCCACATCACTACCATCTTCCTCCGCCGGCTCGGGTGCTGAGCCTATGCAGCTGGGGGGTATCCGCATCTCGACTAAGGAGAGGGAACGGAGAATCACCAACCGCCTCTGTCTCTATTGCAGTTCCGCTGGTCATTTTGTCACTTCATGTCCAGTAAAAGCCAGAGCTCATCAGTAAGCGGAGGGCTACTGGTGAGCGCTACTACTCTGGTCTCTCCTTCAAGATCCTGCACTACCTTGTCGGTCCATCTACGCTGGACCGGTTCGTCAGCTTCCTGCAGTGCCTTGATAGACTCTGGGGCGGAGGGCTGTTTTATGGACGAGACCTGGGCTCGGGAACATGACATTCCTCTCAGACAGTTAAGGGAGCCCACGGCCTTGTTCGCTTTGGATGGTAGTTCTCTCCCCAGGATTCAGCGTGAGACGCTACCTTTAACCCTCACTGTCTCTGGTAATCATAGCGAAACCCTTTCTTTTTTAATTTTTCGTTCACCTTTTACACCTGTTGTTTTGGGCCATCCCTGGCTAGTTTGTCATAATCCTTCTATTAATTGGTCTAGTAATTCTATCCTCTCCTGGAACGTCTCTTGTCATGTGAAATGTTTAATGTCTGCTATCCCTCCTGTTTCCTCTGTCTCTTCTTCACAGGAGGAGCCTGGTGATTTGACGGGGGTGCCGGAGGAATATCACGATCTGCGCACGGTGTTCAGTCGGTCCAGGGCCACCTCTCTTCCTCCGCACCGGTCGTATGATTGTAGTATTGATCTCCTTCCGGGAACCACTCCCCCCCCCCCGGGGTAGACTATACTCTCTGTCGGCTCCCGAACGTAAGGCTCTCGAAGATTATTTGTCTGTAGCTCTTGACGCCGGTACCATAGTCCCCTCCTCCTCTCCCGCCGGAGCGGGGTTTTTTTTTGTTAAGAAGGACGGGTCCCTGCGCCCCTGCATAGATTATCGAGGGCTGAATGACATAACAGTGAAGAATCGTTATCCGCTCCCTCTTATGTCTTCAGCCTTCGAGATCCTGCAGGGAGCCAGGTTTTTCACTAAGTTGGACCTTCGTAACGCTTACCATCTCGTGCGCATCAGGGAGGGGGACGAGTGGAAAACGGCGTTTAACACTCCGTTAGGGCACTTTGAATACCGGGTTCTTCTTTTCGGCTTCGCTAACGCTCCGGCTGTCTTTCAGGCATTAGTCAATGACGTCCTGAGAGACATGCTGAACATCTTTGTTTTCGTTTACCTTGACGATATCCTGATTTTTTTCACCGTCACTCCAGATTCATGTTCAGCACGTTCGACGTGTCCTCCAGCGCCTTTTAGAGAATTGTCTTTTTGTGAAGGCTGAGAAGTGCACTTTTCATGCCTCCTCCGTCACATTTCTCGGTTCTGTTATTTCCGCTGAAGGCATTAAGATGGATCCCGCTAAGGTCCAAGCTGTCATTGATTGGCCCGTTCCTAAGTCACGCGTCGAGCTGCAGCGCTTTCTCGGCTTCGCGAATTTCTATCGTCGTTTCATCCGTAATTTCGGTCAGGTGGCAGCTCCTCTCACAGCCCTTACTTCTGTCAAGACGTGCTTTAAGTGGTCCGTTTCCGCCCAGGGAGCTTTTGATCTCCTCAAGAATCGTTTTACATCCGCTCCTATCGTTTTACACCTGACGTCTCTAGACAGTTCGTTGTCGAGGTTGACGCGTCAGAGGTGGGCGTGGGAGCCATTCTTTCTCAGCGCTCCCTCTCTGACGACAAGGTCCACCCTTGCGCGTATTTTTCTCATCGCCTGTCGCCGTCGGAACGTAACTATGATGTGGGAAACCGCGAACTGCTCGCCATCCGCTTAGCCCTAGGCGAATGGCGACAGTGGTTGGAGGGGGCGACCGTTCCTTTTGTCGTTTGGACTGACCATAGGAACCTTGAGTACATCCGTTCTGCCAAACGACTTAATGCGCGTCAGGCTCGTTGGGCGCTGTTTTTCGCTCGTTTCGAGTTCGTAATTTCTTATCGTCCGGGCTCTAAGAACACCAAGCCTGATGCTTTATCTCGTTTCTTCAGTTCTTCAGTAGCCTCCACTGACCCCGAGGGGATTCTCCCTGAGGGGCGTGTTGTCGGGTTGACTGTCTGGGGAATTGAGAGGCAGGTAAAGCAAGCACTCACTCACACTCCGTCGCCGCGCGCTTGTCCTAGGAACCTTCTTTTCGTTCCCATTCCTACTCGTCTGGCCGTTCTTCAGTGGGCTCACTCTGCCAAGTTAGCCGGCCACCCCGGCGTTCGAGGTACGCTTGCTTCCATTCGCCAGCGTTTTTGGTGGCCCACTCGGGAGCATGACACGCGTCGTTTCGTGGCTGCTTGTTCGGTCTGCGCGCAGACTAAGTCCGGTAACTCCCCTCCTGCCGGCCGTCTCAGACCGCTTCCCATTCCCTCTCGACCGTGGTCTCACATCGCCTTAGATTTTATCACCGGACTGCCTTCGTCAGCGGGGAAGACTGTTATTCTTACGGTTGTCGATAGGTTCTCTAAGGCGGCTCATTTTATTCCCCTCGCTAAGCTCCCTTCTGCTAAAGAGACGGCACAAATCATCATCGAGAATGTTTTCAGAATTCATGGCCTTCCGTCAGACGTCGTTTCGGACAGGGGTCCGCAATTCACGTCTCAATTTTGGAGGGAGTTTTGCCGTTTGATTGGGGCTTCCGTCAGTCTCTCTTCCGGCTTTCACCCCCAGTCTAACGGTCAAGCAGAACGGGCCAATCAGACTATTGGTCGCATCTTACGCAGTCTTTCTTTTCGTAACCCTGCGTCTTGGTCAGAACAGCTCCCCTGGGCAGAATACGCCCACAACTCGCTTCCTTCGTCTGCGACCGGGCTATCTCCTTTTCAGAGTAGCCTCGGGTACCAGCCTCCGCTGTTCTCGTCTCAGTTCGCCGAGTCCAGCATCCCCTCCGCTCAGGCTTTTGTCCAACGTTGCGAGCGCACCTGGAAGAGGGTCAGGTCTGCACTTTGCCGTTATAGGGCGCAGACTGTGAGAGCCGCTAATAAGCGTAGAACTAAGAGTCCTAGATATTGTCGCGGTCAGAGAGTTTGGCTCTCCACTCAGAACCTTCCCCTTAAGACAGCTTCTCGCAAGTTGACCCCGCGGTTCATTGGTCCATTCCGTATTTCTCAGATCATTAATCATGTCGCAGTGCGACTTCTTCTTCCGCGATATCTTCGTCGTGTCCACCCGGTCTTCCATGTCTCCTGTGTTAAGCCCGTTCTTCGCGCCCCCGCTCGTCTCCCCCCCCCCAATCCTTGTCGAGGGCGCACCTATCTACAGGGTCCGTAAGATTTTGGACATGCGTCCTCGGGGCCGTGGTCATCAGTACCTAGTGGATTGGGAGGGGTACGGTCCTGAGGAAAGGAGTTGGGTTCCCTCACGGGACGTGCTGGACCGTTCGCTGATCGATGATTTCCTCCGTTGCCGCCAGGTTTCCTCCTCGAGTGCGCCAGGAGGCGCTCGGTGAGTGGGGGGGTACTGTCATGTATTGTCATATTATGTCTTGTTCCTGTTCTTTCTCTTCTCTTCGTCTCCCTCTGCTGGTCGTATTAGGTTACCTTCTCTTCCTCTCCTTCTCCCAGCTGTTCCTCATCTTCTCTAAACTACCTCGTT
>NC_092164.1:17198538-17201038 GCF_045791955.1 Oncorhynchus clarkii lewisi | reverse complement strand
AAAAGTGCTCTTCACTGACAAGTCGCGGTCTTATCCCACCAGGTGTGATGGTCGGATTCACGTTTATCTTCGAAGGAATGAGTGTTACACCAAGGCCTGTACTCTTGAGCGGGATCGATTTGTAGGTGGAGGGTCCGTCATGGTCTGGGGCGGTGTGTCACAGCATCATCAGACTGAGCTTGTTGTCATTGCAGGCAATCTCAACGCTGTGCGTTACAGGGAAGACATCCTCCTCCCTCATGTGGTACCCTTCCTGCAGGCTCATCCTGACATGACCCTCCAGCATGACAATGACACCAGCCATACTGCTCGTTCTTTGTGTGATTTCCTGCAAGACTGAATGTCAGTGTTCTGCCATGGCCAGCGAAGAGCCCGGATCTCAATCCCATTGAGCACGTCTGGGACCTGTTGGATTGGAGGGTGGGGCTAGGGCCATTCCCCCCAGAAATGTCCGGGAACTTGCAGGTGCCATGGTGGAAGAGTGGGGTAACATCTCACAGCAAGAACTGGCAAATCTGGTGCAGTCCATAAGGAGGAGATGCACTGCAGTACTTAATGCAGCTGGTGGCCACACCAGATACTGACTCTTACTTTTGATTTTGACCCCCCCTTTGTTCAGGGATACATTATTCCATTTCTGTTAGTCACATGTCTGTGGAACTTGTTCAGTTTATGTCTCAGTTCAACATCTTGTTATGTTCATACAAATATTTAAACATGTTAAGTTTGCTGAAAATAAACGCAGTTGACTGTGAGGACGTTTCTTTTTTTGCTGAGTTTAGCAGTAAATTGCAGGTATTTCCACAGAGGACAGGCTGATGGTAGTTGTATGGCTGCTAAATGGTGACAGATTGTGTAGTGCGCGCGCGTGTGTGTGTGTGTGTGTGCGTATGTGCTCGTGCACACGATGACACTAAGTCTTTCCAGCAGTATAGAAGCCTTTCCCGTTTCCACGGGAACACACAACCAGACACCATTTCGCCACAATAAAACCTCAGAGACAGACACCCTCTTACCCTGAATTTGTACTGTGTGCTCCTCTTCAGGCCTTGCACTGTGGAGGTTAGGTTGTCTCCAGTGTACTTCGGATGAAAGTCTGTTCCCTGGAAGGTCAAACGTTCTCAGTTAACCTTTAAACGGACGTTTTGTTGAACATGTGTGTGTGTGTGTGTGCGCGCATCATTATATCTGTGTGTGGGACTCACGGTATTGTCCTCCTGGATCTCGAGTGTGTATGTGATTAGTTCCTCGTTGGCGCTGCCCTCGCGACGGCCCCACTCCAGCGTGACCCAGGAGACGCCCGCCCGCAGCAGCCGCGGTGCCAGGGGGCAGGAGGGCAGCGTACCTGTAGTGTAGAACACAACCTCCGTACTGAAACCACTGTGGAGGGTTACAGGTGGGAGGGACATGAGTTTAGACTACACAAAGCAGAGCTCATGTCTTTTCTCTCTTTCCATCTCTCTCCATCCATTAACCCCCTCATCTCCCTCCATTAACTCCCCCTCCATCTCCCTCCATTAACTCCCCCTCCATCTCCCTCCATTAACTCCCTCCATCCCCCTCCATTAACTCCCTCCATTAACTCCCTCCATTAACTCCCTCCATTAACTCACTTCCCCATCTCCCTCCATTAACTCACTCCCCCATCTCCCTCCATTAACTCACTCCCCCATCTCCCTCCATTAACTCCCTCCATTATCTCCCTCCATTAACTCCCTCCATTATCTCCCTCCATTAACTCACTCCCCCATCTCCCTCCATTAACTCCCTCCATTAACTCCCTCCAATAACTCCCTCCAATAACTCCCTCCAATAACTCCCTCCAATAACTCCCTCCAATAACTCCCTCCAATAACTCCCTCCTCTTTTCTGTCACTGGAACGACCGGCCTCAAGCAGGGGAATCTGCCCCCCGGCAACGATGCGAGAACAAGAGGAGCGAGGAAACAAAAAAATAGAGAGAGACTCATTCAGAGAGATAAGACCAGACAACTAACCTCAACACAGCCATACATCAACCAGACAACTAACCTCAACACAGCCATACATCAACCAGACAACTAACCTCAACACAGCCATACATCAACCAGACAACTAACCTCAACACAGCCATACATCAACCAGACAACTAACCTCAACACAGCCATACATCAACCAGACAACTAACCTCAACACAGCCATACATCAACCAGACAACTAACCTCAACACAGCCATACATCAACCAGACAACTAACCTCAACACAGCCATACATCAACCAGACAACTAACCTCAACACAGCCATACATCAACCAGACAACTAACCTCAACACAGCCATACATCAACCAGACAACTAACCTCAACACAGCCATACATCAACCAGACAACTAACCTCAACACAGCCATACATCAACCAGACAACTAACCTCAACACAGCCATACATCAACCAGACAACTAACCTCAACACAGCCATACATCAACCAGACAACTGACCTCAACACAGCCATACGTCAACCAGACA
>NC_092164.1:17143538-17193538 GCF_045791955.1 Oncorhynchus clarkii lewisi | reverse complement strand
TACCTGCTAGTAGGTGTGTTTTACCTGCTAGTCAGGATCAGAGATAGGTGTGTTTTACCTGCTAGTCAGGATCAGAGATAGGTGTGTTTTACCTGCTAGTCAGGATCAGATAGGTGTGTTTTACCTGCTAGTCAGGATCAGAGATAGGTGTGTTTTACCTGCTAGTAGGTGTGTTTTACCTGCTAGTCAGGATCAGAGATAGGTGTGTTTTACCTGCTAGTCAGGATCAGAGATAGGTGTGTTTTACCTGCTAGTCAGGATCAGAGATAGGTGTGTTTTACCTGCTAGTCAGGATCAGAGATAGGTGTGTTTTACCTGCTAGTCAGGATCAGAGATAGGTGTGTTTTACCTGCTAGTCAGGATCAGATAGGTGTGTTTTACCTGCTAGTCAGGATCAGAGATAGGTGTGTTTTACCTGCTAGTAGGTGTGTTTTACCTGCTAGTCAGGATCAGAGATAGGTGTGTTTTACCTGCTAGTCAGGATCAGATAGGTGTGTTTTACCTGCTAGTCAGGATCAGAGATAGGTGTGTTTTACCTGCTAGTCAGGATCAGGGATAGGTGTGTTTTACCTGCTAGTCAGGATCAGAGATAGGTGTGTTTTACCTGCTAGTCAGGATCAGAGATAGGTGTGTTTTACCTGCTAGTCGGGATCAGAGATAGGTGTGTTTTACCTGCTAGTCGGGATCAGAGATAGGTGTGTTTTACCTGCTAGTCGGGATCAGAGATAGGTGTGTTTTACCTGCTAGTCGGGATCAGAGATAGGTGTGTTTTACCTGCTAGTCAGGATCAGAGATAGGTGTGTTTTACCTGCTAGTCAGGATCAGAGATCGGTGTGTTTTACCTGCTAGTCAGGATCAGAGATAGGTGTGTTTTACCTGCTAGTCAGGATCAGAGATAGGTGTGTTTTACCTGCTAGTCAGGATCAGAGATAGGTGTGTTTTACCTGCTAGTCAGGATCAGAGATAGGTGTGTTTTACCTGCTAGTCAGGATCAGAGATAGGTGTGTTTTACCTGCTAGTCAGGATCAGAGATAGGTGTGTTTTACCTGCTAGTCAGGATCAGAGATAGGTGTGTTTTACCTGCTAGTCAGGATCAGAGATAGGTGTGTTTTACCTGCTAGTCAGGATCAGAGATAGGTGTGTTTTACCTGCTAGTCAGGATCAGAGATAGGTGTGTTTTACCTGCTAGTCAGGATCAGAGATAGGTGTGTTTTACCTGCTAGTCAGGATCAGAGATAGGTGTGTTGTACCTGCTAGTCAGGATCAGAGATAGGTGTGTTTTACCTGCTAGTCAGGATCAGAGATAGGTGTGTTTTACCTGCTAGTCAGGATCAGGGATAGGTGTGTTTTACCTGCTAGTCAGGATCAGAGATAGGTGTGTTTTACCTGCTAGTCAGGATAAGAGATAGGTGTGTTTTACCTGCTAGTCAGGATCAGAGATAGGTGTGTTTTACCTGCTAGTCAGGATCAGGGAAAGGTGTGTTTTACCTGCTAGTCAGGATCAGAGATAGGTGTGTTTTACCTGCTAGTCAGGATCAGAGATAGGTGTGTTTTACCTGCTAGTCAGGATCAGGGATAGGTGTGTTTTACCTGCTAGTCAGGATCAGAGATAGGTGTGTTTTACCTGCTAGTCAGGATCAGAGATAGGTGTGTTTTACCTGCTAGTCAGGATCAGAGATAGGTGTGTTTTACCTGCTAGTCAGGATCAGAGATAGGTGTGTTTTACCTGCTAGTCAGGATCAGAGATAGGTGTGTTTTACCTGCTAGTCAGGATCAGAGATAGGTGTGTTTTACCTGCTAGTCAGGATCAGAGATAGGTGTGTTTTACCTGCTAGTCAGGATCAGAGATAGGTGTGTTTTACCTGCTAGTCAGGATCAGAGATAGGTGTGTTTTACCTGCTAGTAGGTGTGTTTTACCTGCTAGTCAGGATCAGAGATAGGTGTGTTTTACCTGCTAGTCAGGATCAGAGATAGGTGTGTTTTACCTGCTAGTCAGGATCAGAGATAGGTGTGTTTTACCTGCTAGTCAGGATCAGAGATAGGTGTGTTTTACCTGCTAGTCAGGATCAGAGATAGGTGTGTTTTACCTGCTAGTCAGGATCAGATAGGTGTGTTTTACCTGCTAGTCAGGATCAGAGATAGGTGTGTTTTACTTGCTAGTCAGGATCAGAGATAGGTGTGTTTTACCTGCTAGTCAGGATCAGAGATAGGTGTGTTTTACCTGCTAGTCGGGATCAGAGATAGGTGTGTTTTACCTGCTAGTCGGGATCAGAGATAGGTGTGTTTTACCTGCTAGTCGGGTTCAGAGATAGGTGTGTTTTACCTGCTAGTCGGGATCAGAGATAGGTGTGTTTTACCTGCTAGTCGGGATCAGAGATAGGTGTGTTTTACCTGCTAGTCGGGATCAGAGATAGGTGTGTTGTACCTGCTAGTCGGGATCAGAGATAGGTGTGTTGTACCTGCTAGTCAGGATCAGAGATAGGTGTGTTGTACCTGCTAGTCAGGATCAGAGATAGGTGTGTTGTACCTGCTAGTCAGGATCAGAGATAGGTGTGTTTTACCTGCTAGTCAGGATCAGGGATAGGTTTGTTTTACCTGCTAGTCAGGATCAGGGTTAGGTGTGTTTCACCTGCTAGTCAGGATCAGAGATAGGTGTGTTTTACCTGCTAGTCAGGATCAGAGATAGGTGTGTTTTACCTGCTAGTCAGGATCAGGGATAGGTGTGTTTTACCTGCTAGTCAGGATCAGAGATAGGTGTGTTTTACCTGCTAGTCAGGATCAGAGATAGGTGTGTTTTACCTGCTAGTCAGGATCAGGGATAGGTGTCTTTTACCTGCTAGTCAGGATCAGAGATAGGTGTGTTTTACCTGCTAGTAGGTGTGTTTTACCTGCTAGTCAGGATCAGAGATAGGTGTGTTTTACCTGCTAGTCAGGATCAGAGATAGGTGTGTTTTACCTGCTAGTCAGGATCAGAGATAGGTGTGTTTTACCTGCTAGTCAGGATCAGAGATAGGTGTGTTTTACCTGCTAGTCAGGATCAGAGATAGGTGTGTTTTACCTGCTAGTCAGGATCAGAGATAGGTGTGTTTTACCTGCTAGTCAGGATCAGAGATAGGTGTGTTTTACCTGCTAGTCAGGATCAGATAGGTGTGTTTTACCTGCTAGTCAGGATCAGAGATAGGTGTGTTTTACCTGCTAGTCAGGATCAGAGATAGGTGTGTTTTACCTGCTAGTCAGGATCAGGGATAGGTGTGTTTTACCTGCTAGTCAGGATCAGAGATAGGTGTGTTTTACCTGCTAGTCAGGATCAGAGATAGGTGTGTTTTACCTGCTAGTCAGGATCAGAGATAGGTGTGTTTTACCTGCTAGTCAGGATCAGAGATAGGTGTGTTTTACCTGCTAGTCAGGATCAGAGATAGGTGTGTTTTACCTGCTAGTCAGGATCAGAGATAGGTGTGTTTTACCTGCTAGTCAGGATCAGAGATAGGTGTGTTTTACCTGCTAGTCAGGATCAGAGATAGGTGTGTTTTACCTGCTAGTCAGGATCAGAGATAGGTGTGTTTTACCTGCTAGTCAGGATCAGGGATAGGTGTGTTTTACCTGCTAGTCAGGATCAGAGATAGGTGTGTTTTACCTGCTAGTCAGGATCAGAGATAGGTGTGTTTTACCTGCTAGTCAGGATCAGGGATAGGTGTGTTTTACCTGCTAGTCAGGATCAGAGATAGGTGTGTTTTACCTGCTAGTCAGGATCAGAGATAGGTGTGTTTTACCTGCTAGTCGGGATCAGAGATAGGTGTGTTTTACCTGCTAGTCAGGATCAGAGATAGGTGTGTTTTACCTGATAGTCAGGATCAGAGATAGGTGTGTTTTACCTGCTAGTCAGGATCAGAGATAGGTGTGTTTTACCTGCTAGTCAGGATCAGAGATAGGTGTGTTTTACCTGCTAGTCAGGATCAGAGATAGGTGTGTTTTACCTGCTAGTCAGGATCAGAGATAGGTGTGTTTTACCTGCTAGTCAGGATCAGAGATAGGTGTGTTTTACCTGCTAGTCAGGATCAGAGATAGGTGTGTTTTACCTGCTAGTCAGGATCAGGGATAGGTGTGTTTTACCTGCTAGTCAGGATCAGAGATAGGTGTGTTTTACCTGCTAGTCAGGATCAGAGATAGGTGTGTTTTACCTGCTAGTCAGGATCAGAGATAGGTGTGTTTTACCTGCTAGTCAGGATCAGGGATAGGTGTGTTTTACCTGCTAGTCAGGATCAGAGATAGGTGTGTTTTACCTGCTAGTCAGGATCAGAGATAGGTGTGTTTTACCTGCTAGTCAGGATCAGGGATAGGTGTGTTTTACCTGCTAGTCAGGATCAGAGATAGGTGTGTTTTACCTGCTAGTCGGGATCAGAGATAGGTGTGTTTTACCTGCTAGTCAGGATCAGGGATAGGTGTGTTTTACCTGCTAGTCAGGATCAGAGATAGGTGTGTTTTACCTGCTAGTCAGGATCAGAGATAGGTGTGTTTTACCTGCTAGTCAGGATCAGGGATAGGTGTGTTTTACCTGCTAGTCGGGATCAGAGATAGGTGTGTTTTACCTGCTAGTCGGGATCAGAGATAGGTGTGTTCTACCTGTTAGTCAGGATCAGAGATAGGTGTGTTCTACCTGCTAGTCAGGATCAGATATAGGTGTTTTCTACCTGTATATAAGTCTGTATTTGCCGTCCCGTCCCTTGTCGGACAGAGAGACCTCGTAGGTGAGAGACTGGCTGTTGCTGAACCGGTTCACCAGCCCGACCGGGGGAGCCCAGGACAACCTAGCACCCCGCGCGTGCACGTTGGACACCTGGAACACCACACACACGTTAGATAACACACACACAAAGTTCCTATCAGTTTATCGGTGAAATGACAGTCTGAGTAGAAGAAACATTTACCCACACCATGGCACTGAAACAATCACCCCATCAAACACTGTCTCTACACACACACACACACACACACACCCTGGCACTGAAACAATCACCCCATCAACAACTGTCTCTACACACACACACACACACCCTGGAACTGAAACAATCACCCCATCAACCAACCAATGTCTCTACACACACACACACACACACACCCTGGAACTGAAACAATCACCCCATCAACCAATGTCTCTACACACACACACACACACACACACACACACACCGAAACATTTACCCAAACCGCCAGCAACGGGGAAAGACACACAGCGGAGTGATTTAACACCGGGTGTCATTCATCCAGACACCACATCGACTGAATACCCAATCTGCCCTGGGGACAAACCACATCGACTGAATACCCAATCTGCCCTGGGGACAAACCACATCGCCTGAATACCCAATCTGCCCTGGGGACAAACCACATCGACTGAATACCCAATCTGCCCTGGGGACAAACCACATCGACTGAATACCCAATCTGCCCTGGGGACAAACCACATCGACTGAATACCCAATCTGCCCTGGGGACAAACCACATCGACTGAATACCCAATCTGCTCTGGGGACAAACCACATCGACAGAATACCCAATCTGCCCTTGGGACAAACCACATCCACTGAATACCCAATCTGCCCTGGGGACAAACCACATCCACTGAATACCCAATCTGCCCTGGGGACAAACCACATCCACTGAATACCCAATCTGCCCTTGGGACAAACCACATCCACGGAATACCCAATCTGCCCTGGGGACAAACCACATCCACTGAATACCCAATCTGCCCTGGGGACAAACCACATCCACTGAATACCAAATCTGCCCTGGAGACAAACCACAACCCCTGAATACCCAATCTGCCCTGGGGACAAACCATATCCACTGAATACCCAATCTGCCCTGGGGACAAACCATATCCACTGAATACCCAATCTGCCCTGGGGACAAACCATATCCACTGAATACCCAATCTGCCCTGGGGACAAACCACATCCCAGAGACACACACTGAAGACTGTCTCATATGACCTCTCCCTCTAGAAGCCTCTAGAAGACAACTGACAGTCTCGCTCTCTCTCTCATACTTCTAGTGTGTTCGTTATCAATACTGTTCAGAAGATCCATTGTAGGGTCTTGTAGAGTCCTGTGTAGGGTTGCAAAGGGAGGGTATAGTACTGGAAACGTTTATGGATTACTGGATTGGATATAATCTATCACAAGACATCTAGTGCTCCTTTTGGGTACCTCTGCCCCTCTGTGTGGCCTTATCACAAGTAAAATATATGAAATAATTCAATAAGATTTTAAAATAAAAAAATAGAATGACAAAGGTGTGAAACATTATCCTAAATATTGTGACGACCCTCCCACACTGTCTGCCGTATTCTCTCTTTGTTCTTGTTTCCTTATTAGGATGCCGGTGGGCGGAGTTGGGAGGGTCGTCAGCTACATGGGAAACACCTGGGCCAGGTGTGTCCCAGGATAAATAGACCTCTTCCACATTCATGGAAGAGACTCTCTCCATGCAGACACCTTTACAGATTTTGTTGTGTATCTTGGTGGCCTTTTGGTTGTTTGCTTTGGCACCTTTTAACACCCTGCATTATCACATTCATGCATGCAAAACACTGACTTACACTACTGATTACTGATTACACACA
The DNA here is from genome assembly GCF_045791955.1 of Oncorhynchus clarkii lewisi. Lineage (NCBI taxonomy): Eukaryota > Metazoa > Chordata > Actinopteri > Salmoniformes > Salmonidae > Oncorhynchus > Oncorhynchus clarkii. The sequence goes on along the minus strand of NC_092164.1, from coordinate 17,186,913 downwards.
CACCATTGTATATTGTACTTAGTTGACTTTATTTAACTATAATCAACTTTATTGTTGATTAGATCCTTTTTGTTCATTAATTAGGCTCTTTCTCTTGAACTCATGGACAATATGGACACAGATGTAACAAATTAATACTATATATGAAGAATAAAAAACGTTTTTCAAGTATAAATGACCAAAGTTTCGATTGATTGCCATAGATTTTCTGTTAATTACCAAAATTACTGAAGATTCCGGTAACTTTGGTAAATTACCGGTAGCATTGTAGCCCTAGTTCTGTGTGATGAGGTGGTACAATACTGCCCCTGTGTGGTCAGGTTGGGGACTGCAGGTGTTCTGGGCTCCAAAGGACATACTGCTCTGTGAGGAAGACACCTTTAGGTACAGATGTCTTTGTCTGCAAGTGTGTGTGTGAGTGAGTGTGTGTGTGTCTGCGTGCGTGTGTGTATGTGTGTGACTGACCTGTGGTTTGTCGATGGCGGAGAGCACTTCCTGAACTCTCTTTGCCTCCGAGTCGTGATCTGAGGAAAGAGGACAGACACAACATTACCACCAACTAGTGTGTTTCTGCACCACCACCAGAGGGCAGGCTGAGCTGTGTCATATACAGTACGTACAGTATGTACAGACCCCAACCTAGATTACTGCCTAGGTCTGCCCTCTGTTCTGTTGGCTGCTCATAAAACAGTGGGCCGGTTCCAGTCTCTCACACACACACACACACACACACACACACACACACACACACACACACACACACACACACACACACACACACACACACACACACACACACACACACACACACACACACACAGTGGCAGAGCATGTCTACGGGTGATTTAGGAGTGGGTCGGGGTTAGCGCTGGTGTGTGTGTGTGCGTGCGTGCGTGCGTGTGTTTGTGCGTGCAATGGAAGTTTTGTGTGTAGTGTGTGTGTGTAGTGTGTGTGTGTGTGTGTGTGTAGTGTGTAGTGTGTGTGTGTAATCCCTATACCAGAGACGCTTCAGACAGGAGCAGAGCTGCTTTCTCCATCAGGGCAGAGTTTACTAAATTACCCAGAAATGGTTTGTGTTTCAGAGAGAGAGAGAGAAAGAGAGAGAGAGATTAGAACACAGAAGACGAGCGGAGGAGGAGAAGAGAAGAAGGGATGTTTATCAGGATGGAGAGAGAAGTGAGGAAAGCAGAGAGGAGGAGTACAGGGTTTGTGAGGGGTCCTCTTCAAGACCCTGGTCCTGGCCTACTGAGCAGCAAGGGGAACTGGCCCTCCCTACCTTCAGGCTCTGCTAAAACCCTTCATCCCAACCCAAGCCCTCCATTCCTCCCCCTCTGGTCTCTTTGCCCAACCACCACTAGAATAAAATAAAGGCCCTTTGGTTTTCCCCACTAGCGCTGATTTTGCTGATAGATACTTTGAGGGAAACTGTACTTATGATCATGACGTGTGGTTGTCCCACCTAGCTATCTTAAGATGAATGCACAGATATGCTCTGGATAAGAGTGTCTGCTAAATGACTAAAATGGGTGTAGGGTGATTACACAATCACGGTGTTCCAGTTCTGTGACATCATCAGCAGGCGCAGCAGATGCAGAGGGAGGGGCTTGTCAGACGGTGAATATATCTAAGTGTGTCTGGGTGTATTTTTATTTTTTATTTATTTCACCTTTATTCAACCAGGTAGGCCAGTTGAGAACAAGTTCTCATTTACAACTGTGACCTGGCCAAGATAAAGCAAAGCAGTGTGACACAAACATCAACACAGAGATAAACAAATGTACAGTCAGTAACACAATAGAAAAAAAAAACATGTACATTGTGTGCAAATGAGGTAAGATTAGGGAAGTAAGGCAATAAATAGGCCGTAGTGGCGAATTAATTACAATTTAGCAATTAAATACTGGAGTGAAAGATGTGCAGAAGATGAATGTGCAGGTAGAGATACTGGGGTGCAAAGGATTAAAAAAATAATAATAACAATATGGGGATGAGGTAGTTTGGATGGGCTATTTACAGATGGGCTATGTACAGTTGCAATGATCTGTGAGCTGCTCTGACAGCTGATGCTTAAAGTTAGTGAGGGAGATATGAGTCTCCAACTTCAGTGATTTTTGCAACTTGTTCCAGTCATTGGCAGCAGAGAACTGCAAGGTAAGGCGGCCAAAGTAGGAATTGGCTTTGGGGGTGATCAGTGAGATATACCTGCTGGAGCGCGTGCTACGGGCGGGTGCTGCTATGGTGACCAGTGAGCTGAGATAAGGCGGGGCTTTACCTAGCAGACTTCTAGATGACCTGGATCCAGTGGGTTTGGCGACAAATATGAAGCAAGGGCCAGCCGATGAGAGCATACAGGTCACAGTGGTGGGTAGTATATGGGGCTTTGGTGACAAAACAGATGGCACTGTGATAGACTGCATCCAATTTGTTGAGTAGAGTGTTGGAGGCTAATTTGTAAATCACATCGCCAAAGTCAAGGATCGGTGGGATAGTCAGTTTTACGAGGGTATGTTTGGCAGCATGAGTGAAGGATGCTTTGTTGCAAAATAGGAAGCCAATTCTAGATTTAGTTTTGGATTGGAGATGCTTAATGTGAGTCTGGAAGGAGAGTTTACAGTCTGGCCAGACACCTAGGTATTTGTAGTTGTCCAAGTATTCTAAGTCAGAGCCGTCCAGAGTAGTGATGCTGGACGGGCGGGCAGGTGTGTGCAGCGATCGGTTGAAGAGCATGCATTTAGTCTTACTAGCATTTAAGAGCAGTTGGAGGCCACAGAAGGAGAGTTGTATGGCATTGAAGCTCGTCAGGAGCCCAGCTGATTTGTAGGGGTCCAGATTTTGCAACTCTTTCAGAACATCAGCTATCTGGATTTGGGTGAAGGAGAAATGGGGGAGGTTTGGGCAAGTTGTTGTGGGGGGTGCAGGGTTGTTGTGGGGGGTGCAGGGTTGTTGAACGGGGTAGGGTAGCCAGGTGGAAAGCATGGCCAGCCGTAGAAAAATGCTTTTTTAAATTCTCAATTATAGTGGATTTATCGGTGGTGACAGTGTTTCCTAACCTCAGTGCAGTGGGCAGCTGGGAGGAGGTGCTCTTATTCTCCATGGACTTTTTACAGTGTCCCAGAACTTTTTTGAGTTAGTACTACAGGATACAAATTTCTGTTTGAAAAAGCTAGCCTTTGCTTTCCTAACTGCCTGTGTATATTGGTTCTTAACTTCCCTGAAAGTTGCATATCGCGGGGGCTATCCGATGCTAATGCTGTACGCCACAGGATGTTTTTGTTCTGGTCAAGGGCAGTCAGGTCTGGAGTGAACCAAGGGCTATATCTGTCCCTGGTTCAAAATTGCTGAATGGGTCATGCTTATTTAAGATTATGTAAAAAATATACTTTTAGAAACTAGAAACAATGAATTGAAGGAACGGAGGAGAGAGGGAGATACAGAGACAAAGAAAGAGAGGCACAGAGCCATGAAAAGCTATTTGCCCCCATTCGGATTTTAGCATATTGTTGACACTGAATGGTATCAGATCTTCATCCAAAACCTAATATTGGATTAAGGGGACCTGAGTTTACTAATAACAAAAAAATTACTTATTTCATTTATTTAATTAAGAAAGTTATGCATCGACCAATTCCCCCGTGTGAAAAAGTAATTTCCCCCTCACACTCAATAAGTGGTTGTACCACCTTCAGCAGCGATGACTGCAACCAAACCCTTCCTGTAGTTGTCTCTCATGTCGCCGTGGAGGAATTGTGTCCCACTCTTACATGCAGAACTGCTTAAACTGCTCGTTTCAAGTCCTGCCACAACATCTCGATTGGGATCATTAGGTCTGGACTTTGACTGGTCCATTCCAAAACTTCAAATGTTTAGCTTGTTAGACATTTTCATGTAGACTTGATTGTGTGTTTTGGATCATTGTCTTGCTGCATGACCCAGCTGCGGGTCATTAGCTTCAGCTTACAGGCGGATGACCTGACATTCTCCTGTAGAATTCTCCTGCAGAACGTTTTGGATGACATGGGATTCCCATTATGCCTGGCGAAAACCAAGCACTGCATTCCACAGTAAGAACCTCACAACAATGGTCAAGCATACATTTTTGCATAAATTTGTTTATGAAATAAATGAAATACGTATGTATTTGTTCACTCAGGTTCCCAACTAGGTTTTGATTGAAGATCTGATATTATTCACTATCAAAAATATGCAAAAGTAGATTTTCTTTTTGAAGGGGGCACTGTAGAGATAGAGGGTGAGAGAGATATAAGAGAAAGAGAACAAAGGGAGAATGAGAGAGAGAAACAGAGCGATAGAAAAAGAAGCCTGCAGGGTGAGTTCCACCGCGTTTTCATCTATGCATAGTGAGCATTCCATCTGCTCAACAGCTGGCCTCCTTAATACACACACACACATTTTTGTATCCTTGTGGACATCAAAATTTCCATTCAAAATCCTATTTTCTCTAACCCATAACCCTAACCATAACCCTAATTGTTACCACGCACACACACACACACACACACACACACACACACACACACACACACACACACACACACACACACACACACACACACACACACACACACACACACACACACACACACACACACACACACACACACACACACACGTTGAGACCTGTCTGAGAAGGTTTGTAGTCATGGTGACAGTTTAGTTCTCATGGACAGAGACAATGCTATACAGACAAGATTAGTGTGTGTGTGTCCAGCCATACCTTCATAGAGGAGGTGTGTGAGGTGCCAAAAGACACAGGAATTCTTCCGCTCTTCCTGGTAGGCAACAGTGTGTGTGTGTGTGTGTGTGTGTGTGTTGGCTGAAGCGTTGGGAACTCTGAGATGGTAGAAGTACAGTTTCAACCCAGCCGACCAAAAGGAAATGTGTTAATATCACTGTTCTTAAAATCATCAATTCATCTACAGTTGAAGTTGTAAATATACATACACTTAGGTTGGAGACTTTAAAACTCGTTTTTCAACCACTCCACACATTTCTTGTTAACCAACTATAGTTTTGGCAAGTCGGTTAGGACATCTACTTTGTGCATGACACAAGTCATTTTTCCAACAATTGTTTACAGACAGATTATTTCACTTATAATTCACTGTCTCACAATTACAGTGGGTCAGAAGTTTACATACACTAAGTTGACTGTGCCTTTAAACAGCTTGGAAAATTCCAAAAAATTATGTCATGGCTTTAGAAGCTTCTGATAGTCTAATGGACATCATTTGAGTTAGTTGGAGGTGTACCTGTGGAGGTATTTCAAGGCCTACCTTCCAACTTACTGCCTCTTTGCTTGACATCATGGGAAAATCCAAAGAAATCAGCCAAGACCTCAGAAAATATATTTGTCATCCCGCTCAGGAAGGAGACGCGTTCTGTCTCCTAGAGATGAACGTATTTTGGTGCGAAAAGTGCAAATCAATCCCAGAACAACAGCAAAGGACCTTGTGAAGATGCTGGAGGAAACAGGTACAAAAGTATCTATATCCACAGTGAAACGGGTCTATATCGACATAACCTGAAAGGCTGCTCAGCAAGGATGAAGCCACTGCTCCAAAAGCATAATAAAAAAGCCAGACTACAGTTTGCAAATGCACATGGGGACAAAGATCGTACTTTTTGGAGAAATGTCCTCTGGTCTGATGGAACAAAAATAGAACTGTTTGGCCATAATGACCATCGTTATGTTTGGAGGAAAAAGGAGGAGGCTTGCAAGCCAAAGAACACCATCCCAACCATGAAGCACGGGGGTGGCTGCATCACGTTGTGGGGGTGCTTTGCTGCAGGAGGGACTGGTGCACTTCACGAAATAGATGGCATCATGAGGAAAGAAAATTATGTGGATATATTGAAGCAACATCTCAAGACATCAGTCAGGAAGTTAAAGCTTGGTCGCAAATGGGTCTTCCAAATGGACAATGACCCCAAGCATACTTCCAAAGTTGTGGAAAAATGGCTTAAGGACAACAAAGTCAAGGTATTGGAGTGGCCCTCACAAAGCCCTGACCTCAATCCTGTAGAAAATGTGTGGGCAGAACTGAAAAATCATGTGCGAGGCCTACAAACCTGACTCAGTTACACCATCTCTGTCAGGAGGAATCGGCCAAAATTCACCCAACTTATTGTGGGAAGCTTGTGGAAGGCTACCTGAAACGTTTGACGTAAGTTAAACAATTGAATGGCAATGCTACCAAATGGTAATTGAGTGTATGTAAACTTCTGACCCACTGGGAATGTGATGAAAGAAATAAAATCTGAAATAAATCATTCTCTCTACTATCATTCTGACATTTCACGTTCTTAAAATAAAGTGGTGATCCTAACTGACCTAAGACAGGGAATGTTTTACTAGGATTAAATGTCAGGAATTGTGAAAAACTGAGTTTAAATGTATTTGGCTAAGGTGTACGTAAACTTCCGACTTCAGCTGTAAATCAGATGGTAATGATGCATATGATATGCATCTCTGGCTCTGCACTAGCCAACATTGTGCAGATGTGTGTAAGAGAGACTTGTAAGAACAAGACTGAGTCAGACTGGACTTGTACTCCTTGAACCAGCTGACACAGACAGGCAGGCAAGCAGGCCCTTATTTGGGTGGGGGGGGGGGGGGGGGGCTATTACCATAGGAACACAGGCAAAATCATGGAGGGTGGGAGAGCGTACACACTTACAGAGAGTCACTATAACGGCGTGGTTTATTTTAAAAGGCCTGAGTCATGCTAAGGTCAGGGGTCGGATGTGTTAATGAACTAAACGAGCACTTACAGCTCTCTCTCTCTCTCTCTCTGGATGACATCATCTTACATCAGTCTTTTGTTTTAAACGTGTCAGGAGACGTCTATTTTCTTTTCTCTCCTTTCCTCCCCCTTCACTCCTCTCCTCAAAGTAGCCATTCTACAGTATAACCAACATGGACTGGCCACGTCATTTTCCTAAAATCACTGCTCTCTACATAGAAAGGATGCCACGTTCAAAACAACTCGGAACTCAGAAATCTCTAACTTCGGAATTCAGTACATTCAAGACAGCTGTGAACTCAGAGTAAATGGTCATCCAACTCGGAATGCCAAGTCGGGAACTTGGACATCTTTCTAGGGCTCCAACTTTCTGACCTGAAGACTACTGACGTCATCTTGAAAGCACCACTAGAATCACAGAAAGGTGATGCCGTTATGATGACGTAGAACCAACATGGCGGACAAAGGCACATCTGTTTCAGTTGAAATCTAAGCTCTACTGAGAAACTGCAACGCTGGCATTGATCCACCATGGGACATCAGTTTCCTGAAATCACTGTTCTCTACAGATAAACTGCGCCGCTGACGTAGATCCATCATGGAGGACAGCGGCACATCTGATTGTGTTTAGAGCGGCTCAGTTCTAAGGACGAGCGGTGGGCTTTACTGACTGTCTTGACTGACTGGTAGCCAAGCACATTACTGGAATATAGTACATTAGCCAATAGACACACAAACACACGTCCAGGAGGGCACAGAGCAAAGTCTACAGCGTGGGTGTGTTTGTGTGTGAGTGTGAACCCTGTCTGGTGTTCCAGACAGTGTGTGTGTGTGTGTGTGTGTGTGTGTGTGTGTGTGTGTGTGTGTGTGTGAGAGAGATACTCATGGTTGAAAGCAGTAGATTAGACAGATGGAATGTTCTCTCTCTCTCCCTTTGTCTCTCATCCCCCTCTCACTGTCTCTACCATCTCTCTCTCCCTTTGTCTCTCATCCTCCTCTCACTCTCTCTACCATCTCTCTCTCCCTTTGTCTCTCATCCCCCTCTCACTCTCTCTACCATCTCTCTCTCCCTTTGTCTCTCATCCCCCTCTCACTCTCTCTACCATCTCTCTCTCCACTCAGTCTCTCATCCCCCTCTCTCTCTCTACCATCTTTCTCTCCACTCAGTCTCCTCCCCCTCTCTCTACCATCTTTCTCTCCACCCAGTCTCTCATCCCCCTCACTCTCTCTACCATCTTTCTCTCCACTCAGTCTCTCATCCCCCTCTCACTCTCTCTCCACTCTCTCTACCATCTCTCTCCACTCAGTCTCTCATCCCCCTCTCACTCTCTCTCCACTCTCTCTACCATCTCTCTCTCCACTCAGTCTCTCATCCCCCTCTCACTCTCTCTCCACTCTCTCTACCATCTCTCTCTCCACTCAGTCTACCTCCAAGCTTTTCATTCGCTCTCATATTCTCTGTTCTCACTTTTAATCCCCCTGTCCCTCTATCATACTCTTCTCTTTGTCTCCCCCTCTTTCTCCCTCTATCATACTCTTCTCTTTTTCTCCCTCTCTTTCTCCCTCTATCATACTCTTCTCTTTTTCTCCCTCTCTTTCTCCCTCTATCATACTCTTCTCTTTTTCTCCCTCTCTTTCTCCCTCTATCATACTCTTCTCTTTTTCTCCCTCTCTTTCTCCCTCTATCATACTCTTCTCTTTGTCTCCCCCTCTTTCTCCCTCTATCATACTCTTCTCTTTGTCTCCCCCTCTTTCTCCCTCTATCATACTCTTCTCTTTTTCTCCCTCTCTTTCTCCCTCTATCATACTCTTCTCTTTTTCTCCCCCTCTTTCTCCCTCTATCATACACTTCTCTTTGTCTCCCCCTCTTTCTCCCTCTATCATACTCTTCTCTTTTTCTCCCTCTCTTTCTCCCTCTATCATACTCTTCTCTTTGTCTCCCCCTCTATCATACTCTTCTCTTTTTCTCCCCCTCTTTCTCCCTCTATCATACACTTCTCTTTGTCTCCCCCTCTTTCTCCCTCTATCATACTCTTCTCTTTTTCTCCCTCTCTTTCTCCCTCTATCATACTCTTCTCTTTTTCTCCCTCTCTTTCTCCCTCTATCATACTCTTCTCTTTGTCTCCCCCTCTATCATACTCTTCTCTTTTTCTCCCCCTCTTTCTCCCTCTATCATACTCTTCTCTTTTTCTCCCCCTCTTTCTCCCTCTATCATACTCTTCTCTTTTTCTCCCTCTCTTTCTCCCTCTATCATACTCTTCTCTTTTTCTCCCTCTCTCTCTCTTTCTCCCTCTCTCATGCTCTGATTGTTTTAGAGGAAGCCCAGTCACGGGGTGTGTGTGTGTGTGTGTGTGTGTGTGTGTGTGTGTGTCTGTGTTGTAGCCGAGTCAGCCTGATCTCCAGTCCAGAACTGAGACCCCGCTAGTCCATCAGAAAGACACAGATACTCCTAGACATACACTGACATGTACTGTACGTGTGTGTGTGTGAAGATACTGAGTTGATCAAAGCTCATCAGGCTCTCTCTCTTTCCATGATGTCACCACCCAGCCCAACAAACACCCCTTACACCTGGCCTTAATGGAACATTCCCCTGACCCTGGACTGTACAGCCAGGCTGGTCCAAAGCTGAAATGGGGGTCTGAGAGGTGGTTTGGCCTGCTTCTTTGGGATTAACTCTGGTGTCTGTCAGCAGGCCTGTCTGTCACCACCTCTGCACACAGGCCAGCGAGATAGAGATGTGTGTGTTTGAAAGGGAGCTCAAAGGGTTCCTTCATGGAGACCAGGACTCAACAGATATGTACTGTACCTCACCCCTCTTCCCTCTCTCCCCCTTACTCCCCTCACCTCCACTCCTCTCCTCACTACCTCTCCTCTCTCCTATCCTGCCCCCCCCCCCCCTCCCAGACAAGGCCAGTATTGTAGAGGGAGAAACCGATAGGTCTCGGGAAAGCCTCAGCTATGTGGTTACCTAGACAACCCCTTCTCTCCCCCCTCCCTCTCTCTCCACCTCTCCTCCTCAGTAAGACACCATTCATCTTTTTCTCTCTTTCATTGAGAATAAAAGAGAGAGAGACATCTGATGAATATTCACTTATCTGTGTGTGTGTGTGTGTGTGTGTGTGTGTGTGTGTGTGTGCCTGCGTGTGTGTGTGTGTGTGTTTACCTTGCGGTGATTGTGTGTGTGTGTCTGGCTCGTTGCTCCTTGGGCTGCTCCGTAGTTGTCGTCGTTCCGGCTTCTTCCCTCCTGGACTGTTAGCTCCGCCCATTGACCCCAATGACCCTAGTGAAGGGACGTGGCTCTTCCCGCTGTAACCAATCAAATACAACCAAACTTTATTGACAAAAACTGCATGGAAAGCATCTGAGTAGACTTTACAATGACAATAGACCCAACACATGCTCTTAAAACAGAGTCAAATAGTTTGCATGTGTTTTAGACAACCTCATCCTTCCATAGGAAAACAATGTCTGGTCAACGTCTGTAACCTCTATAGGAAAACAATGTCTGGTCAACGTCTGTAACCTCTATAGGAAAACAATGTCTGGTCAACGTCTGTAACTTCTATAGGAAAACAATGTCTGGTCAACGTCTGTAACTTCTATAGGAAAACAATGTCTGGTCAACGTCTGTAACTTCTATAGGAAAACAATGTCTGGTCTGGTCAACGTCTGTAACTTCTATAGGAAAACAATGTCTGGTCAACGTCTGTAACTTCTATAGGAAAACAATGTCTGGTCTGGTCAACGTCTGTAACTTCTATAGGAAAACAATGTCTGGTCAACGTCTGTAACTTCTATAGGAAAACAATGTCTGGTCAACGTCTGTAACTTCTATAGGAAAACAATGTCTGGTCAACGTCTGTAACTTCTATAGGAAAACAATGTCTGGTCAACGTCTGTAACTTCTATATGAAAACAATGCCTGGTCTGTAACTTCTATAGGAAAACAATGTCTGGTCTGGTCAACGTCTGTAACTTCTATAGGAAAACAATGTCTGGTCAACGTCTGTAACTTCTATAGGAAAACAATGTCTGGTCTGGTCAACGTCTGTAACTTCTATATGAAAACAATGCCTGGTCTGTAACTTCTATAGGAAAACAATGTCTGGTCTGGTCAACGTCTGTAACTTCTATAGGAAAACAATGTCTGGTCAACGTCTGTAACTTCTATAGGAAAACAATGTCTGGTCAACGTCTGTAACTTCTATAGGAAAACAATGTCTGGTCAACGTCTGTAACTTCTATAGGAAAACAATGTCTGGTCAACGTCTGTAACTTCTATAGGAAAACAATGTCTGGTCAACGTCTGTAACTTCTATAGGAAAACAATGTCTGGTCAACGTCTGTAACTTCTATAGGAAAACAATGTCTGGTCTGGTCAACGTCTGTAACTTCTATAGGAAAACAATGTCTGGTCAACGTCTGTAACTTCTATAGGAAAACAATGTCTGGTCAACGTCTGTAACTTCTATAGGAAAACAATGTCTGGTCTGGTCAACGTCTGTAACTTCTATAGGAAAACAATGTCTGGTCAACGTCTGTAACTTCTATAGGAAAACAATGTCTGGTCTGGTCAACGTCTGTAACTTCTATAGGAAAACAATGTCTGGTCAACGTCTGTAACTTCTATAGGAAAACAATGTCTGGTCAACGTCTGTAACTTCTATAGGAAAACAATGCCTGGTCAACGTCTGTAACTTCTATATGAAAACAATGTCTGGTCTGGTCAACGTCTGTAACTTCTATAGGAAAACAATGTCTGGTCAACGTCTGTAACTTCTATAGGAAAACAATGTCTGGTCAACGTCTGTAACTTCTATAGGAAAACAATGTCTGGTCAACGTCTGTAACTTCTATAGGAAAACAATGTCTGGTCAACGTCTGTAACTTCTATAGGAAAACAATGTCTGGTCTGGTCAACGTCTGTAACTTCTATATGAAAACAATGCCTGGTCTGTAACTTCTATAGGAAAACAATGTCTGGTCTGGTCAACGTCTGTAACTTCTATAGGAAAACAATGTCTGGTCAACGTCTGTAACTTCTATAGGAAAACAATGTCTGGTCAACGTCTGTAACTTCTATAGGAAAACAATGTCTGGTCAACGTCTGTAACTTCTATAGGAAAACAATGTCTGGTCAACGTCTGTAACTTCTATAGGAAAACAATGTCTGGTCAACGTCTGTAACTTCTATAGGAAAACAATGTCTGGTCAACGTCTGTAACTTCTATAGGAAAACAATGTCTGGTCTGGTCAACGTCTGTAACTTCTATAGGAAAACAATGTCTGGTCAACGTCTGTAACTTCTATAGGAAAACAATGTCTGGTCAACGTCTGTAACTTCTATAGGAAAACAATGTCTGGTCTGGTCAACGTCTGTAACTTCTATAGGAAAACAATGTCTGGTCAACGTCTGTAACTTCTATAGGAAAACAATGTCTGGTCTGGTCAACGTCTGTAACTTCTATAGGAAAACAATGTCTGGTCAACGTCTGTAACTTCTATAGGAAAACAATGTCTGGTCAACGTCTGTAACTTCTATAGGAAAACAATGCCTGGTCAACGTCTGTAACTTCTATATGAAAACAATGTCTGGTCTGGTCAACGTCTGTAACTTCTATAGGAAAACAATGTCTGGTCAACGTCTGTAACTTCTATAGGAAAACAATGTCTGGTCAACGTCTGTAACTTCTATAGGAAAACAATGTCTGGTCAACGTCTGTAACTTCTATAGGAAAACAATGTCTGGTCAACGTCTGTAACTTCTATAGGAAAACAATGTCTGGTCAACGTCTGTAACTTCTATATGAAAACAATGTCTGGTCAACGTCTGTAACTTGTCTATAGTGTCTCTCCTGTCTGCATTATGGCTATAGATCTCAGACTTGTAGATCATGTTGATCACTAGTAAAACCAGTAACTAGTCTAAACTACTAACTAGTCTATAACTAGTCTGTAACTTGTCTCTAATTATAAGGCTAATCCTTTCACACTTGTAGAGAAAGAAACTAGTCTCTAAGTTCTAACTAGTATTGTAACTAATCTCTAACTAGTATTGTAACTAGTCTCTAACTAGTATTGTAACTAGTCTCTAACTAGTATTGTATCTAGTGTTTACATATTACTGTACCTACAGTTTCTCAGAGCAGGAAGATAATCCTGCAGCAACAGGAAATGTGAATGATTATGTGGATTATAAATAATGGACATTTTTGTAGCGGTTGACACATTTTTCGTTAGGGCAAATAAAGCCTGACATTTTAAAGTGAAAATGACAAACTTTAGAAGCCTTATTAAACCACGAACACACGGCAAGTTAGCATTTCTTGCTAACGCAGGAAAACTCTCTGCGACAACGGATTGCTCAAATGAAGGTGGCGCATCTGTCGTCTCAGACTAATTTAACCGGTCTCTAACACCAGGACTATTCTCTGACCTGTATCCATTGTGGCTGGAGCCCAGAGACTTGTACAGGGAGGAGGGAGGAGAGTTGAGTCTGTTCTGTCGCTCCAGCTGTCTCTGCTCCTTCATCTTCTTAGGCTGGGGCTTGTTATAGCTCTCCTCTCTGCCAATGTAGCTGGACATGCCATACACTGGGATTATCTCTGGGAGACGGAGAGATGGAGGGGGTGAAGAGGGAGGGAGAGAGGGAGAGGAAAATGAGAGCCCGGAAAGACGAAAGAGGGAGTTAGCTATGTAATTGAGGTGTATTTATATACACTGAGTGGACAAAAACATTAAGGACACCTGCTACAGACATAGACGGACCGGGTGAATCAAGGTGAAAGCTGTGATCCCTTACTGATGTCATTTGTTACAATCAGTGTAGATGAAGGGGAGGAGACAGGTTAAAGAAGGATTTTTAAGCCTTGAGACAATTGAGACGGATTGTGTGCGTGTGCCATTCAGAGGGTGAATGGGCATGCCAAAATAAGCGCCTCCGAACGGGTTATGTAGTAGGTGGCAGGCGCACCGGTTTGAGTGTGTCAAGAACTGCAGTGCTGCTGGGTTTTTCACACTCAATAGGTTCCTGTGGTGTATCAAGAATGGTCCACCACTCAAAGGACATCCAGTCAACTTGACACAACTATGGGAAGCATTAAGAGTCAACATGGGCCAGCATCCCTGTGGAACGCTTTCGACACCTTGTAGAGTCCATGCCCTGACGGATTGAGTCAGTTCTGAGGGCAAAGCAGGGGGGATACATAGGAATCATGTAGTAACCAAAAAAGTGTTCAACAAATCAAAATATATTTTAGATGTTAGATTCTTCAAAGTAGCCACCCTTTGCCTTGGTGACAGCTTTGCACACTCTTGGCATTATCTCAACCAGCTGCATGAGGTAGTCACCTGGAATGCATTTCAATTAATCTCTTGGTGCAGTATTTTCATTTTTGGAAAAAACGTTCCCGTTTTAAACGGGATATTTTGTCAGGAAAAGATGCTAGAATATGCATATATTTGACAGCTTTGGATAGAAAACACTCTAACGTTTCCAAAACTGTAAAGATATTGTCTGTGAGTATAACAGAACTGATGTTGCAGGCGAAAGCCTGAGAAAAAAATCCAATCCGGAAGTGCCCCAGGTTTTGAAAGCGCTGTGTTCCAATGAGTCCCTATTCAGCTGTGAATGTACCATCAACGAGCTTACGCTTTCTACGTATTCCCCAAGGTGTCTACAGCATTGTGACATAGTTTTACGCATTTCTGTTGAAGAATAGCCATAGGCAGCCACATTGCGTAAGTGGTCACATGGTGGCTCCGAGAGAGATTCTCGCGTAAAATACAGAGGTAGCCATTACTCCAATCGGTCAGAGTGAAAAACGAATTGTCCCGACTGATATATTATCGAATAGATATTAGAAAAACACCTTGAGGATGGATTCTAAACAGCGTTTGACATGTTTCTGTCGATATTATGGAGCTAATTTGGAATATTTTTCGGCGTTGTGGTGACCGCAATTTCCGGGCGATTTCTCAGCCAAACGTGAAGAACAAACGGAGCTATTTCGCCTACAAAAATAATATTTTGGGAAAAAATGAACTTTGGCTGTCTACCTGGGAGTCTCGTGAGTGAAAACATCCGAAGTTCATCAAAGGTAAACTATTTAATTTGATTGCTTTTCTGATTTCCGTGACAAGTTTGCCTGCTGCTAGCAAGGCATAATGCTATGCTAGGCTATGATAAACTTACACAAATGCTTGTCTAGCGTTGGCTGTAAAGCATATTTTGAAAATCTGAGATGACAGGGTGATTAACAAAAGGCTAAGCTGTGTTCCAATATATTTCACTTGTGATTTTCATGAATAGGAACATTTTCTAGGAAGATTTATGTCCGTTGAGTTATGCTAATTAGTGTCAGATGATGATAACGGTCCCGTTCATGGGCTGGGCGTCACTACAGGTTAATAGGTGTGCCTTGTTAAAAGTTCATTTGTGGAATTTCTTTCCTTCTTAATGCATTTGAGACAATCAGTTGTGTTGTGACAAGGTAGGGGTGGTATACAGAAGATAGCCCGATTGGTAAAAGACCAAGTTATAATTATGGCAAGAACAGCTCAAATAAGCAACGAGAAACAACAGTCCATCACTACTTTAAGACATGAAGGGCAGGCAATGTGGAAAATTTCAAGCGCTATGATGAAACTGGCTCTCATGAGGACCGCCACAGGAAAGGAAGACCCAATTTAGATCTGCTGCAGAGGATAAGTTCATTAGAGTTACCAGACTCAGAAATTGCCGCCCAAATAAATGCTTCACTGAGTTCAAGTAACAAACACATCTCAGCATCCACTGTTGATAGGAGGCTGCGTGAATCAGGCCTTCATGGTCAAATTGCTGCAAAGAAACCACTACTAAAGGACACAAATAATAAGAAGAGACTTGATTGGGCCAAGAAACACAAGCAATAGACATTAGACCGGTGGAAATCTGTCCTTTGGTCTGATGAGTCCAAATTTGAGATTTTTGTTTCCAACCGCCGTGTCTTTCTGAGACGCAGAGTAGGTGAATGGATGATCTCTGCATGTGTGGTTCCCACTGTGAAGCATGGAGGAGGAAGTGTGATGGCGTGGGCGTGCTTTGCTGGTGACAATGTTAGTGATTTATTTAGAAGTCAAGGCACACTTAACCAGCATGGCTACCACAGCATTCTGCATCAATACGCTATCCCATCTGGTTTGTGCTTAGTGGGACTATCATTTGTTTTTCAACAGGACAATGACCCAACACACCTCCAGGCCGTGTAAGGGCTATTTGACCAAGAAGGAGAGTGATGGAGTGCTGCATAAGATGACCTGGCCTCCACTATCACCCAACCTCAACACAATTGAGATGGTTTGGGATGAGTTGGACCTCAGATTGAAGGAAAAGTAGCCAACAAGTGCTCAGCATATGTGGGAACTCCTTCAAGACTGTTGGAAAAGCATTCCAAGTGAAGCTGGTTGAGAGAATGCCAAAAGTGTGCAAAGCTGTTATCAAGGCAAAGGGTGACTACTTTGAAGAATCTCAAATATAACATATATTTTGATTTGTTGAACACGTTTTTGGTTACTACCTGATTCCATATGTGTTATATCATTATTCTACAATGTAGAAAATAGTAAAAATAAAATAAAATGAATGAATGAGTAGGAATGTTCAAACTTTTGACTGGCACTGTATATAGCTCCAGTGGTGTAAAGTACTTAAGTAAAAATACTTTAAAGTACTACTTACGTAGTTTTGGGGGTTTCTGTACTTTACTATATATATTTCTGACAACTTTTACTTTTACTCCACTAGATTCCTAAAGAAAATAATGTATTTTCTACTCCATACATTTTCTCTGACGCACAAAAGTCCTCGTTACATTTTAAATGCTTAGCAGGACAGGAACATTTTTCAATTCACGCACTTAAAGAGAAAATCCCTGGTCATCCCTACTGCCTCTGATCTGGTAGACTCACTAAACACAAATGCCTTGTTTGTAAATGATGTCTGAGTGTTGGAGTGTGCCCCTGACTATCCATAAACAAAACAAGACAATTGTGCCGTCTGGTTTGCTTAATATAATGAATTTTAAATTATTTATACTTTTACTTTTGATACTTAAGTATATTTTATCAATTACAATTACTTAAGTATATTTAAAACCAAATACTTTTAGTAGTATTTTACTGGGTGACGTTCCCTTTTACTTGAGTCATTTTCTATTAAGGTATCTCAAGTATGACAATTGAGTACTTTTTCCACCATGGTATATATCTCTAGTACAGGCTACAGTATCTCATATGCCCATAGACATGTCTTAGACTGGGGTGTGGGTATCTTACCTTCTCCATATATGGGCGGGAGGTGGTGTTGGTAGTACTGGTGGGGGGGCAGGTCTCCAGGACTCACAGGGGGGTAGAAGGAGTGAGAGTTGGGGATAAAGTGGGGGTGGGTGAGGTACGGCGGGAGGTGGTGCGTGGGGGAGAGAGCGGGGGAGTACGAGGGGGGATAACATTCAGGAGACTGGGGGGTGACGACCACCCGACGCACTCCTGTGTTGTCTTCTAACACCTGGGGGGGGGGAGAGGCAAAGGGGAGAGGAGGGAGGAGAGGGGGAGGGGAGGAGAGGAATTCTTAGCATTACTGGAGAATTCCACAATAGAACACATCCAATAACACTCCACAAACACTGGACTCAATTAAATCCAACCCACACTGGAGTGTTCACACAGTAGTTCTCCCCATGGTCAAATAACATGGCAGGTTGTGTAAAACCCACCATCACCATCAGGAAGTAGTTCCCCTCACAGGTAACTACAGTTGACAGATTAAGAGGAGTGTGTGGGGGGCAGTAGTTTGTAACCCAATACACTAAATTAAATTGCTATGGGTTTGATCAAACTCCAGTTTAAGACTTTGGCTGTACACACATGCATGCACACACACACACACACAAATTCCACCAATTCAGACACTCTCTCGCACACACATTCCATTCCATTCACACACATTCCAATTAGTAAGCAAACACACACTCCCCCATGAGAGTTGCTTCCAAGCACACACACAAGCACCACACAAACAACACACACACGCACCACACAAACACCACACACACAGGCAGCAAGAGAGAGAGAGCAAGAGAGGAGAAAAGATAGCCGACCACTCTCTGACTCCCCCCTCCGACCTCCACATCCTCTATACAAAACAGACTTACCAAACGTGAAAAACAGACATGTTTATGTGAAAACAAGGCCAAAGTCCCACCAGAAACTAGTTGACAGAGGATCCCCCTCTCTCTCCTTCCATCCCTCTCTCTCTCTCTCTCCTTCCATCCCTCTCTCTCTCTCCTTCCTTCCCTCTATCTCTCTCATTCCTTCCATCCCTCTCGCTCTCTCATTCCTTCCATCCCTCTCGCTCTCTCATTCCTTCCATCCCTCCCTCTCTCTCCTTCCATCCCTCTCTCCCTCTCTCTCCACCCATCCCTCTCTCTCCTTCCATCTCTCTCTCTCCTTCCATCTCTCTCTCTCCATCTCCCTCTCTCTCTCCATCTCCTTCCATCTCTCTCTCTCCATCTCCCTCTCTCTCTCCATCTCCCTCTCTCTCTCTCTCCTTCCATCTCTCTCTCTCCTTCCATCTCTCTCTCTCCTTCCATCTCTCTCTCTCCTTCCATCTCTCTCTCTCCTTCACCCATCTCTCTCTCTCCTTCACCCATCTCTCTCTCTCCTTCACCCATCTCTCTCTCTCCTTCCATCTCTCTCTCTCCTTCCATCTCTCTCTCTCCACCCATCCCTCTCTCTCCACCCATCCCTCTCTCTCGCTCCACCCATCCCTCTCTCTCGCTCCACCCATCCCTCTCTCGCTCCACCCATCCCTCTCTCTCCTTCCATCCCTCTCGCTCCACCCATCCCTCTCTCTCCTTCCGTCTCTCTCTCTCCTTCCGTCTCTCTCTCTCCTTCCGTCTCTCTCTCTCCTTCCATCTCTCTCTCTCGCTCCACCCATCCCTCTCTCTCGCTCCACCCATCCCTCTCTCTCGCTCCACCCATCCCTCTCTCTCGCTCCACCCATCCCTCTCTCTCTCTCCTTCCATCCCTCTCTCTCCTTCCATCCCTTTTTCTACTTGTGGGTGTTTATGTACTATAACGGTGACACTTTTTCCCGCTCTCAGTTGGCTCAGTGGCCTCCCCCCAACACACACAGTCAATGGCCTCGCTGCTATCACCCCCCCCAACAATGTACCCTGCAATAATCAACACATTCCTCTCTGCTCTGGACGGCTTCAGTTGAGAGCAAGTTTACCACACACAAACACAGCTTACCTGGGAGATGTATCCTGGGGGGACGTGGATGGGGGGGATTGATCCATTGGGAGACATCATTGGGACCTCAGCAGGACCTGCACAAAAGATACACACTGTCAGCCACTGTAACACACACACGCTAATAACAAGGTAACGCCTAGGCTTTAGTTCAACATGCTAACACGGTCTTGTGTCATGCAGGAGACCTGGATTCAGTCACAGACACAAACAACAGCAGGTAAAAACCTTATGGAGGAAAATCCACTTATTTTTGTGTTTACTTTTCTGCTGTGATCTCTCTCCTCCCCCTGGTAAAGTCATTGGTATCCCGTAGACTGCTGTAGGCAAGTCTGGGTTCATTGTACATCATACTAAACACACACACACACACACACACACAGTAGATGAGAAGTACACAGTGAGATACCCCTTTTTGCCCCCTCTCTGACCTCCCTTCTCCCCTCCTCCCTCTTCTTTTCTGGGGAATATGAAGCTGTTCATTGAGCATAACATATGAAAACACAAACATACACTCACACACCAACACACACACACACACGCACAAACGCATTCACACACATTTGCACGCACACACAAATACACGCAAGCACACCCACTTGGCAAACAGACATGTGTTTAGACAGTCTCTGCAGCCTCTGTGCTCGTCGCTCAGCAAACAGCAGCTTTCCACAACTTAAACACACACAGCACAGAGTGTTCCCATCTGTGGCCCCCTAGACACAAGCACACACACACACACACACACACACACACACACACACACACACACACACAAACTCACATAGAGGGTAGAACATGGCTCTTTAGTGTACAATCATTTTGGACTAACTCTGGGAACAAGTTCCTATTTATTTTTGGTCTATAATGAATTAAACAACCCACATGTGAACTTCAAAATCTACAACAGCCGAGCTAAAGGCAGAAGCAAGCACAGACAGGTAACTGCCAAAATAAAGGAAACACCAACATAAAGTGTCTTAACAGCATAACAGCTTCAATGCACCTTGGCATAGATTCTACAAGTGTCTGGAACTCTATTGCAGGGATGTGACACCATTCTTCCACCAGAAATTCCATAATTTGTTGTTTTATTGATGGTGATGGAAAACTCCGTCTCAGGCGCCACTCCAGAATCTCCCATAAGTGTTCAATTGAGTTGAGATCTGGTGACTGAGACGGCCATGGCACATGGTTTACATCATTTTCATGATCCCTCAAACCATTCAGTGACCACTCGGGCCATTTGGAGGGGGGCATTGTCATCCTGTGGGCCACAGCAATGGTAGCCATAATGACGGTCAAAATAATGGCCTACCCAGCAGTTCTGACCCTAAGCATGATGGGATGTTAATTGCTGAATTAACTCAGGAACCACACCTGTGTGGAAGCACCTGCTTTCAATATATCCTGAACAAAAATATAAACGCAACATGCAACAATTTCAACGTTTTTACTGAGTTACAGTTCATTGTAAAGATGGCTGACGTTCTACATGCTCCTAACCAATTGTGCTATTTAGTTAGTTTTATTGGGTTGTTTGCAACTTATTTTGAAACTTATTTTGTACATAATGTACCATCTCTTATGACCGAAAGTAACATGGACATCAGAACAGCGATTACTCACCACGAACTGGAAGAAGCTTTTTCCTTTAACGAGAAGGATGTACTGCTCTCCCGGGAACAGGCCCAGATCCCTGTCATTTGCATGAAGAAAAGATGGAGGAAAAGAGGACGCAGATCGGGCTGCCTTTTGAGAATCCGTAGGTGAGCGAGTAAACTCCCACTGCCATCAATTCTACTTGCTAATCATTGGAAAATTAAATTGATGACCTACGATTACAATTATCCTACCAACAGGACATTGAGAACTGTAATATCTTATGTTTCACAGAGTCGTGGCAGAACGACGACATGGATAATATAGAGCTGGCAGGATTTTCCGTGCACCGGCAGGACAGAGAAGCTACATCTGGTAAGACGAGGGGTGGGGGTGTGTGTCTTTTTGTCAATAACAGCTGGTGCGCGATGTCTAATATTAAAGAAGTCTTGAGGTATTGCACGCCTGAGGTAGAGTACCTTATGATAAGCTGTAGACCACACTATCTACCAAGAGAGTTCTCATCTATATTATTCGAAGCCGTCTATTTGCCACCACAGAACGATGCTGGCACTAAGACCGCACTCAACCAACTCTATAAGGCCATAAGCAAATAGGAAAATGCTCATCCAGAAGCGACGCTCCTAGTGGCCGGGGACTTTAATGCAGGAACATTTTAATCTGTTTTACCACATTTTTACCAGCATGTCACATGTGCAACCAGAGGGAAAGACCACCTTTACTCCACACACAGAGATGCATACAAAGCTCTACCCCGCCCTCCCTTTGGAAAATCTGACCATAATTATATCCTCCTGATTCCTGCTTACCAGCAAAAACAAAAGCAGGAAGTACCAGTGACTCACTTAATACGGAAGTGGTCAGATGACGCGGATGCTACGCTACAGGACTGTTTTACTAACACAGACTGGAATATGTTCCGGGATTCATCCAATGCCAATGAGGAGTATACCACCTCAGTCATCGGCTTCATCAATAAGTGCATCTACGACGTCGTCCCTACAGTGACCGTATGTACATATCCCAACCAGAAGCCATGGATTACAGGCAACATCCGCATCGAACTAAATGCTAGAGCTGCCGCTTTCAAGGAGTGGGACACTAATCCTGAGGCTTATAAGAAATCCCGCTATGACCTCAGACGAACCTTCAAACAAGCAAAGCGTCAATACAGGATTAAGATTGAGTCCTACTACACCGCCTCTGACGCCCGTCGGATGTGGCAGGGCTTGAAAACTATTACGGACGACAAAGGGAAACACACACGCGAGCTGCCCAGTGACGCGAGCCTACCAGACGAGCTAAATGCCTTTTATGCTCGCTTCGAGACAAGCAACACTGAAGCATGCACACGCTGTTTTGGATGACCGTGTGATAACACTCTCTGTAGCCGATGTGAGCAAGACCTTTAAACAATTTAACATTCACAACGCCGCGGGGCCAGATGGATTACCAGAACGTGTACTCAAAGCATGCGCGGATCAACTGGCAAGTGTCTTCACTGACATTTTCAACCTCTCCCTGACCGAGTCTGTAATACCTACATGCTTCAAGCAGACCACCATAGTCCCTGTGCCCAAGGAAGCGAAGGTAACCTGCCTAAATGATTACCGCCCCGTGGCACTCACGTCGGTAGTGCTTTGAAAGGTTGGTCATGGCTCACATCAACAGCATCCTCCCGGATACCCTAGACCCACTCCAATTCGCATACCGCCCCAACAGATCCACAGATGACGCAATCTCAATCGCACGCCACATGGCCCTTTCCCACCTGGACAAAAGGAACACCTATGTGAGAATGCTGTTCATTGACTACAGCTCAGCGTTCAACACCATAGTGCCATCCAAGCTCATCACTAAGCTAAGGACTAAACACCTCCGTCTGCATTCTGGATCCTGGACTTCCTACAGGTGGTAATGGTAGGCAACAACACATCTGCCACGCTGATCCTCAACACTTGGGCCCCTCAGGCTTGTACACTTGGGCCCCTCAGGCGTGTACACTTGGGCCCCTCGTGGACTCCCTGTTCACCCATAACTGCATGGCCAAACACGACTCCAACACCATCATTACGTTTTCTGACAACACAACAGTGGTAGGCCTGATCACCGACAACGATGAGACGGCCTATAGGGAGGAGGTCAGAGAACTGGCAGTGTGGTGCCAGGACAACAACCTCTCCCTTAACATGAGCAAGACAAAGGAGCTGAACGTGGACTACAGGAAAAGGCTGGAACTGGAACACGCTGTCATACACGTTGATCCAGAGCATCCCAAACATGCTCAATGAATGACATGGCTGGTGAATATACAGGCCATGGAAGAACTGAGACATTTTCAGCTTCCAGGAATTGTGTACAGATCCTTGCGACATGGGGCCGTGCATTATCATGCTAAAACATGAGGTGATGGCCACGGATGAGTGGCACGACAAAGCCTCAGGATCTCATCACCGTATATCTGTGCATTCAAATAGCCATCAGTAAAATGCAACTGTGTTCTTTGTCCGTAGCTTATGCCTGCCCATACCATAACCCCAAGGCCACCATGGGTCACTCTGTTCACAACGTTGACATCAGCAAACCGCAGGCCAACACAACGCCATACATGTGGTCTGTAGTTGTGAGGCTGCTTGGACATACTGCCAAATTCTCGAAAACAACATTGGTCGAGAAATTAACATTCAATTCTCTGGCAACAGCTCTGGTGGACATGCCAATTGCACGCTCCCTCAAAACTTCAGATATCTGAGGCATTGTGTTGTATGACAAAACTGCACATTTTAGAGTGGTCTTTTATTGTATCCAGCACAAGGTGCACCTGTGTAATGATCATGCTGTTTAATCAGCTTCTTGACATGCCACACCTGTCAGATGGATGTATTATCTGGGCAAGGAGAAATGCTCACTAACAGGGATGTAAACACATTTGTGCACAACATTTGAGAGAAATAAACTTTTTGTGGGTATGGAACATTTCTGGGATCTTTTATTTCAGCTCATGAAACATGTTGCGTTTATATTTTTGTTCAGTGTAGTTTGTATCCCTCATTTACTCAAGTGTTCCCATTCTTTTTGGCAGTTATACCTCTACCTCTGTTGAGTGCATTATCCTTTTAAATGGTTAAAACCAAAAGCAAAAATGATCAATTCAAAGTAACAACTGAGTTGGTAGTGTTAATTCTCAAATATATTACGATCAGTTGGTGTCAGATATGTACTGGCTTTAACCGCTCGCTCCACTTCTCTCCTCCCCTCTTCTCTCCTCCCTTCCGTCAGATGTCAGAGATGAGGTCATTTCCTGTCTCAAATATATGGCACCATCACCCAGACAGGACGACATGATGTAGAATACAATCTGTCACCTCTACATCCAAGTGTTTCCCCTAGCAACCACATCGCAACCACTACATGATCTGGCTTGGAGCAACACACAGAGAACCCCCTCCCCCCCCACACACACACACACACACGCACACACAAACTACAGGAGATCAGTTCTCTCCGTGTCCATAGACTAACTAAGCAGAATCTCATCTTCAAAATAATTAAGCATCATCCTTTCCCCACTACCACATGGAATACACTCAAAACTGTAGGAGACACACTCAAACACTCTCACACACACCCTAACATTCTCATACAGAACAACAGGAGATGATGTAACATTTCATCAGATGTTTCTAATAATACAGCTGTCTATAACAGCTGCTGCAGGGCCCCAGAGGTGCACACACACACACACACACGCACACACACACACACACACACACACACACACACACGCACACACACACACACACACACACAGTAATTGACTGTGTTCCATTATTGCGTTTAATGTTGTTGTGATGATGTGTTACGCTATGCCTAAGCTAGGTGATAGGCGATTGATTGCTTTGTCCTGTTAAAGGGTGGGAGTGGCTTTGTGTCAGGTTTAATCCATCAGAATTCAATCACTTCTTGACAGCATCCCTTTTGATTTGAACCAATCCTTCCACACATATTCGGCCACTGTAGAAGTGCTCGGAAAGTGACTGTTTAGACCTGAATGTCAAAACATTTAATAGATAAAGGTGCTCAAAGTTGACCTATGTTGCATACCCCAGCATACCATGAGACTACCATGTCTTCACCACTGGCAAAGATAAACGGTTGAGATGGATGTCATTTAAAAGCAGCGTTTCTCAACGAGTTCAAAAGAGATGAATGCACCCAACTGGTATTTACGACTTCACAACTGGTATATTCCCACCTCCCACATGGTTACAAATGTAGCATGAGAGTGGAAACTTGAGTCCCAACAAAACAATCCTGTGACAACAGACAATGGTGTTGCAGGGCCAGTAGAAGGCACAAAGATATCCAAATGCCCCAGTCCCAATGCCCCAGGGCAGTGATTGGGGACATTGCCCTGTGTAGGATGCCATCTTTCGGATGGGACGTTAAAAGTGTGTCCTGACTCTCTGTGGTCACTATAGATCACATGGCACTTATTGTAAGAGTAGGGGTGGTAACTAGGGATGCACAATATGTCAGTGAGCATATCGGTATCGGCCGATATTAGCTAAAAATTCCAACATCGGCATCGACCCAATGTCTAGTTTAACGCCGATGTGCAAAATCAATGTCAAAGCTGACGTGCATACCTATATAACGTAGGTAGATGACGTGCATACCTATATAACGTAGGTAGATGACGTGCGTACCTATATAACGTAGGTAGATGACGTGCATACCTATATAACGTAGGTAGACGACGTGCATACCTATATAACGTAGGTAGATGACGTGCATACCTATATAACGTAGGTAGATGACGTGCATACCTATATAACGTAGGTAGATTAGGTAATGACGCCACGAAAAATACAGCGCTACTCAGAACAAAAGCAGAAAAATATTAAGGGCACACTTCCAACAACTAAACTAGTTCAAGTCGAGCAGTCATTTGAAAGAGTAAGACAATGTCAGCGAGACAACCCAAACACCAAGATAATAGAATTCATTGCCCTTGACAATCAACTGTTCTCTGTCGTGGATGACTGCTAACTCAGCCGCACCTCGAGCCCCGGTACACACTACCAAGTAGGCACTGTTTTTCAGATGTTGCCCTACCAGAGTTACACAGTATTGTTGTAAAGCACATCCAGGAGCTACTTGCTATGGGCGTCACTGCTATTAGCTTCACGACTGACATTTGGACCAGCGATGTCGGCCCCATGAGCATGCTGAGTCTGACAGCACAGTGGGTCGACGAGGATTTCGTACTGGGGAAAGCCGTATTGCATGCTCAAGAATGTGCTGGTTCTCATTGAACATGTTTGAAACTTGGAAACATGAACACACTCCTAGCGCCATTCGAATAACTGACTGGAGAAATAAGCTCATCAACTGTGTCTGCAGCAGACGTGATACCCTCTGTCATGGCAGTGAAACGCTCAACAAATCTGCCCACACAGACCAGGGGGTTAAAACTTAAAGTACTGGAGGCTGTGAACAAGCGATTAGGTGGCATTCTCTCTGAGCCTCTTTACTGTGTCGCCACCATGCTCGATGCTAGGCACAAGGACCACTACTTCTTTAACAGGCATTCTCTCTGAGCCTCTTTACTGTGTCGCCACCATGCTCGATGCTAGGCACAAGGACCACTACTTCGATGCAGACCAGAAACAGAGTTGACGTGAAATGTTACATACACAGCTGGACAAGATGGAAAAGGACACAGTGACAGTGGGCACCGAGGAAGAGATGCCACGGACAGACAGACAGAGCTGAAACTTCACTGCTTGACATGTATGATGAAATCCTGGATGAGAATGAAATGACTGAACAAACCAACAACGAAACAGCACAGCAAGTAAGTGAATTAAATAGGTTTTGATTATGTTTCACTGGTAATGGGGACATACATAAATGCCAACAAAATGACTTTTTGGTCAGTGTGGTGTGTATGTAACCTTTATTTAAAGTCAGTTATGAACAAATTCTTATTTACAGTGACGGCCTACACCGGCCAAACCCGGACGACGCTGAGGCAATTGTGCGCCGCCCTATGGGACTCCCAATCACGGCCGGTTGTGATACAGCCTGGATTCGAACCAGGGACTGTAGTGATGCCTCTTGCACTGAGATGCAGTACCTTAGACCGATGCGTCCATGTGTGATAACTATTTAACTGTACTAGAATGCTTGCCACTAAAATGTTTAATATCGGTATCGTTTTTTTGGGAAATATTGGATATCGGTATCGGCCAAAAATGTAATATCGGTGCATCACTAGTGGTAACCCCGGTGTCCTGGCTAAATTCCCAATCTGGCCCTCATACCATCATGGCCACCTAATTACCCCCAGCTTCCGATTAGCTCATTCATCCCCCTCCTCTCCCCTGAAACTATTCCCCAGGTCGTTGATACTGTATAAATGAGAATGTGTTCTCAGTCAACTTATCTGGTCAAATAAGTTGAAAAAATAAGAAAATGCATAATGCCAGGAATATAGTGAATGCTGAACATTGTGAATGCTGAACATTGTGAATGCTGAACATAGTGAATTCTGAACATAGTGAATTCTGAACATAGTGAATGCTGAACATTGTGAATGCTGAACATAGTGAATGCTGAACATTGTGAATGCTGAACATTGTGAATGGCATTTCATTTTCCCACTGTACCGAAACCTAACCGTGACACCAAAACCGCAATACGTACCGAACCATGGGTTTGGTGAACCGTTCCACCCCTAACTACAACCACATTACTAAGTCTTTGACCACACTGTGTTGTTACTTTGGTGAGTAAAAACTCATGCTTCCTGCTTAAACGCCAAATATCTCCGATACGTAGCGTAGCCCCTATTTCTGTGGGAGTTGTGCCATCGGCTGAGACACAACATGGTCTTGTATGTTGTAATCCTTTAAACACAATAACTCAGTGGAGAATAAAACGTTTAGGAACAGATGTGGAGAACACTTTCACTCTCTCCCACTCTCCCTCCCTGTCTCCCACTCCCCCCCTCCCTGTCTCCCACTCTCTCTCTCTCTCTCTCCCCCTCCCTGTCTCCCACTCTCCCTCCCTGTCTCCCACTCCCCTCCTCCCTGTCTCCCACTCTCTCTCTCCCACTCTCCCCCCCTCCCTGTCTCCCACTCTCCCTCTCTCCCCCTCCCTGTCTCCCCCTCCCCATCTCCCACTCTCCCTCCCTCCCTCTCTCCCACTCCCTCCCTCTCTCTCTCCCCCTCCCCATCTCACTCCCTCCCTCTCTCTCTCCCCCTCCCCATCTCCCTCCCTCCCTCTCTCTCTCTCCCCCTCCCTGTCTCCCACTCTCCCTCTCTCTCTCCCCCTCCCTGTCTCCCACTCTCCCTCTCTCTCCCCCTCCCTGTCTCCCACTCTCCCTCCCTCCCCCTCCCTGTCTCCCACTCCCCCTCCCTCCCTCTCTCCCCCTCCCTCCCCCTCCGTCTCCCTGTCTCCCACTCTCCCTCCCTCCCCCTCCCTGTTTCCCCCTCCCTCCCCCTCCCTGTCTCCCACTCTCCCTCCCTCCCCCTCCCTGTTTCCCACTCCCCCTCCCTCTCCCTGTTTCCCACTCCCCCTCCCTATCTCCCACTCTCCCTCACTCACTCTCTCTCTCTCCCCCTCCCTGTCTCCCACTCTCTCTCTATGTGTTTCTCCCATCTTAGTCCCTTCCGCTGTCCCCCCCCCCCCCCCTCTCACTATCGCACATGTGGTTACCATATTGAGAGGAAGCACAGACCCTCCTGGGAAAGAGAGTGTGTGTGTGTGTATATGTATATGTGTTTGTGTGTATGTGTGTTTGTTTGTGTGTATGTATGTGTTTGTGTGTGCTATGAAAGGAGTCTGTTTGTAAGATGACCTACATACAGCCAGGCACAGATGGAAATCCTACACACACATACACACTACGGTTGGGTGGTACCCAGATTTCCATCCCGGGATATATGATATAACCGGCAGTGCACACAAGAGGCGATATTTCTTTTTCAAACATAAAAGAAGCCCCAAAAATGTCAGTTACCAGAATGCTCGCAAAATGCTAACAAGTACAAAGGAACTCCCATATCGGATGCTAGGTAAATGCTAACAAGTACAAAGGAACTCCCATAGCGGATGCTAGGTAAATGCTAACAAGTACAAAGGAACTCCCATAGCGGATGCTAGGTAAATGCTAACAAGTACAAAGGAACTCCCATAGCGGATGCTAGGTAAATGCTAACAAGTACAAAGGAACTCCCATAGCGGATGCTAGGTAAATGCTAACAAGTACAAAAATCATGTAAAAAAATGACGGTATATACGGTAAACCCCCCCAACCTTAACACACAAACCCTTGAACAAACACACACACACACACAAACCCTTGCACATACACACACACACAAACCCTTGCACATACACACACACACACACACAAACCCTTGCACACACACACACACACACAAACCCTTGAACATACACACACACACACAAACTCTTGCACATACACACACACACACACAAACTCTTGCACACACACACACACACACACACAAACCCTTGCACACACACACACACACACACAAACCCTTGCACATACACACACACACACACAAACCCTTGCACATACACACACACACACACACACACAAACCCTTGCACATACACACACACACACACACAAACCCTTGCACATACACACACACACACACAAACCATCCAGATCCGGCAGCTGCTTCTAGGGGCTCTGATGGGATATCTAGTTTGTGTGTGTGTGTGTGTGTGTGTGTGTGTGTGTGTGTGTGTGTGTGTGCGCGCGTGTGCGTGTGTTCGGGTCAGTAAATGTGGCACTACCTGGGCATTATGTATGTGTTTAGCAGGGTGTGTGTGTGTGTTACAGAGGTAATGGTATCTCTCCAGAGCTCTGAGAACAGACACTCCCACTACAGTTTTCTCTACCTGAAGCCCAACACACACACAACATTAAGTCCAGCACACACTTTAACAGTTCCCAACAACAAAGTAAATTACAGGAACAATGTGCAGGATGGGAGTGAAGTTTTACAGTGAGAGATAGACAGAATGAGAGAGAGAGAATGATAAAAAGAGAACACAGAGAGAGTGAGACAGAGACAGAGAGAGAGAGAGACGGAGAGAGACGATGCAGGAACTGTGGGAGACAGTACATCTGAAATAGCAGAGACCAGACAGTCTGGGGTGGTCGAGCCAAATCTGATGCCACACACAGTCACAAGTCTGGTAGCCATGATGAATGAGGGCAGTGAGGATCAGTGAAGCAGGAGGTACATACAAAGTACTTCCACTACAAACGCAGCATCATAACTTATGATTGACATTCTGGAGCAAGTCAGCAGTCAGCTGAATAATTACAGACTTCAGCTCTAAAGAAAGTGACAGAGAGACAGAGACAGAGAGAGAGAGACAGAGACAGAGACAGAGAGAGACAGAGACAGAGAGAGACAGACAGACAGACAAAGACAGAGAGAGACAGTGACAGAGAGAGACAGACAGACAGACAAAGACAGAGAGAGACAGTGACAGAGAGAGACAGACAGACAGACAGACAAAGACAGAGAGAGACAGTGACAGAGAGAGACAGACAGACAGACAAAGACAGAGAGAGACAGTGACAGAGAGAGACAGACAGACAGACAAAGACAGAGAGAGACAGTGACAGAGAGAGACAGACAGACAGACAAAGACAGAGAGAGACAGTGACAGAGAGAGACAGACAGACAGACAAAGACAGAGAGAGACAGTGACAGAGAGACAGACAGACAGACAAAGAGAGACAGAGACAGAGACACAGAGACAGACAGACAGACAGAGACAAAGATAGAGAGAGACAGTGACAGAGAGAGACAGACAGACAGACAAAGACAGAGAGAGACAGTGACAGAGAGACAGACAGACAGACAAAGAGAGACAGAGAGAGAGAGAGACAGAGACAGAGACACAGAGAGAGACACAGAGAGAGACACAGAGACAGACACAGAGACAGACACAGAGACAGACACAGAGACAGACACAGAGACAGACACAGAGACAGACACAGAGACACACACAGAGACAGAGACAGAGACAGACAGACAAAGACAGAGAGAGACAGTGACAGAGAGACAGACAGACAGACAAAGACAGAGAGAGACAGTGACAGACAGACAGACAAAGAGAGACAGAGACAGAGACAGAGACAGACAGACAGACAGACATATATATAATATGACATTTGTAATGTCTTTATTGTTTTGAAACTTCTGTATGTGTACTGTTTACTGTTAATTTTTATTGTTTATTTCACTTTTGTATATTATCTACCTCACTTGCTTTGGCAATGTTAACACATGTTTTCCATGCCAATAAAGCCCCTTGAATTGAATTGAGAGAGAGAGAGCGAGAGAGAGAGCAAGAGAGCGAGAGAGAGAGCGAGAGAGTGAGAGAGCGAGCGAGCGAGCGAGAGTTGTGTGTGTTCAGGTCCAAACACAGAACCTCTGTTTCTCTCGATTCCACCAGCGCAGTTAGAGGAGCAACACTGCTCACAAACATCTGTACCAGGCTGTGTTACTGTTATGATATCTATTATGATACAGAGTAATCTCTTCAGTCATCTCCTCTCCTCTTGTTAACGTAGCATTAGCCTAACCTTAGCCTAGCATTAGCAAAGCATGCATAGAAATAGCCTAGCGTTAGCTTAGCCAGACTTCCATCTCCTCTCCCAGGGCTGTGTTTGCTGGGGTGGCCTAGTTCTGCTGCTGGTTGTGATCCAACCAAGCTAACGTCATGTCTGGAGCTAAATTACCAATACCATAACACTCACACCACAGGAGGTTGGTGGCACCTTATTTGGGGAGGATGGGCCTGTGGTAATGGCTGGGAGAGACAGAGACAGAGAGAGACAGAGAGAGGAGAGAGTGAGAGTGGAACAGGGCTTAAGTTTGGGGAGAGGGAGAGGAATAAAGGTGGAGGGGGGGTAGGGAGGAAGGGAAGCCGTCTCGATCTAATAACCGGGATCCTGATGACTCACTATTCCCAATGTATGAATACACACACACACACACACACACAGCGAGAGAGTGAAGAGGTGCAACAGCTGTTGGTGTGTAAACAGACTGGGAGTCTCATAACCATTTCCTGCTCTCCTCCCATCCTCCCTCCGTCTCTCTTTCTGTCCCACTTTCTCCTCTCTCCCTCAACTTAATCCCCGTCTCCCCTGAAATCCTTCAGTGAAGAAATGAGTTGGTGTCCCTCTCTCTCCCTCTCTTTCTCCTCTCACTCTCTCCACATTTTCATCTGGGAAATTCCTGATGTGTGAGTCACGGTCTGAACAGCAGGGTGTTTGTGTCCATCACAGAGAAACAGACAGAGAGAGACAGAGACAGAGACAGAGACAGAGACAGAGAGAGAGAGAGAGAGAGAGAGAGAGAGAGAGAGAGAGAGAGAGAGAGAGAGAGAGACTGAGAGAGAGACTGAGAGCGAGAGAGAGCGAGAGAGAGAGAGAGAGAGAGAGATAAAGAGACTGAGAGCGAGAGAGAGAGAGAGAGATAAAGAGAGACAGAGAGAGAGAGAGAGAGAGAGAGAGAGAGAGAGAGAGACAGAGAGAGAGACAGAGAGACTGAGAGCGAGAGAGAGAGACAGAGAGACTGAGAGCGAGAGAGAGCGAGAGAGAGAGAGATATATAGAGAGACAGAGCGAGACAGACGTAGAAAAAGAGAGAGACCAAGGGAAGGGGAGAAGGAGGGAGGGTTCTTTAGAATGTCAGTGGAAAGAATACTGGAAATTCTAAATTAGCAGGGACTTTCCCCACTCAACATTCCTGTGTGTGTGTGTGTGTGTGTGTGTGTGTGTGTGTGTGTGTTTGCTGTCCTGGGGCTTTTGGCTTATCAGACAAAAAGTAGGGACGTGGAAAAGGGAAGGAGAGAGAATGCAAGACATTACATTGACCCATGTTCTAACTATCTCTATATATCTCTATATCACACACACAATTCTTGGTCCCTCTCTTCCTCTCGTTTTCTTTCCAGTCTCTCCTCTCACCCCTCGCTCCCCAAGGCTAAGCCCCGCCCGCCCCAGACTTCCTGTCTCTTTCATCTCTAAGCCTATCACAGTTGTCTCTTTCATCTCTAAGCCTATCACAGCTGCCACTTTCATCTCTGAGCCTATCACAGCTGCCTCTTTCATCTCTGAGCCTATCACAGCTGCCTCTTTCATCTCTGAGCCTATCACAGCTGCCACTTTCATCTCTGAGCCTATCACAGCTGCCTCTTTCATCTCTGAGCCTATCACAGCTGCCTCTTTCATCTCTGAGCCTATCACAGCTGCCTCTTTCATCTCTGAGCCTATCACAGCTGCCTCTTTCATCTCTGAGCCTATCACAGCTGCCTCTTTCATCTCTGAGCCTATCACAGCTGCCTTTTTCATCTCTGAGCCTATCACAGCTGCCTCTTTCATCTCTGAGCCTATCACAGCTGCCTCTTTCATCTCTGAGCCTATCACACCTGCCTCTTTCATCTCTGAGCCTATCACAGCTGCCTCTTTCATCTCTGAGCCTATCACAGCTGCCTCTTTCATCTCTGAGCCTATCACAGCTGAGTGGAAGGAAAATGGCTTTCCCCTGGAACTGATACAAATACAAGCCAGAAAGAAGGAACGAAAGAGAAGACAAAGAAGAACAAGTAGCTGACGTTGAAGGAAAAAGTAGACCAGATAGGATGAGAGAGTGGGACAGCAAGAGACAGAGAGAAGAGAAGGAAATAGGGATGAAGTTTTCAGACAGACAGAGGGATGGAGGAAGAGAGAAAGAAAAGCGAGAGCGAGAAGAGAGGGAAGGAGGGAGGACTGCTCCGGTTGATCCCTGAGCTTCCAGGAAGCCAAGAATTCCAAATCTGGAAAAGCACTCTCTCAGTAGCAAACACACACACAGATAGAGCAAAGGTTTGTTTCCCCCCCCCCCATTTTGCCTGAAGTGGTCCGGAGAGTTTCAGGCTTCAGTGAACTGGCAGACCAAACCAACTGTACAGGCAGGGGTCAGCGAGAGAGGAAGTGGGTTCACCCCGAATGTGGTCTCTCCTCTCTCTCTCTCTCCAATTCAATTCAAGGTCTTTATTGGCATGGGAAACATATGTTAACATTGCCAAAGCAAGTGAGGTAGAGATAAGAAACAAAAGTGAAATAAACAATAAAAGTGAACAGTAAACATTACACTCCAAAAGAATAAAGACATGTCAAATGTCATGTTATGTCTGTATACAGTGTTGCAACGATGTACAAATTGTTAAAGCACAAAAGAGAAAATAAATAAGCATAAATATGGGTTGTATTTACAATGGTGTTTGTTCTTCACTGGTTGCCCTTTTCTCGTGGCAACAGGTCACAAATCTTGCTGCTGTGATGGAACACTGTGGAATTTCACCCAGTAGATATGGGAGTTTATCAAAATTGGGTTTGTTTTCAAATTCTTTGTGGATCTGTGTAATCTGAGGGAAATATGTGTCTCTAATATGGTCATACGTTGGACAGGAGGTTAGGAAGTGAAGCTCAGTTTCCACCTCATTTTGTGGGCAGTGTGCACATAGCCTGTCTTCTCCTGAGAGCCATGTCTGCCTACGGCGGCCTTTCTCAATAGCAAGGCTATGCTCACTGAGTCTGTACATAGTCAAAGCTTTCCTTAAGTTTGGGTCAGTCACAGTGGTTAGGTATTCTGCCACTGTGTACTCTCTGTTTAGGGCCAAATAGCATTCTAGTTTGCTCTGTTTTTTTGTTAATTCTTTCCAATGTGTCAAGTAATTATCTTTTTGTTTTCTCATGATTTAGTTGTCTCCAAACATCATGTAAACAGAACCACACTAACTCAGACACCATGCCCTGTGGGCCCAAATACCACACACCACCTGGAGAGGTTTTCATTCTCATGGTGACAGCTTTCCCAAACCTAGTGGAACCCAAAGCACCACACACACACACACACACACACACACACACACACACACACACACACCCCACACACGCGCACACACACACATCCACACACGCGCACACACACGCACACACACGCACACTTGCACACTAAGCCCACCCAAAACTAAGGCCACCCAACACTAAGCCTACCCAACACTGAGCCCACCCAACGCTGAGCCCACCCAACGCTGAGCCCACCCAACGCTGAGCCCACCCAACGCTGAGCCCACCCAACGCTGAGCTCACCCAACGCTGAGCCCACCCAACACTGAGCCCACCCAACACTGAGCCCACCCAACACTGAGCCCACCCAACACTGAGCCCACCCAACACTGAGCCCACCCAACACTGAGCCCACCCAACACTAAGCCCACCCAACACTAAGCCCACCCAACACTAAGCCCACCCAACACTGGGTGTAAATGTGTTTCCTGGATGAGACGTTGGCATTGTCCCAGATTACAACTAAACCAGGTGAATACAACATGACAACATCATGACTATGATGTCATCTTTAACATATATCTGGTCATTTAAATCACATAAAGATGTATTTTTCTGGTTGCTAAAAAGATGTGGACAAAATGTCCTTTTGCAACCAGAATACAACCTGACTCGTTGACTGCAACTAGTTTTGCACACAGGGTAAATACAGTACAACATACTATATGTTACATACAACTGGCTTAGAGAAAGAGAGAGAAAGAGAGATAGAGAAGATAGAAAAGATAGAAAGAGAAAGAGAGATATGGGAAAGGTCTCACGTGTCGGTGAGAGAGAATCAAAGAGTTTCTTGACTTTGAGCAGATGGCACACACTCACAACTGGAAAAGAGACCACATCAATGGGGCAAGTGGAAGGGGCCACAACAGCCAGCTCAGGAAATACATTAAACTATAAACACACTGTAACAGGCGCTCTGCACAGGAAATATTTTAAACTGCATTACCCACACTGCAACAGCCGCTCTACTCAGGAAATCATTTTAACTACATTACCCACACTGCAACAGCCGCTCTACTCAGGAAATCATTTTAACTACATTACCCACACTGCAACAGCCGCTCTACTCAGGAAATTATTTTAACTACATTGCCCACACTGCAACAGCCGCTCTACTAAGGAAATACTTTAAAGTACATTACCCACACATGTAACAGCAATGCAACAGCAAAAGCCTACATATGTCCCACACATAAATCTATTATCCTGCCAGCTTTAGGATGGCTGTGGCAAAAACACACTCACACATTCCAGAGCATGGTGCTTTCACACACACTCTATAGTCACTGCCTTTGATGTGAGTGTGGGAACGTTCAGGGAGGGAGAGAGGGAGGGGGGAGAGAGGGAGAGAGTGAGAGGGGAGAGAGACAGAGGGGAGAGAGACAGAGGGGAGAGAGACAGAGGGGAGAGAGACAGAGGGGAGAGAGACAGAGGGGAGAGAGTGAGAGGGGAGAGAGTGAGAGGGGAGAGAGTGAGAGGGGAGAGAGTGAGAGGGGAGAGAGTGAGAGGGGAGAGAGTGTGAGGGGAGAGAGTGTGAGGGGAGAGAGTGTGAGGGGAGAGAGTGTGAGGGGAGAGAGTGTGAGGGGAGAGAGTGTGAGGGGAGAGAGGGAGAGGGGAGAGAGGGAGAGGGGAGAGAGGGAGAGACAGAGGGGAGAGAGTGAGAGGGGAGAGACAGAGGGGAGAGACTGAGAGGGGAGAGGGGAGAGAGTGAGAGGGGAGAGAGTGAGAGAGTGAGAGGGGAGAGAGTGAGAGAGTGAGAGGGGAGAGAGTGAGAGGGGAGAGAGTGAGAGGGGAGAGAGTGAGAGGGGAGAGAGTGAGAGGGGAGAGAGGGGAGAGAGTGAGAGGGGAGAGAGTGAGAGGGGAGAGAAGGAGAGGGGAGAGAGGGAGAGGGGAGAGGGAGAGGGGAGAGAGGGAGAGGGGAGAGAGTGAGAGGGGAGAGAGTGAGAGGGGAGATACTGAGAGGGGAGAGGGGAGAGAGTGAGAGGGGAGAGAGTGAGAGGGGAGAGAGTGAGAGGGGAGAGAGTGAGAGGGGAGATAGTGAGAGGGGAGAGAGGGAGAGGGGAGAGAGGGAGAGAGTGAGAGGGGAGAGAGGGAGAGAGTGAGAGGGAGAGGGGAGAGAGTGAGAGGGGAGAGAGTGAGAGGGGAGAGAGTGAGAGGGGAGATACTGAGAGGGGAGAGACTGAGAGGGGAGAGAGTGAGAGGGGAGAGAGTGAGAGGGGAGAGAAGGTAAGGGGAAAATAATTAAGTGGATCAAAAACTAGTGGCATAACATTTTATATTATTGGTCCACGGGACCCTTCGTTATCTTTATCGGGAATACAGGAAGGAGCTTGGTTGGGAAGTCCCGGGATACCGGCCACCGGTATTGAACCCTAGACAGAGCGAGTGCAGTCAGAGCAGTGTGTATACCACAGTACTCCAGTCAAACAGAGGTTACTTTATATAAAACTCCAGTCTCTGTAATACGCACGCACACACGCGCACACACACACACAACACACACACACAACACACACACTGCTCTGAGGTCTCAGTAATCACACTCTATAAAGAACAGCTCAAACGGTCTTCAAACACACTGCTTCACCCCAACTCTCAATAAACCCAGTGACCTGAGCGTGTGTGTGTGTGTGTGTGTGTGTGGTCGTAGTGGGGGGTCTGTTCCAAGGACCTCTCCTGTCTGCTTCCTCAACCTGAGTGTGCAGAGTAACACCCCCTATACACACAGACACACTGTCTAACCCTAAAGCCTGTCGCATGCTATCTAGTCCAAACACCTCCTGCATATGAGGAGATTTAGAGAAGTTGTTATTCCTTCTTGTGTTCGGCAGTAGTTTGTTTCCCCCCGCTGTTCTTGTTCTCTCGAGGCAAGTCGAAGTTCAGTAGCTGAAGTCTACACCCCTTCGTCTGTGATAGGTCGACGGTAGAGATGGGAACTATGTATGGATTTTTCTATGAAGTGTTTGTTGTCATTCAACGTGAGACGAATAGTTTTCATGCACATTTTGATCACTTGAATTGCACCAAATGTCTTAGGTGTAAAATTGCATGACTGGGGCCTCCCGAGTGGTGCAGTGGTCTAAGGTACTGCATCGCAGTGCTAGCTGTGCCACTAGAAATTCTGGGTTTGAGTCCAGGCTCTGTCGCAGCTGGCCACAACCAGGAGAACCATGGGGAGGCGCACAATTGGCCCAGCGTCGTCCGGATTAGGGGAGGATTTGGCAGGCAGGGATGTCCTTGTCTCATCGCGGGCCGGGCGCAGTGCACACTGACACAGTCGCCAGTTGTACGGTGTTTCCTCCGACACATTGGTGCGGCTGGTTTCTGGGTTAAGTGGGCATTGTCTCAAGAAGCAGTGCGGCTTGGTTGGGTGGTGTTTCGGAGTTCACACGGCTCTCGACCTTTCGCCTCTCCTGAGTCCGTACGGGAGTTGCAGCGATGAGACAAGACTAACTACCAATGGGTATTGCAAAATATTTGTATAATAATTGCACGACTGAGACCTCTGTAAAAACACAAACATGTATTGCATATTTCTTGATTTATCTTAAGATTAATTCGGACTATTTTGAGGAAGTGTTACTGGCTACGTTGTTGCAACAGTGTCTCGAGAGGGACAAACAACAGCATTGACACATTTTTTTCAAGTTTTTCAAGCAAATGTATTTTATGACCAAATCACCACCTAGTGGCCTCATGGGTGGAATGTTATTCATATTTTTCATCATTTCACAATTAATCAAAATTATATTTTAAAAAATATATATAAATATGTGTCGCTATGTCAAATGGTTTTGTTATACACTATACTGTATATACAAAAGTATGTGGACAACCCTTCAAATGAGTGGATTTGGCTGTTTCAGCCACACCCGTTGCTGACAGGTGTATAAAATTGAGCACACAGCCATGCAATCGCCATAGACAAACATTGGCAGTAGAATGGCCTTACTGAAGAGCTCAGTAACTTTCAACGTGGCACCGTCATAGGATGCCACCTTTCCAACAAGTCAGTTCGTCAAATTTCTACCCTGCTAGAGCTGTCCCGGTCAACTAAGTGCTGTTATTGTAAAGTGGAAACGTCTAGGAGCAACAGCGGTAGGCCACACAAGCTCACAGAACGGGACCGCAAAGTGCTGAAGTGCGTAGTGTGTAAAAATCATCTGTCCTTGGTTGCTCGGCTGGAGTGGTGTAAAGCTCGCCGCCATTGGACTCTGGAGCAGTGGAAACGCCTTCTCTGGATTGATGAATCACGCTTCACCATCTGGCAGTCCAACGGACAAATCTGGGTTTGGCAGATGCCAGCAGAATGCTAACTGCCCAAAGTAATGTCAACAACATACAATGACATTCTAGACTATTCTGTGCTTCCAACTTTGTGGCAACAGTTTGGGGAAGGCCTTTTCCTGTTTCAGCATGACAATGTCCCTGTGCACAAAGTGAGGTCCATACAGAAATGGTTTGTTGAGATCGGTAGTTGTGGAAGAACTTGACAGGCGTACACAGAGCCCTGACCTCACTTTAGGGATGAACTGGAATGCCGACTGCAAGCCAGGCCTAATCGCCCAACATCGGTACCCGATACCACTAATGCTCTTGTGGCTGAATGGAAGTCCCCGCAGCAATGTTCCAACATCTAGTGGAAAGCCTTCCTAGATGAATGGAGGCTGTTATAGCAGCAAAGGGTGGGCCAACTCCATATTAATGCCCATGATTTTGTAATGAGATGTTTGACCAGCAGGTGTCCACATACTTTTGGTCATGTAGTATATTTCAGTCTTCTGTCATGTATATAAAGGATACAATTGGGATGCAAGCTCAAAATGTAATACATTTCAACTCTATATCTGACATGGTGCAGGTGTCTTCTTTTTCCCACAACCATGTGTGTGAGGGTGAATACTTGTTTCAAAGTAGATTTGTTTAAAACTATCAAGAAACACTCTGTGTGACCCTGATTCAGCCCACTGCAGTATAAGGTTATTAATGGAGTATGCGACCACAGACGTTGGCTTTCGCCTCGCCAAGTTCTGCTAGGAGCAAACAGAACCTGGTCTGCAGGTGCCTTAACCCATACGCTGTCTGGCCCAACCTGTACCTGACACTGGACTGGAAACCTATCCTAACCCACTCAGAGACTCTGGCAGTACAACCACATCTTCTCCCTGCCTGCCTGTCTGTCTGGGTGTCTGTCTGTCTCTTTGGCATCTGACAAAAGCTCTGAGACCTAATTGAATTACACACTGGGTGGAGGATGAGGATTGGGGTAATTAGCTAGAATAACATAGAGGGGGTAGGGGAGCGGGGCTGTCTGAGCCAAGACTGTACTGTCTGAAAGAGACCCTTCATCAGAGAGAGAGAGAGGTGGGGGGTGGGGGAAAGAAGAGAAAGAGAGAGAAAGACAAAGGCCCTATTCAGGGAGGGGGGTTTACATCTCACTCTGTTGTGATGTCATCAGAGTGAGACACACCCTTGGAGTTACAGGAATCCCCCTGGTCTATGATAGCTTGTATGTTTAAAGTACAACACAAGCCATCGAATATCACACACACACATCTAGCTAAGCACAGTGTTGTGATGTCAACAGAGAACAGGGATGAGGTCATCAAAACGAGACAGGTGTAACTGGGGCTTAGGGTTGTGATGTCATAAGCATGCGACCTACCCTGGATGCATTGCAGCGAGCCGTCCTCCGCTCTGATGGTGAAGGTCTCCCCTGGATTCACCTGTACCAGGATCACCTGCCGAGACCAGAGAGACAGATCAGACAAAACACAACGATAACAGACCGGTTCAGACACAGCACAACGATAACAGACCGGTTCAGACACAGCACAATGATAACAGACCGGTTCAGACACAGCACAATGATAACAGACCGGTTCAGACAAAACACAACGATAACAGACCGGTTCAGACAAAACACAACGATAACAGACCGGTTCAGACAAAACACAACGATAACAGACCGGTTCAGACACAGCACAATGATAACAGACCGGTTCAGACACAGCACAATGATAACAGACCGGTTCAGACAAAACACAACGATAACAGACCGGTTCAGACAAAACACAACGATAACAGACCGGTTCAGACACAGCACAATGATAACAGACCGGTTCAGACAAAACACAACGATAACAGACCGGTTCAGACACAACACAACAATAACAGACCGGTTCAGACACAACACATCGATAAGACCGGTTCAGACAAAACACAATGATAACAGACCGGTTCAGACACAGCACAACGATAACAGACCGGTTCAGACAAAACACAATGATAACAGACCGGTTCAGACACAGCACAATGATAACAGACCGGTTCAGACAAAACACAACGATAACAGACCGGTTCAGACACACCACAACGATAACAGACCAGACACAGCATATCGATCACAGACATACATAAGAAGGAAACAAAGACGTTACTCACACTCAGTCAGGACACACACACACACTCTGACAGCCCCCAGGCCTCAAACACTGAAGACCACTGCATATTTTTGGGGGCTGTTTGAGTGTGAAGCATCTTACCGTCATGGTGTCCATGTGGAGGTTGCTGAGACTGTGGCTGTAGACATGGAACACATGTCCTGCCATGGCACATTCATACACACCACACACACACACACACACACAAACCCACCACACAGACACACAAACACACTACAGGTGTGTCTTCTTCACAGCCCGTTCATATCCCCTCCTGTTCAATCCGTGTCTTCCCATAGTGACGTTAAGCTGCTCTCTCCCTTTCCCCTCACACGCAAACGGACACACACACTTCCTGCATTGTCTGCTGCTGCTGTTGCTATGGGAACCATGGCGCGTACTAGCGGGCGGCCCAGGTTTACAGAGGAGAGCCTCATCACATAGAGACACGATGTAGTGATACAGCACTACATCCACGAACAAACAGTATGTTCACGTGTTATGTCTTCAATTGTTATCTCAGGGCTTTTTCCTCTACAGGTAGACAACACACACACACAGCCCGTCTCTGTGTCTGGGTCTTCTGCAGATAGTCATCTGACCAGCCTGTCTGACAGTCATCTATGAACTCTAGTAGGAACCTTCTTTATTGGGTGTTACAATGAAAACGCTCCTTAAGGATTTCCCTCAGGGAAGGGCTTGAACGGGACACCTCCTTCACACTAGCCGAACTGCGTTTGGCATTTGTACAATGTGCGTGTGTGTGTGTGTGTGTGTGTGTGTGTGTGTGTGTGTGTGTGTGTGTGTGTGTGTGTGTGTGTGTGTGTGTGTGTGTGTGTGTGTGTGTGTGTGTGTGTGTGTGTGTGTTACCAACCTGTTGCGCTGCGTCTCCATTAACCATGTGTTGCATCAGCGGCAGCTCCCCGTTCAGCCGCGGAGGCGGAGCTAAGTCCATCAGCTGGTCGGTCATCATCATAGTGACGTACATTCATGGATACACACACTGGCCTGGCCTACCTTTAGAGAGAGTGAGAGAGAGAGACCAAGCAAGAGAGAGCGAGAGATTGAAGGGAGGAAAGAGAGAGAGAGAGAGTTAAATTCTACGTTACTACATAAATGACATAGAGTAGACATACATGCTGGTCTGGCCTACAGAGAGAGAGAGATCAAATGCCTATGGCCTCAATGTTCATTGAAACAAACTGTACATCACAAACTGTCCCATGAGATCACACACACACAGAACCACTTCAGCACTACACTACAATACAATACACTACATACTCGTCCCGTGTATTGTTATTACGGGTCTCGTCCCGTGTATTGTTATTACGGGTCTCGTCCCGTGTATTGTTATTACGGGTCTCGTCCCGTGTATTGTTATTACGGGTCTCGTCCCGTGTATTGTTATTACGGGTCTCGTCCCGTGTATTGTTATTACGGGTCTCGTCCCGTGTATTGTTATTACGGGTCTCGTCCCGTGTATTGTTATTACGGGTCTCGTCCCGTGTATTGTTATTACGGGTCTCGTCCCGTGTATTGTTATTACGGGTCTCGTCCCGTGTATTGTTATTACGGGTCTCGTCCCGTGTATTGTTATTACGGGTCTCGTCCCGTGTATTGTTATTACGGGCCTCGTCCCGTGTATTGTTATTACGGGCCTCGTCCCGTGTATTGTTATTACGGGCCTCGTCCCGTCTATTGTTATTACGGGTCTCGTCCCGTGTATTGTTATTACGGGTCTCGTCCCGTGTATTGTCATTACGGGTCTCGTCCCGTGTATTGTCATCCCCGAGGCCGGTGTCGTTCCGATGCACCACGTCCCTGTGGTCGTCCCCGAGGCCGGTGTCGTTCCGATGCACCACGTCCCTGTGGTCGTCCCCGAGGCCGGTGTCGTTCCGATGCACCACGTCCCTGTGGTCGTCCCCGAGGCCGGTGTCATTCCAATGCACCACGTCCCTGTGGTCGTCCCCGAGGCCAGTGTCATTCCAATGCACCACGTCCCTGTGGTCGTCCCCGAAGCCGGTGTTGTTCCGATGCACCACGTCCCTGTGGTCGTCCCGAGGCCAGTGTCGTTCCAAAGGCACCACATCCCTGTGGTCGTCCCTGTGGTCGTCCCCGAGGCCGGTGTCGTTCCAAAGGCACCACGTCCCTGTGGTCGTCCCTGTGGTCGTCCCCGAGGCCAGTGTCGTTCCAAAGGCACCACGTCCCTGTGGTCGTCCCTGAGGCCGGTGTCGTTCCGATGCACCACGTCCCTGTGGTCGTCCCCGAGGCCAGTGTCATTCC
>NC_092164.1:17126038-17138538 GCF_045791955.1 Oncorhynchus clarkii lewisi | reverse complement strand
AGCGTTTTCACCCCCTCTCCGTGTGTTTCTCTGCCTTGCTGTGACTTCTGTTACTCGGACAGCTTTTCCCACTCTAGTGTGCGACAGAACCTAGTGGGCGAAGTCGCTAAATGTAATCAAAAGCATAGAAACTATCCGTGGCAAAGCTCCCAAAGGCAGCCTGAAAAGTCTCTTTTACCAATACAAATCACTGGAGAGGTCTGAAAACTCGCTAAATATAGCGACAAAGTCACTAAACTGGCAACACTGCGTGGTCGAGCAACAACAACCGCGCTCCTTGAGTGACAGGGGATGCGGCTTGATGAGAGATAGGCTTGGGAGGTATCCAGATTGTCATACCGGGATATTCAGTAATACCGTCACTGAACACAAGGGGAGATATTTTCAAACCCCACTGAGCCTTTGTAATCAATGCTAACAAGCACTGCGAACATTGTGCACAGTCTCTGACCTAAACTATTTTCAGTACCGACATCCAAGCTCAAAGTTTTTCTAGTCATTAAATTTTTTTGCTGTACCCAGAAAACAACTATTAGACAGCAAGTCTTCATCCAGCAGGGGATTCTCTGCTGTTACCAAACAACGCTTGATTTTAGCAGAAGCTAACCACTTAGCTAGCTACTAAATTAGCAAACCAAATGCACAGCTGCAGAGCATTTGGCACATTTTAGACAGTTAACTTAACAGTTAGAAGATGTCTATATTTAGTTGTGAATTCCATACT
This sequence comes from Oncorhynchus clarkii lewisi, assembly GCF_045791955.1. Classification (NCBI taxonomy): domain Eukaryota; kingdom Metazoa; phylum Chordata; class Actinopteri; order Salmoniformes; family Salmonidae; genus Oncorhynchus; species Oncorhynchus clarkii. The sequence continues at coordinate 17,137,814 of NC_092164.1, read as the reverse complement.
GTCACTAGATCACCTGGCGTGCGCTGTACAACAGTGAGTGACTCTGGTCTCTGGTGGTTGTGTGCTGGTAAACAAACTCCACGTGACTGGGGACGACCGGTAAGCTTCATTATGAAAAATGATGTGACAGGTGAAATGAACAACTCCATGTTCTTTATCTCCTAACGTATTGCACAAGTTGACTGCAGGTATGTCTAATCTTTATCTCCTAACGTATTGCACAAGTTGACTGCAGGTATGTCTAATCTTTATCTCCTAACGTATTGTACAAGTTGACTGCAGGTATTTCTAATCGTTATCTCCTAACGTATTGTACAAGTTGACTGCAGGTATTTACTTAAAAAGTAGCTACAAATATTCAAAAATGCATTAAAAAAAAGACGTCAAACTTTTAACGGTATTGAAAAACCATCCCGTGGCTATTTCCAAATACCCCGGTATACATTATACTGTATATATGGTATACCGCCCATGCCTAGGGAGATAAACGACTCAAGTAGCAGAGTAAACTATAAAAACAGACATGACACACGACGCAGTGGTGCATCACATGTAACAAACCAAACATTGAAATAACGTTGCAGAGGGTAAAGTAAAAAAAAAAAAAAACTGGTCTGGACATCAATACCGGTATACAGTAAAATACGGTATTCCACCCAGCCCAGACAGACTGTTACACGTTTCTAGGTTGACGGAATCCAGGTAAATCTCCATAGAAGGCAGGAACCTAGGAAGAAACCTCTCTTTCTCCCTCTCCCATCTTTCTCCTACTCCCTGTGAATACCAGTCATTCTGTACATGATTCAGTAGACGGGGTGTGTGTGTGGTTCAGAGGGCGCTGACTTCAGACGTGTCAGTACCTGGCCCAGGAAACAACAGGATCAGCACTTCTCTCTCTCCTTTTCTTTCTATCATCTCTCCTATTTCCTTCACTCCTCTTTCCATCACTCCTCTTTCCTGCACTCCTCTTTCCATCTCTCCTATTTCCTTCACTCCTCTTTCCATCACTCCTCTTTCCTGCACTCCTCTTTCCATCTCTCCTATTTCCTTCACTCCTCTTTCCATCTCTCCTATTTCCTGCACTCCTCTTTCCATCTCTCCTATTTCCTTCACTCCTCTTTCCATCTCTCCTATTTCCTTCACTCCTCTTTCCAACTCTCCTATTTCCTTCACTCCTCTTTCCATCTCTCCTATTTCCTTCACTCCTCTTTCCATCTCTCCTATTTCCTTCTCTATTATTGTTCTCTCCTCTCACGGTCTCTCTCTCTCTCTTCTATCTCCACTCCTCTCTCCACTTTGACTCCTTCTCTGAAACAAACACAGAGCAGAGACAACTCTGACACTAGGCGTTTGATTGGTTGAAATAGGCCTCTGCTCTCTGATAGGCTGTGACAGAGTTAGAACGAGGAGGAAGAGAAGTGAAACAGCAGTGTATTCCCATGGCCAGACTGAGTTATATAACACACACACACACCGCCTGGTCTAAGATAACACTCACACCGCCAGACAAGGACAACTCCCTCACACACACACGGGAGAGACGAGGAGAGGAGAAGGGAGGAGAGTGACCTACTGGGTTTGGAACCCTGTGTGCCACAAGACTGTATTAGCCTAAGTCTAACCATTTTCATTACACACACACTAGCAGTGTTAGCATTATATTATTAGTCCATAGGCTGAGCAGATGTGTGTCTTCCAGTGAGCACTCCCTCCCACCTCCTTTTGCAGCTGGCTGGCTGGCTGGCTGGCTGGCTGGCTGGCTGGGTGTGTGTGTGTGTGGCTGGGCCGTCAGGACCTCTGCTGTGGGTTTACTGCCTCCTGGCCCCCTGCCCAGCCACACACAGCTACTGCCACGTAGCTGCTAACGCTAAGGCCAGCCCAGGGAGAGAGAGAGAGAGACAATTTACAGCTACAGCGCCACTCCGTTCCTGCATCAAAACATTGCAGGAGACTACAGCGTGCAAACACACAACATACATTAAAAAAAACACAAACTACTATCACATTGTCGTATCAACAAACTAGGTATGACCAGGCCCCCAGTGTCCGGTCTGGAGCAGGAAGTCACAAGCTCTTCTGGTCGGCTACCGCGTAGCAACCTAGCAGCCCTAGAAAGACTATGTAAATTATGTTCGCCTGGACGGTCAAACTATTTTTTCTCCTCGACGCCTGCTTTGGCCTCTAAAATGTGTTTATTATGACCAAGTTCAATCCCCACTGTGAATTATTTTAAAGTTCACTACCAATGGAGATATTTCATTAAGTAGTGATCCATGCTGACTGCTACATCTGTCCTCACACAGGCCCACGTGCTGACACCGACCAATCACAGCTCGCGCCCTCATGCACGCTCTTTGCACGTGCACCCAGCAGCACTGGGATGACTCTCTCAGGTAGGATGAAAACGACTACATCGACCATGATCCTTTGCTAGCTACAACCACTTTCACCATGATCCTTAGAGATTTTTTGGTGCCATTCAGCCCCATTCATCAATAATGACACACTTCAAATTCAAATAGTTCTGGCTTCATGGCCAGGAGTTTTCCACAGGAATACATGGATGACAGCAGAGCTATAACTATCTACTGGTTTTAATGTATACAGGTTAAACCAATCAGATCTCTCCTTCCCAAAATGCCTTGTGTTGATTTTTTGCAGCAACACGCCCAGGCCTTCATCCCCTTCCTCATCTTATCTTCCTCCTCCTCTAGCTCTTCATTCCTCTTCCAATCCCACAGCTCCAGAGCCAGAGGCTCAGCCAGAGCCATATGTAGCCCAAATTGAGGCATTGATCCTGGGGAGAGCTCTATGTGAGCCACCCATACACCCTGGATCTCAGGAGCTCAGACAGACCTACTCTTACTGAGACCAGGGGTGAATATAAAACACACACAGGCCACAGGCTCATGTACACTCCATCATATGGAAATGCACCAAGTCCAAGTGCACATACACAACACAGCACCACAACACAACACAGCAGACAGAACCTTGACATGATTTAATGACATTTATTTGAAATGATGTGGGGTCAATGATCATAAGGGGTCTGACAAACAGTTAGGGTCAGGGGCTAAGGGTTGGGGTTAGAGGTCAAGGTTAGCATGATGTCTAAGCTAGCTTGCGTTGCCAAGCCCCGCCCTCTTTGATGGCAAACAGGAAACAAAAACATTGCTCTGTTCACATCTCCCACCCTCCTTCCCTCGCTCCTTCCATCCTTGCATCCCTCCCTCCCTCCTCCTTACCCTCCCTCTTCCCCACTCACCTCCAAAACATTATTCTCTCTTTTCTGTCCTCTCTTCCTCTCTCCCTTTCCTCCCCTTTTCCTATCATCAGGGAGTGAAAGAGGAAGGGACAGAGAGAGAAAAGAAGAGGGAGAAAAATGGAAAGAGAGAGGGAGAGAAGGAGAGAGCGGGGGTGGGGGGGTTGGGGTGGAGTTGTTCCCGCTAAATCATCCCACATGGTTGAGCGTGCTTTGTTTAAGCAAACACTGCTACTTCCTCCTCGTCAGAAGCAAAACACACACACAGACATGCAGACACAGACAGGCAGACACAGACAGGCAGACACAGACAGGCAGACACAGACAGGCAGACACAGACATAGACCCCTTGACCTATGCAATGGCAGCTCACACCCTCAAATACAGACAACAAACCCCAGCCCCCACCCCCCCCCAACATACACATACCCAGCCCCTATCCATCCTGGCTTAGACATACACTGTACTCCACCACAGCTTCTCTCTCCACTCTACACTCTGAGGGTTAAAGGGGAAGTTCACCCCAAAACACCTCTGAGCCTTTTATAACACTTGCCTGGCCATTTTTCATCAACCCAGGCCGTTTTTAGGTCCAATGTTTACGTATTTAGATTTCTGTATTTTTACATAAAAATGCTAAATTTCCCGAAATCACCTAAAATGCATACAAAAAAACAATGGGTATTTCTCGTTATATAAGCAGTGATTGATGACTTGATACTGATTTGCCAAATAAAAGTATCTTTGATGTAACAGGTCTAACAGAAACTAACTACTTGGTGCTGGCGCAAGGTTTTCTATATCGTCTGTCGTCTGGTTGATACTCTCCTTCCTGGTTGTAAGATGGATAATTACAGGAGGCAGGACGAAGGAGCGTCTCACTATTGGTCCTCGAGAAAGGAAGTCAGGACAACATCTAGTAAAAAAAGAGATGTTAGCTAGTAGTAGAAGCAGAGATGTTTCTAACTAACCCGTTGTTGGTAGCAGTATTGGCACAGACGGGGAACGGGGAAACCTGTCGGGACAAAATGAGGTGCAATAATTCCCCTGTCAGATCAGACAAACAGCACATTTTCACTTCTTTCCTGCCCATGAAAGCAAAAGAGATGTGTTCAGTGTTCTGTTCCCACTGTCTTTCCATGGGGGACAAAGCTCCAGCCATTCGAGGTAAGTTAGGATGCTAGCTAGTTAGGTGGCTAACACCTGTTGCTAACGTTAGTCACTACAGGTCATTTAGGACCCTATTTGTTTGCCAGTTTGTTGTTTGGTACTCTAACGGTAATGTCATCCTGTCCTACTGACGGTTTGGTTTTTATTTGGCTTTGTGATGAAATTCCCTTTTCCATATTGTTACTCCACACTAGGTAGACAGTAGACTGTACTGTTACTCCACACTAGGTAGACAGTAGACTGTACCGTTACTCCACACTAGGTAGACAGTAGACTGTACTGTTACTCCACACTCTAGGTAGACAGTAGACTGTACCGTTACTCCACACTAGGTAGACAGTAGACTGTACTGTTACTCCACACTAGGTAGACAGTAGGCTGTACTGTTACTCCACACTAGGTAGACAGTAGACTGTACCGTTACTCCACACACTAGGTAGACAGTAGACTGTACCGTTACTCCACACTAGGTAGACAGTAGACTGTACCGTTACTCCACACTAGGTAGACAGTAGGCTGTACTGTTACTCCACACTAGGTAGACAGTAGACTGTACTGTTACTCCACACGAGGTAGACAGTAGACTGTACCGTTACTCCACACTAGGTAGACAGTAGACTGTACCGTTACTCCACACACTAGGTAGACAGTAGACTGTACTGTTACTCCACACTAGGTAGACAGTAGACTGTACCGTTACTCCACACACTAGGTAGACAGTAGACTGTACTGTTACTCCACACTAGGTAGACAGTAGACTGTACCGTTACTCCACACTAGGTAGACAGTAGACTGTACCGTTACTCCACACTAGGTAGACAGTAGACTGTACTGTTACTCCACACACTAGGTAGACAGTAGACAGTACCGTTACTCCACACACTAGGTAGACAGTACCGTTACTCCACACACTAGGTAGACAGTAGACTGTACCGTTACTCCACACTAGGTAGACAGACTGTACCGTTACTCCACACACTAGGTAGACAGTAGACTGTACCGTTACTCCACACTAGGTAGACAGTAGACTGTACCGTTACTCCACACTAGGTAGACAGTAGACTGTACCGTTACTCCACACTAGGTAGACAGTAGACTGTACCGTTACTCCACACACTACGTAGACAGTAGATGGTACCGTTACTCCACACTAGGTAGACAGTAGACTGTACTGTTACTCCACACTAGGTAGACAGTAGACTGTACCGTTACTCCACACTAGGTAGACAGTAGACTGTACCGTTACTCCACACACTAGGTAGACAGTAGGCTGTACCGTTACTCCACACTCTAGGTAGACAGTAGGCTGTACTGTTACTCCACACTCTAGGTAGACAGTAGGCTGTACTGTTACTCCACACTAGGTAGACAGTAGACTGTACTGTTACTCCACACACTAGGTAGACAGTAGACTGTACTGTTACTCCACACACTAGGTAGACAGTAGACTGTACTGTTACTCCACACACTAGGTAGACAGTAGACTGTACTGTTACTCCACACACTAGGTAGACAGTAGACTGTACTGTTACTCCACACACTAGGTAGACAGTAGACTGTATTGTTACTCCACACACTAGGTAGACAGTAGACTGTACTGTTACTCCACACACGAGGTAGACAGTAGACTGTACTGTTACTCCACACACTAGGTAGACAGTAGACTGTACTGTTACTCCACACACTAGGTAGACAGTAGACTGTACTGTTACTCCACACACTAGGTAGACAGTAGACTGTACTGTTACTCCACACACTAGGTAGACAGTAGACTGTACTGTTACTCCACACACTAGGTAGACAGTAGACTGTACTGTTACTCCACACTAGGTAGACAGTAGACTGTACTGTTACTCCACACACTAGGTAGACAGTAGACTGTACTGTTACTCCACACACTAGGTAGACAGTAGACTGTACTGTTACTCCACACACTAGGTAGACAGTAGACTGTACTGTTACTCCACACACTAGGTAGACAGTAGACTGTACTGTTACTCCACACACTAGGTAGACAGTAGACTGTACTGTTACTCCACAATAGGTAGACAGTAGACTGTACTGTTACTCCACACTAGGTAGACAGTAGACTGTACCGTTACTCCACACACTAGGTAGACAGTAGACTGTACTGTTACTCCACACACTAGGTAGACAGTAGACTGTACTGTTACTCCACACACTAGGTAGACAGTAGACTGTACTGTTACTCCACACTAGGTAGACAGTAGACTGTACTGTTACTCCACACTAGGTAGACAGTAATTGTCATTTGATGGTATTCCGTCCACTCCTCCTCTCCACCAGCCCTCCCACACAGCAGACGACTCAGACAATATCCAGGTAAACCCTGTCTCCCCCAGGTGCCCTCTGCTCCAACCTTCTGAATGTGTGTGGGTGGGTGCTGGAACTTCTCTGTGCTTGGCTGATGTCAGGAAGTGTGAGAGGTGGCTAACACTCATGCTACCTGCCTGTCCTGAAGTGTGTCTGTGAAAACCACATAACCGTCTCTCCACCCCTTTCCTAAACTAGGCTTGGATGTCCCCGTCGTCTGAGCAGCCACCCACCCAGTCTCCTTTCCCTCTGCATTCCCGCCTGTCTCCAGACCCCCATAGCTTCGTCGATGTCTACGTATCACCAATCCAGTCCATGCAAGTGGTAGGTTTTGTTAATGGAGGACTTAATAACTGACAATGCTTCACTGGAACAAAACCGTCACACAGACACACACACACACGCACAGGTATCTGACAGAGTACCAGACACCTCTAGATAAAAGCATATATCTGTTTGTATTTGTTTCCCTCAGGTTCAGTCTGAACGCCCATGTGAACACACAAATGAAGCTCTGAAGCAGAACCATTTCCCTAGAAGCTACCACCAGGGCTTCTACAGCCAAGCAGAGTACTTTGTGGAGCAGCCAGACATCCAGCAAGATGCACTACAGTCTGGGGAGAGAGGGGCTGGGGAGAGAGGGACTGGGGAGAGAGGGACTGGGGAGAGAGGGACTGGGGAGAGAGGGACTGGGGAGAGAGGGACTGGGGAGAGAGGGACTGGGGAGAGAGGGACTGGGGAGAGAGGGGCTGGGGAGAGAGGGGCTGGGGAGAGAGGGGCTGGGGAGAGAGGGGCTGGGGAGAGAGGGACTGGGGAGAGAGGGGCTGGGGAGAGAGGGACTGGGGAGAGAGGGACTGGGGTGACGTTTGGGGATGTGGCAGAGACAAGCCGAGTTGGATAGAATGATTTGAAGAATATGAACAGCAGAAAGAACATTGCTTTTCACACGTTTTACAATGACCATGGTCTGTTGTCCTCGTTTGTAGAAGGTATACACACCCAAGACCAAGACATGTTGTCGGCAGTCAGTCACCAGGTACAGTTGTCCCAGGGTCCAGGCTTTGGGAGGCCAGGCTGGTCAATATTTCTCAGGAATTTTTGTATCCTAACTGCTGCACACAAGTGGCTGTAACAATATTGGTATGTGTTGATCTAGAACAGCCTGCATGAGTCGATTGTGGAGATGGAAACAGGACTTCTCCCACCTGTTACTGTCTCTACACCACTGTCCATTGTAGCTTGCTTACGAACAGAGCATAACTAATGCTGAGTGACAGTAATTGTGTTTTATAAACTGGGTGGTTCGAGCCCTGAATGCTGATTGGCTGAAAGCCGTGGTATATCAGAACGTATATTACGGTATGACAAAACATTTATTTTTACTGCTCTATTTACGTTGGTAACCAGTTTATAACAGCAATAAGGCACCTCAGGGGTTTGTGGTATATGGCCAATATACCACAGCTAAGGGCTGTATCCAGGCACTCCACGTTGCATCTCGCATAAGAACAGCCCTTAGCCGTGGTACATTGGCCATATAGCACACACCCCCACGTTCCTTATTGCTTAATTATATGTTTTACAATGTCTTTATAGTTTATTATGTGTTTAAAGTCTTTATTTAAAAAACTTGGAATACAATGTTATTTCTTTAAAACATTTATTTGTATACTATGTCGTGAGCCTCCTCTACTTCCTGGAATCCAATGTAGCTTGGGGTCAGCGTATTTAGATGGAATTGTCGCGACCACACAGACTGGGAGTCCCCAGCGTTGGCCTCGACCACAATGTGATATACAACAATCAAAAGAACAAATCAGTCTAGGCCTTTACAACATCAAACATAACAATGGGCTCAGGGATCATTGGGCCTGTTCATTTCAAAGCCATATTGATGATGGCACAAAATGATTGACAGCTCTCTTGCCTTATAGACTAAGAAGACTGTATGGCCAAGTCATTGTTGAAAAGGTGAGGCTGTTTGTCTTCCTCTTTACTATGTGGGTTTACAGGCTAATCAATATATTAGTGGTGTAAAAGCTAGACTGGCAATTGCAGCATAAAAAAACCTGTGGTGGAAAAATTGTCATACTTGAGTAAAAGTAAAGATATCTTAATTGAAAATGACTCAAGTAAAAGTGAAAGTCACCCAGTAAAATATAACTTGAGTAAAGTTCTAAAAGTATTTGGTTTTATGTACTTTTAAGTATCAAAAGTAAATGTAATTGCTAAAATATACTTAGGTATCAAAGTACAAATAGAAATAATTTAAAATACCTTACATTAAGCAACCCAGATGGCACCATTTTCGTGCACACCTCTCAGACATCATTTACAGACAAGCATGTGTGTTTAGTGAGTCCGCCAGAGGCAGCATTTAAAATGTTACAAATACTGTTCTCTAACACTATTGACTTTATACTTCTTACAGTGTTTGGTAATATACAATATTGATCATTTAGACCATATTGTGAAGTACATTCTATTCACGTGGCGCATCCACTCGTTTTAGACACAGTGGACTGAGTTGATCTAACTTCAAGGGGAGACTACAGTAGACAGTTACATTATAGAGTGTAGGCAGGTTACTAGAAAATACAGTTGGGTATCATTAGCTGGCTATTCATTTGCATCTTAGAGAGGAATCATAAAACATATCCCAATTTCCAAAACACTTTCAGAGAGCTGCCCATTTGGGCTGTCAGATGTGGCAAGTGCTTCCAGTTGATCCAGGGCATTCTGAAAAACGTCTCCAGAACCCCAGGGTTGATGTTTACACACACACACACAGGTCCTGTTCTCCGTCGGTCGGATGCTCGACCTCCTCCATGATGTGAATCAGACCCGGGGGGTAGAATTAGTTTCTAAACTACATCCAAATACTCAAGCAATGGACCTACAAACTGTCTGGGGTGGTGACAAATGGTCAGGCAGGCATTATAAAGGTCCCGGAAGTGTTTCTGGGTGAACTTCCCCTTTAAGGCCTTAAAGCACAAACTGGATGATTTTAGCCGTCTTCTGCCACAGTTTTGCCGTCCCGGTAAAATGTGGACGTTGTGGGATAATTCAACGATGGTCGGACGTCTTAAAAATGATTTCTAGATGTATACTTTCAAGTTTTTTCCGAACATGCGCGGATCAAATACACCGACGCAGTTGATGTAGCCTCGCAAGCCAACGACAGAATGTGACAACAGAACTGAAGCAAATTGTACAATCTAACCAGGCTGATATCAACATTTTAATTTAGCAACGTCGCACAGTGTGACATTTAGTCATCGTAAAATACTAAATCTGAGAGAAAGAGAGTTGAGAGAGAGAGAGATCACAGTGGAAAAGTATACACATTCCTCTCAGGATACACATTCCACTGTGTGGTGGAATATATCCTCAGAATGCCTGCTCTCCCTTAGTGTGGGTGTGTGAGTGGGCATGTATGTGAGACAAAGGAAGGGCCGAGAGTTAATCCGTTAGAATAATATGGAATTAGTCCCAAAGAGTGGAGAGGACATTGCAGTGAAGTGGGAATGGAACTGGCACACACACCTATGTATAGGCTACACATACAAATCCCGAGGCATGATTGTGTAGAAGGAATTTGACCTTGTGACCCCAGGCTGGGGGAGGTGTGTGCGTGATGATTTGTGGGGGGTCCTGCTTGGGGGCAAGGAGGGGCAAAGAAAAAGAAAAGGGGAGAGGGGAAAGAGAGGAGAGGTGGAAATGACAGAGGTATGTAAGTAGGGGAGGAGGGAGTGTGGCATGGCCTGTTTGATGCTAATGTTTCTAGCCTATCATAACGATGTATTGAGTTATTGCAGCAATTTAGCAACAATATATATTTCCTTTTGAAGAAGATTCAACAGTATACTGACACACACAAACACACACATACACTTCCGTGAAACACACACCTGCATAAAACATCCATTAAGAGCAGATGGAACTTTCCATAGCCATGCTAACACACCTAGCATGCTAATGCAGGCACGAAAATGTGAATTATGTCACAGATGTGTGTGTGTGTGTGTGTGTGTACTAATGTAGGCATGCTCACTCACTAAGACCAACGAGACAAACACACGTTTACCTTCCGCCGTTAGCGGCTAGGCTAGGAGAAGCTAATGTTGCTAGCCATGTGTGACATATTAATAACATAGCTACGCTAGGGAAAGCTAACACTGTCAGCAATGAAAATCAATACAAAAATGCAGGAGGATGTTAGCTGCAATGCTAGGAGAAGCTAACACTGCTAGCAAGTCCCAACGTCTACAGTGCCACCCATAGGATACGGTAGAGTTCTCTTCATGGTCTGAGAGAGACATAGAGCCCTGCATCCCCAAGGAGGACACAGGGGACAAGAGAAAGAGGGAGGAAATGAGAGGGGGAGAGGGAGGGTTTGAAAGGGAGGGTTTGAAAGGGGGGGTTGAAAGACTTCTTTTATCTCTGTCTAAATCAACTGTCAACAATGCAGGAAATCACCAAGAGGAGAAAAGGAGAGATGGGAGGGGAAATAGGGGGGAAAAGAGGGAGGAGGAGAGAGTTGGGGAAGGGGAGGAGGGGGGTGAAAAGAGAGAGGGAGAAATAGAAAGAAAAGGAGAAAGAGAAAGAGGAGGGTAAATATTACAGGTCTGTGCCAAGTAAACATAAGGCGCTGGGATACTTCAACAACGATCCAGCCTTCAGAGAGAGAGAGAGAGTGTGTGTGTGTGTGTCTAGGAAGTGAAAGAGATAAAGAGAAGGCCTCTGTCTGTGAATCAGATGGAACCTTTCTGTGAATGCTCTGTTGCTCGGTCAAGGGGGACAAAATAGGGAGGAGAACCACTCAGCACAGTGGCAGCCAGTGGAGATAAACTTCTGGCTAATACACACACAAGGCTGGGACATCATTGGCTATCAGCTTGGTCTGGGGTTCTGAAAATGTCAAGACAATTATCCTTCAACACACACACTGAACCTAACACAGTCTCCCTGAACACACACACACTCCTGACACAAAGTCGGCTGGGC
>NC_092164.1:17113538-17121038 GCF_045791955.1 Oncorhynchus clarkii lewisi | reverse complement strand
GTAGGGGCATACCTGTTGGCATGTGGGGCTCGTCTGAATGCAGGGCAGGAGCAAAAGCCTGCAGCGGTCTCCAGTGAGATGATTATGTAACAGGCCCAATGTGGGTAATACTGCAGGAGGGTTGGCCAGGGTTTAGAAATAAAGAGGACATGAAACCTTTGTATTACATAGAACGTCTGTTGTACTGCACATGACTCATCTATTGTACGGATGATGAATGTGTTATTGTACACCTGCCCAGGGACTGCATGGGGACCGAAATTACCTGTTTGTTTTCTGGTACAATGCATCAGATTCAGCCTCTGAGTTTATGTTTTCATTGTGCATGGTCTAAAATAGACATAACAATAAACCTATATTGTTTGTAGCCCTGTGCCATAACTCAACAGAAGAACATTATACATCACAGCTTTGAACGTGAGCTACAGAATCAGTCTTGGCAATTTATGTTAGAAAACATTCCAATGCAAGTCATTAGTGAAAATAAAAATGTCTGAGAAATAAATCCTGTTCATTTATCTCTAGTAGCCTATTTAGACTCTGTAAACCTACATACCTGGTGCTCACCCTCAGGCAGTTTGAAGAGTTACAAAGATCAAAATTCCATTCATACTATTTCGACTATTTGGGGTAGATAAAATGACATAAGGCACGTTGACATTGAACAAAGGTCACTGCTTGCATTGAATAAATATTGTCGCATTCCTCTCACACTCCGCCGGTTGCAGTGCAGACTGAATTCGGGTTTATCTTGGGGGGTGTTTGCATGTTTGTTTGCCACTCTCCCTCTCCCTCCCTCGCTCTAATCATGTACCCCCTGTCCCTGTAACTCTTTGATGGGTGGAAAGCATTGACATATGACATCGTAGAAGACATATTAAGAGCTGTGTGTGCAGAGATACCCCCTCCTATCGATCTGGCGCTGGAACTGTGGGAGTTCAAAGGAGTCATCCGTACCCTGACAAGAACAGACAAGCCCTCTCTCTCTTTCTTTCTCTCTGTCAGAGCAGCTGGTCAGGACATCACACCCTGACGCCTGAACTATTTCTAGTGTGTACATTTGTGTATTTGTGTACCCGCGTGTGTACGCGTGCGTGTGCTTGTGTGTGTACGTGTGCGGATGTATGTTTGTATGTGAGTGGGACATCTGCTTATGAATGGGACCGCTTGTAGTGAATCACGTAGTCTTCCAGTATGACAGAAGTGAACTCTGTTGTGAACTGGGTGTCTTTTGGGATCGATCTGAGAGTGGTTTGTAGTATGTCCACATTCAGAGTGTGTTTCTAGCACTAAATCTGGAGTGGCACACTAATCCATATAGGATTGGCCTAAAGCAGTGCACTAATACATAGAAGGGCATTGCAGACGCACATTAAATCTGTTCTAGTATGTCTAGATCTGTCCTGGCCACATTGCTCTTCATTCCATGAGTTCCTGCCCAGAGTTCTAACCTCATGTCGCCATGCCGCCCCCACATATTAGATAATGGGAAATCGCCTGTTTGTGTGTGTGTGTGTGTGTGTGTGTGTCAGGTCCATATTTGAGAAGAGGCATTTTTTTCACAGTTAATTCCCTGAATTGCCAAGCAGGCTTATCTCATCTTCCTCTCTTCTCCACCTCCCTATCTTCATTTAGGTAAATGTTAGTGTCACAGTGGAGTTTGCTCCAAAGCATATATTCTGCTGTGTGTGTGTGTGTTCATCAAAGGGAGAACGGAACCCTATTATGACATCAAGGTCGATGACATCACTGCGGACTGGGTGTTGGTTGGCGGTCTGGAATGTGTGTGACTAAGGGGGAGGGACTTTAAAGTCAAGGCTGGGATCTCATTGGCTATCGGCTTCGTCTGGGGTTCTGTAAATTTCAAGACAATCATCATTCAACACACACACATGCACAGACACGTGGGAGAGGAGAAACATAACATTACTGTGTAGTTACTACTGTGAGCCACAGGGGTGAACCACAGGAGAGGGACATTCTGAGACTAAAGAGGCCATCCTACTGATGCTTACTCAAAGTATTAACTATGTACTATGAGTAAGCATGCTACATACTATTTAGAACGCACTGTTTGGTCAAATCTATCTATACAAAATTGCAACAACAAAAAAATAAATAAATATGATAATGTTTGTTTTCAACGCACTTTTGTGTTGCACAATCGTGTTGTACTCCGCCATTCATTTCTTCTCCCCAACCTTAAATCGACTTTATTTTGATTCAGTTTTAAAAGAAAACAAAGGAAAGATTGAAAGAAGGAAGCCATGCGAACACAAGAACATCTACTGAAGCCTAATCAACCTGGAAGTAAAACATCAGATAAGAGAAGAAAAAAAATCTGTAAAAGTTGTTTAAAACAGACATACATTTCAAAGTAAAAGTTGTTTAAAACAGACATACATTTCAAAGTAAAAGTTGTTTAAAACAAACATACATTTCAAAGTAAAAGTTGTTTAAAACAGACATACATTTCAAAGTAAAAGTTGTTTAAAACAGGCATACATTTCAAAGTAAAAGTCCTCAATGCGGCAGAAGTGTCTCCGGTCGGAGGCAGTTCCACCATGGCTTCTCACCCTGCCCCCTGCACCTAGTACAGAGCAGATGTGTGTGTGTTCCCAGGGCAGTCAGCAAAAAAGCAGATTGTTTGCATAGAGTCAGACACAGCAGTGTCTTATAAACGTGTGTGTGTGTCTCTACAGCAGCATGAGTCTCTCTAAAGGGAGGAGCTACCAGTGTGCTCAATCCAGTCACAGCAAGATGCTCCTTATTACCCAATCAGATTATCAAACTGATTGATAGGTGATTGACAAATTGATTGACAGCCGATTGTCTGATGGGTGTCGCCACATAACTGAACCCCGTTGAGCCACAAAGCAACACAAAGCATCAGATACATCATCTGTACACAATGGCAACACTATGTAGAGTTAAATACACATTTACAATGGATATATAGGGACAGATTGTCGCTCTTAAAGAAACACACACACCCACAAATACACGCACAAATACACACACACACACACATCATGCCATTTGAAGACACATGAAAACGCCTGTTAGCTTTACAGCTCTGTTCCACGTGTCGACAGCGCGCCTTGTGGCTAGCAAGTGTGTGTGTGTGTGTGTGTCACTTCTTCATATGTCCATTTTGGTTTTTACAGTAACATCTCTACCAGAGAGAAAGTTAGTTCGTTACAGCTAAGTCTATGTACACTGGGGTTGATTTGTGACGCAGCCTCTGCTATGAGAGAACTCTTTGAAAAGTATACGGACGGAATATACAGTACATGCGTTTTATCTCAAACTGAATTAAACATTTGACTAATTCTAAATGAATCAAACACACAATGGCCCTCCTTATCAAACTACTTAACAGTAAGATTCTGAAATAGAACACTGAAAATGAGGTTTATAAACGGAGAACGCTGACAGCCGTGTTCCAACAGCTCCCTTTTCCAAACGTCACGCGGCTCTAAGAGCAGCCCGCAGTATAACTAGTGACCACAAGATGGCGGTGTTTTGCACAGAGCTGTGTGCGTGTACAGTGTGTGTGTGTGTGTGTGTGTGTGTGTGTGTGTGTTAATTGACACATTTGAAAACAACTTGATTGATTAGCTGATTGTCTAGTAGTTGATTGTCAGTGAAAAATCTCCATATGGCAGTAATTATAAATATAACACAGGAAGTATTACTTCTACATAATAAACATGTTAAGACACATTATTGCACCAAACACAGTCTTTGGGATGACACAAACACACACACAAACACACACACATGCATACACAACACACACACAAACTCCAATCAAGATAAAAGAGTGGAAAACACGTTCTCTCCTACAGAGGGCTGAGAGGACCTCTCTCTCCTTCTGTCCATCCTCTCTCTCGTTCTGTCCATCCTCTCTCTCCTTCTGTCCATCCTCTCTCTCCTTCTGTCCATCCTCTCTCTAGTTCTGTCCATCCTCTCTCTCCTTCTGTCCATCCTCTCTCTCCTTCTGTCCATCCTCTCTCTCCTTCTGTCCATCCTCTCTCTCCTTCTGTCCATCCTCTCTCTCGTTCTGTCCATCCTCTCTCTCCTTCTGTCCATCCTCTCTCTCCTTCTGTCCATCCTCTCTCCTTCTGTCCATCCTCTCTCTCCTTCTGTCCATCCTCTCTCTCCTTCTGTCCATCCTCTCTCTCCTTCTGTCCATCCTCTCTCTCCTTCTGTCCATCCTCTCTCTCCTTCTGTCCATCCTCTCTCTCCTTCTGTCCATCCTCTCTCTCGTTCTGTCCATCCTATCTCTCCTTCTGTCCATCCTCTCTCTCCTTCTGTCCATCCTCTCTCTCCTTCTGTCCATCCTCTCTCTCCTTCTGTCCATCCTCTCTCTCCTTCTGTCCATCCTCTCTCTCGTTCTGTCCATCCTCTCTCTCCTTCTGTCCATCCTCTCTCTCGTTCTGTCCATCCTCTCTCTCCTTCTGTCCATCCTCTCTCTCCTTCTGTCCATCCTCTCTCTCCTTCTGTCCATCCTCTCTCTCCTTATGTCCATCCTCTCTCTCGTTCTGTCCATCCTCTCTCTCGTTCTGTCCATCCTCTCTCTCCTTCTGTCCATCCTCTCTCTAGTTCTGTCCATCCTCTCTCTCGTTCTGTCCATCCTCTCTCTCCTTCTGTCCATCCTCTCTCTCCTTCTGTCCATCCTCTCTCTCGTTTTGTCCATCCTCTCTCTCGTTCTGTCCATCCTCTCTCTCCTTCTGTCCATCCTCTCTCTCCTTCTGTCCATCCTCTCTCTCCTTCTGTCCATCCTCCTCTCTCTCCTTCAGTCCATCCTCTCTCTAGTTCTGTCCATCCTCTCTCTCCTTCTGTCCATCCTCTCTCTAGTTCTGTCCATCCTCTCTCTCGTTCAGTCCATCCTCTCTCTCCTTCTGTCCATCCTCTCTCTCCTTCTGTCCATCCTCTCTCTCCTTCTGTCCATCCTCTCTCTCCTTCTGTCCATCCTCTCTCTCGTTCAGTCCATCCTCTCTCTCCTTCTGTCCATCCTCTCTCTCGTTCAGTCCATCCTCTCTCTCCTTCTGTCCATCCTCTCTCTCGTTCTGTCCATCCTCTCTCTCGTTCTGTCCATCCTCTCTCTCCTTCAGTCCATCCTCTCTCTCCTTCTGTCCCTCCTCTCTCTAGTTCTGTCCATCCTCTCTCTCCTTCTGTCCATTCTCTCTCTCGTTCTGTCCATCCTCTCTCTCGTTCTGTCCATCCTCTCTCTCCTTCTGTCCATCCTCTCTCTCCTTCTGTCCATCCTCTCTCTCGTTCTGTCCATCCTCTCTCTCGTTCAGTCCATCCTCTCTCTCGTTCTGTCCATCCTCTCTCTCGTTCTGTCCATCCCTCTGTCTTCTCACCATCTCTTCTGTCCCTGTCTGTGTATGAAAGGAGAAGCTGAGAGAGTTTGGAGTCCTCCATTGCTTTAGCTTTTTACCAATTTCTCCCGGTCCATCCCTCTTCCTCTCTCCGCCGTCCATCCCTCTTCCTCTCTCCCCCGTCTCCTGTATATCCAAGGAGAAGGGAGCGGTATTCCAGGCTTTGGGAATTTCATGCTGACAGATCTGATATGAGCAGCTTATCCATCTTATTCCCAACCATCTCTCCTTGAACAGGAAGCTCCGCCTCCTCATAGTCATCATCAAACGTCCTGGGGAGGCAACACAGTATGAGAGTGTGTGTGTGTGTGTGTCAGTGTGAGTGTGTGTCAGTGTGTGTGTGTGTGTCTTACCCCTCATGCAGCTGTTCGTTAGCCGTCTCCTCCGCCACCAGGATCTCATACTCCTCTGAAGCGTATTTATCCCAGTCTGAAGGCTCTGGACACTCGTTGTCTATGTCCTACAAAACACACACACACACACACACACACACACACACACACACACACACACACACACACACACACACACACACACACACACACACACACACACACACGTTAGTACACACACACCCTCACTGTCTATGTCCTATAACACACACACACGTCAGTACACACCCACACACATTAGTACACACACACCCTCACTGTCTATGTTCTACAACACACACACACACACACACACACACACACACACACACAAACACACACACACACACACACACACACACATGGTCCTACCTTCTGCAAAGCGAAGGGGTCTCTCTGCTCGTGGTCCAGGTATTTCTCCAGGTTGAAGAACGTGTCGAAGAATATATGAGCCATCCTACACCTCTTCAGATCAGACAGGGTTATCTTACCTAAACACACACACACAAACACACAATATGATGTTCATCTACTACTGCACTGTACACATGTAAAGTATAATGTATAAAGAGAGGATAAATTGGAAGAGAAAGAAGACACACACACACCTTTGCTTTCAGGTTTGACAAGGTCTAGCATCTGACAGAGCAGGTCTGTGAAGGGTAGGGGTTCAATGCCCATCCCCTCCATCCTACTACACTGCTCCTCATAGAAGTACTCCAACTCAAACATAGACAACACACCGTCCCCATCTGTGTCCATACACCTGAACCAGTACTCTATACTGGGGGACAGAGAGAGAGACAGAGAGACAGAGAGAGATAGGAGAGAGAGAGAAAGACAGAGAGAGAGATAGGAGAGAGAGAGAAAGACAGAGAGAGAGATAGGAGAGAGAGACAGAGAGAGAGATAGGAGAGAGACAGAGAGAGAGGAAGATTAGATCACACACACACACGCACACAAATGCACATCTGCGCGCACACGAATGCATGCATGTTGCATACACACACTCTTTCCTGCTCACACACACACTCTGCTGTGCTACCTTGTAGGGCTTTTCTTGTCTTCCTCTGAGATGAGGAACCAGCTGAACTCTGCATAACTCATCCTCCCTTCTCTCTGCACTGAGCTACCCCTGAGAGAGAGAGAGAGAGAGAGAGAGAGAGAGAATGAGAGAGAGAGAGAGAGAGAGAGAGAATGAGAGAGAGAGAGAGAGAGAGAGAGAGAGAGAGAGAGACAGAGAGGAGGAAATAAATACTAACTTTACACTCAACCATTTTGCTTTTACCAGATATTGTTAAGTTAAGTGTGTGTGAGGTCTTACCGTGTAACGGCTCCTGAGAACAACCTCTCAATGATTCTGCTTGAGGATGCTGTCAGAGGAGAAGAGAGAGAGAGAGAGATGGGGGGAATGGAGAGAGAGAACGAGAGAGAGAGAGAGAACGAGAGAGAGAGATGGAGGGGCATGGAGAGAGAGAACGAGAGAGAGAGAGAGAGAGAGAGAGATGGGGGGCATGGAGAGAGAGAACGAGAGAGAGAGAGAGAGAGAGAGAGAGAGAGAGAGAGAGAGAGAGAGAGAGAGAGAGAGAGATGGAGGGGCATGGAGAGAGAGAACGAGAGAGAGAGAGAGAGAGAGAGAGAGAGAGAGAGAGAGAGAGAGAGAGAGAGAGAGAGAGAGAGAGAGAGAGATGGAGGTGCATGGAGAGAGAGAACGAGAGAGAGAGATGGGGGGGCATGGA
>NC_092164.1:17086038-17106038 GCF_045791955.1 Oncorhynchus clarkii lewisi | reverse complement strand
TAGGAGAGTATGAAGGTGACGATGATAGGAGAGGATGAAGATGACGATGATAGGAGAGGATGAAGATGCCGTTGATAGGAGAGGATGAAGGTGACGATGATTACTTTATTGCATCCGTTTCTTAGGTAGCGGTTCAAGTTCAAAGTTCATTCAGATTCCCAGCTGGTGTTGGAGGGTGCAGCAAAACCCCCTGAGAGCCAGATGAACCACAGACAGGCCCTGGTGTAGAATTACAGACAGGACTACCAGACAACCAACAGCTCCATGGAGTCTACAGTCTATCTACAGACCACAGCTCTATAATTCTCTCTTCTTTTAAGTTGTTCACTCTCTCCATGCAATGGATTCCAGCTTTCTATTTCTTTTCTCCAAAGTATTTTATTCTCTCCATTCTGTCCAACGGAACGAGGGATGATTCCTTTCAGGTATCCAGGAGAACAGATTGAAGGAGACAAGAACAAAAAGAGTAACAGAATATATCGAAAAAGAAAAGAGTCCCCCAAGAGAAGAAAATGAGTCCACAGAGAAACGAAGGACGATCCAACTGGACAGTGTTCCAGGTCGGTTCTGAGTCCACCTGCAGCTAGCTGGTTCTCACTCCATGTCTGCTAGTCACACACACACTCGCACTCTTTCTCAATCAAACTTTCCTGTTGCTTCACTTCCACACAAACACTCTCTAATATTGACAAATACTGTAGACCCACACTCAGACACACCTATATTTTCTCTCTCAGGGTTGAGTCCGTAGCTTATCCGTGTGTGTGCACTGATATATTTTCCGTGTGTTAGCTCCTAGCGTATCTTGTAAAACCATAGCGGCGGGCCAGCCGGTGGCTATACGTGGCCCAACAGAGTGCTTCTCTCTGGAGTAGAAAAGTTCCTGTCTCCCCTGTGGTTCTCTGGTTCTATGGTTTAGTCCTTCTGTCGCCTGTCGCTCTGAGAATCAAACTGAGAGACTCTGGGAAATATGAGACAGGCCGAGGTCTGGCTGCGACACACACACACACACACACACACACACACACACACCGGCTGTCCTGAGCGAAAGGGTAGGGCCGGGGGTTTGGTTTGGTTGTGTTGCATATCTGTGTGTTCCCCGCTCCCCTGCCCCCCATCCCCTAGCATCACTGGCTAAAGTTAGCCTCAACAGTATTCTGGATGTTCTGAGTGAAGTCTGGACTAAAGGATCGCTCAGCCCCATCTAGTGGCCGTGGCTGTGAACCTGTGAACCTGTGGCTGTGAACCTAGAATCCTCAATGCCGGTCTACAGTGCTACTGTATGTCTAGCCTGTCAACCAGTGCCCAGTCCACTAACCAAATGGTAAAACATCTGTGGCTACTGGCCTCACCAGGTGCAGCGTAGTTACAGGTAGAGCAGAAGGCTGCACGGGGAGAGTCTCACAATCTATAACAGGGGTGACCAATCCTCTTACTACAGAGCTACTAGGCGTGCAGGGCTTTGTTCCAGCCCTGCTCTTAACACACCTGATTCAGCTAATCAATGTCCTGATGAACCCCTGACTAACAGAATCGGGTATGTTAGAGCAGGGCTGGAACTAAACGCTGCAGGAAGTTGGAGGAGAGGATTGGTCACACGTACCAGTTGGTAGTAGAACTGAACAGAGCGCTACAGCTGACAGGAGGGGAGAGAGTTACGACAGGAACATCAGACATGCTCGACATGAAGTGAATAATCCCACCGTGTGTGTGTGTGTGTGTGTGTGTAGGTGTGTACGACACAAACCCTCAGTGAGGGAGTCACCTTGCGTTTTCAGCTCTCCCCCTCCACGCACGCACACACACACACACACACACACACACACACACACACACACACACACACACACACACACACACACAATTATTTACAGGTGCAGTGTTGTCAAGCCAAGGTCACATCCTTGACACACATACACACTGCCACCTCCAAGAGCTGAAGTTCAAATACTTGTAAATAGCACTGCAAGTCTTTCTCTTTGCCTGCATGATTTGCAATGCACATTGTCTCAATGATTGTGTGGCTCACACGACTTTGTTGTGGTTTTCTGTTGCAACTGCTCAGTGCTATTATTAGTAGCTCGGTCCACCATTAGCGTTTTTCAAAGCATCTGTATGTAGCTAAACGGTGCTGGCAGTGGAATCATGCTAAAAGCTATCTGCTATTTGTGACAGCTAAAACGTGGGTTGGTTGTTCCTAAAGCACCCCTACACTTGGTGAGTCATAAATCTCAGAGACAAGCGCAGATGAGTGTGTGTGTGTGCTTGCGTGTGTGTGTTTGTGTGTGTGCGTGTGCTTGCGTGTGTGTGTGTGTGTGTGTGTGTGTGTGTGTGTGTGTGCGTGCGTGCGTGCGTGCGTGCGTATGTGTGTGTAAGCGGACCCTGAACAGATGTCATTGACCCAGCTGCGTGCTCTTTTCCTCGCTGACCAACTGACAGGCTTCTCCTCTCTTCTCGTCTCTTCTTCGCTTACGTCCTTCTCTCTTCCGCTTACCTCCTTCTCTCCTCCCCTAACCTCTTCTTCTTTTCGTTTGTCTTTTTGTAAAGGAGTGGAGCAGTACAGAATTAGAGAGAAAAGAGGAGAAAAGAGAGCGCTGTAATAGCAGTGGATTTGAGTCCATGCTGCAGTGGTATTTGTGCACCAGAGGTAGCGGCTTAAACCGGTCCACTAGACTGACCCTAGGCCTCGTCCTCCCCTCTCCTGTCCTCCCTTTTCCTCTACCCTCCTCTTATCGCTTTCTGCCCCCCTCCTCTCTCCCCTCTCCTGCCCTCTCCTCCTCTCTTCTCCCCTCCCCTCTCCTGTCCTCCCTTTTCCTCTACCCTCCTCTTATCGCTTTCTGCCCCCCTCCTCTCTCCCCTCTCCTCACTTCTCTATTCCCCTCTCCTGCCCTCTCCTCCTCTCTTCTCGCCTCCCCTCTCCTGCCCTCCCTTTTCCTCTACCCTCCTCTTATCGCTTTCCGCCCCCCTCCTCTCTTCTCCCCTCCCCTCTCCTCCCCCCTCGCCTCCCCTCCTCTCTTCTCCCCTCGCCTCTCCTCCTCTCTTCTCCCCTCGCCTCTCCTCCTCTCTTCTCCCCTCCCCTCTCCTCCTCTCTCCTCTCCTCCCTTCTCCTCCTCTCTTCTCCCCTCCCGTCTCCTCCTCTCTTCTCTCCTCCCTTCTCCTCCTCTCTTCTCTCCTCCCTTCTCCTCCTCTCTTCTCTCCTCCCTTCTCCTCCTCTCTTCTCCCCTCCCCTCTCCTGTCCTCCCTTTTCCTCTACCCTCCTCTTATCGCTTTCTGCCCCCCTCCTCTCTCCCCTCTCCTCACTTCTCTATTCCCCTCTCCTGCCCTCTCCTCCTCTCTTCTCGCCTCCCCTCTCCTGCCCTCCCTTTTCCTCTACCCTCCTCTTATCGCTTTCCGCCCCCCTCCTCTCTTCTCCCCTCCCCTCTCCTCCCCCTCGCCTCCCCTCCTCTCTTCTCCCCTCGCCTCTCCTCCTCTCTTCTCCCCTCGCCTCTCCTCCTCTCTTCTCCCCTCCCCTCTCCTCCTCTCTTCTCTCCTCCCTTCTCCTCCTCTCTTCTCTCCTCCCTTCTCCTCCTCTCTTCTCTCCTCCCTTCTCCTCCTCTCTTCTCTCCTCCCTTCTCCTCCTCTCTTCTCTCCTCCCTTCTCCTCCTCTCTTCTCCCCTCCCGTCTCCTCCTCTCTTCTCTCCTCCCCTCTCCTCCTCTCTTCTCTCCTCCCATCTCCTCCTCTCCTCACTTCTTTCCTCCCATCTCCTCCTCTCTTCTCTCCACCCCTCTCCTCCTCTCTTCTCCCCTCCCCTCCCCTCCTCTCTTCTCTCCTCCCCTCTCCTCTCCCCTCCTGTCTCCTCCTCTCTTCTCCCCTCGCCTCTCCTCCTCTCTTCTCCCCTCCCCTCCCCTCTTCTCCCCTCCTCTCTCCTCCCCTCCCCTCTCCTCCTCTCTTCTCCCCCCCTCTCCTCCTCTCGTCTCTCCTCCCCTCTCCTCCTCTCTTCTCTCCCCTCTCCTCCTCTCTTCTCTCCTCCCATCTCCTCCTCTCTTCTCTCCTCCCCTCTCCTGCCCTCCCTTTTCCTCTACCCTCCTCTTATCATATTTCCGCCCCCCTCCTCTCTCCCCCCCTCGCCTCTCCTCCTCTCTTCTCTCCTCCCATCTCCTCCTCTCTTCTCTCCTCCCCTCTCCTGCCCTCCCTTTTCCTCTACCCTCCTCTTATCATATTCTCGCCCCCCCTCCTCTCTCCTCCCCTCCCCTCTCCTCCTCTCTTCTCTCCTCCCCTAATCTCTTCACTTTTAAGTAAACAATTACTAACGCCTACAAGTTGTTATTATTTTAAAGTGGAAGCATCATGTGAAATTACATATATATATATAATATTTCAGAGAAAGGTCAACAAACCTTCAACACATGCTACCTTCCCTTATCCACCAGCGATAGCTAGTGCATTAGCAGGAAGTACTTTGTCATTGACGTGTGGTGTAAGAAGAGTGTTATAATTAAGTTGGACTGGCTTGTACACTCAAATCAACAACAGTTGAATACTTGTTTTCACAACAACATTTATGAAAGTGTCATAGAATGAACTGTCAAGTGTCACTGTGATGTCCTTTATTGTTGTCAAATGGTACAAGGGGTTGGCTTAACTCTATAGGCTTATTTCTGCTGCAGCAACTAGGCAGACTTCACACACACACACACACACACACACACACACACACATACTTGAAAATAGGCATGCATAAATGCCATCTCCGTGGTAACGACCCTTGGCTTGGGTTGGCTGCATCGGTCGGAATGTTCTAAGGGCAACCGTGCCAACAACGAGGAAACACATTTCACATCTCTGCTCTATTCCCAGACTGACTTCCTCTCCCAACACACACACACACACAAACACACACACACACACACACACACACACACACACGCGCGCACATCCGCAGACAAGAGGGCACTATGTGTCTGAGTTAGAAGCTGACCAGACCCAGTAGTTAACACATAACACAGACTATTTCCTAACTATTTCAGAAACCTGCCAGATTGCACTGTAACATATATGTTCTCTCTCTCTCTCCTAGACCCACTCAGATCCAGATAAACACCTTCTCTCTCTCTCTCTCCTAGACCCACTCAGATCCAGATAAACACCTTCTCTCTCTTTTTCTCTCCTAGACCCACTCAGATCCAGATAAACACCTTCTCTCTCTCTCTCTCTCTCTCTCTCCTAGACCCACTCAGATCCAGATAAACACCTTCTCTCTCTCTCTCCTAGACCCACTCAGATCCAGATAAACACCTTCTCTCTCTCTCTCTCCTAGACCCACTCAGATCCAGATAAACACCTCTCTCTCTCTCTCCTAGACCCACTCAGATCCAGATAAACACCCTCTCTCTCTCTCTCTCCTAGACCCACTCAGATCCAGATAAACACCTCTCTCTCTCTCTCTCTCTCCTAGACCCACTCAGATCCAGATAAACACCTTCTCTCTCTCTCTCCTAGACCCACTCAGATCCAGATAAACACCCTCTCTCTCTCTCTCCTAGACCCACTCAGATCCAGATAAACACCTTCTCTCTCTCTCCTAGACCCACTCAGATCCAGATAAACACCTTCTCTCTCTCTCTCTCCTAGACCCACTCAGATCCAGATAAACACCTTCTCTCTCTCTCTCTCCTAGACCCACTCAGATCCAGATAAACACCCTCTCTCTCTCTCTCCTAGACCCACTCAGATCCAGATAAACACCTTCTCTCTCTCTCTCTCTCTCTCTCTCTCTCATAGACCCACTCAGATCCAGATAAACACCTTCTCTCTCTCTCTCTCCTAGACCCACTCAGATCCAGATAAACACCTTCTCTCTCTCTCTCCTAGACCCACAGATCCAGATAAACACCCTCTCTCTCTCTCTCCTAGACCCACTCAGATCCAGATAAACACCTTCTCTCTCTCTCCTAGACCCACTCAGATCCAGATAAACACCTTCTCTCTCTCTCTCTCCTAGACCCACTCAGATCCAGATAAACACCTTCTCTCTCTCTCTCTCTCTCTCTCTCTCTCATAGACCCACTCAGATCCAGATAAACACCTTCTCTCTCTCTCTCTCCTAGACCCACTCAGATCCAGATAAACACCTTCTCTCTCTCTCTCCTAGACCCACAGATCCAGATAAACACCCTCTCTCTCTCTCTCCTAGACCCACTCAGATCCAGATAAACACCTTCTCTCTCTCTCCTAGACCCACTCAGATCCAGATAAACACCTTCTCTCTCTCTCTCTCCTAGACCCACTCAGATCCAGATAAACACCTTCTCTCTCTCTCTCTCCTAGACCCACTCAGATCCAGATAAACACCCTCTCTCTCTCTCTCCTAGACCCACTCAGATCCAGATAAACACCTTCTCTCTCTCTCTCTCTCTCTCTCTCTCTCATAGACCCACTCAGATCCAGATAAACACCTTCTCTCTCTCTCTCTCCTAGACCCACTCAGATCCAGATAAACACCTTCTCTCTCTCTCTCTCCTAGACCCACTCAGATCCAGATAAACACCTTCTCTCTCTCTCTCTCCTAGACCCACTCAGATCCAGATAAACACCTTCTCTCTCTCTCTCCTAGACCCACTCAGATCCAGATAAACACCCTCTCTCTCTCTCTCCTAGACCCACTCAGATCCAGATAAACACCTTCTCTCTCTCTCCTAGACCCACTCAGATCCAGATAAACACCTTCTCTCTCTCTCTCTCCTAGACCCACTCAGATCCAGATAAACACCTTCTCTCTCTCTCTCTCCTAGACCCACTCAGATCCAGATAAACACCCTCTCTCTCTCTCTCCTAGACCCACTCAGATCCAGATAAACACTTCTCTCTCTCTCTCTCTCTCTCTCTCTCTCATAGACCCACTCAGATCCAGATAAACACCTTCTCTCTCTCTCTCTCCTAGACCCACTCAGATCCAGATAAACACCTTCTCTCTCTCTCTCCTAGACCCACTCAGATCCAGATAAACACCCTCTCTCTCTCTCTCTCCTAGACCCACTCAGATCCAGATAAACACCCTCTCTCTCTCTCTCCTAGACCCACTCAGATCCAGATAAACACCTTCTCTCTCTCTCTCTCTCTCTCTCTCTCCTAGACCCACTCAGATCCAGATAAACACCTTCTCTCTCTCTCTCCTAGACCCACTCAGATCCAGATAAACACCTTCTCTCTCTCTCTCTCCTAGACCCACTCAGATCCAGATAAACACCTTCTCTCTCTCTCTCCTAGACCCACTCAGATCCAGATAAACACCTTCTCTCTCTCTCTCTCTCTCCTAGACCCACTCATATCCAGATAAACACCTTCTCTCTCTCTCTCCTAGACCCACTCAGATCCAGATAAACACCTCTCTCTCTCTCTCTCTCCTAGACCCACTCAGATCCAGATAAACACCTTCTCTCTCTCTCTCTCTCTCTCTCCTAGACCCACTCAGATCCAGATAAACAACTTCTCTCTCTAACTCTCCTAGACCCACTCAGATCCAGATAAACACCTTCTCTCTCTCTCTCCTAGACCCACTCAGATCCAGATAAACACCTTCTCTCTCTCTCTCTCCTAGACCCACTCAGATCCAGATAAACACCTTCTCTCTCTCTCTCTCCTAGACCCACTCAGATCCAGATAAACACCTTCTCTCTCTCTCTCTCTCTCTCCTAGACCTACTCAGATCCAGATAAACACCTTCTCTCTCTAACTCTCCTAGACCCACTCAGATCCAGATAAACACCTTCTCTCTCTCTCTCCTAGACCCACTCAGATCCAGATAAACACCTTCTCTCTCTCTCTCTCTCTCCTAGACCCACTCAGATCCAGATAAACACCTTCTCTCTCTCTCTCTCCTAGACCCACTCAGATCCAGATAAACACCTTCTCTCACCTTCTCTGCTTCTCTTCTCTCCTCCTTTACCCTCCCCTGTACATCTGTAGGGGGTACCCCTCTCCCCCAGCAGACCTCTTGTACTGCAGTACCCCTCTGCCGCAGCAGACCTATTGTACTGCAGTACCCCTCTCCTCCAACAGACCTCTTGTACTGCAGTACCCCTCTCCCCCAGCAGACCTCTTGTACTGCAGTACCCCTCTCCTCCAACAGACCTCTTGTACTGCAGTACCCCTCTCCTCCAGCAGACCTCTTGTACTGCAGTACCCCTGTCCTCCAGCAGACCTCTTGTACTGCAGTACCCCTGTCCTCCAGCAGACCTCTTGTACTGCAGTACCCCTCTCCTCCAACAGATGGAGGCAGAGCTCCTAGATGAAGCAGGAGGAGGATGAAGTCGCCCCTGGTGAATGTCTCCTGTTTAACTCTGTGTGTTAACAACAGAGTAAAACTAGATGACAGCAGAGAGCTGCAGGACACACAGACACACACTTATTACAAATGTAGGAAGTTGTGTAAACAGACAATGGTTACTAAGGTGACCGGAGAGACTGTTACATGTTAATCCTTACCTCTGTGTGTGTGTGTGTGTGAGTGTGTGTGTGTGTGTGTGTGTGTGTGTGTGTGTGTGTGTGTGTGTTGTGTGTGTGTGTGTGTGTGTGTGTGTGTGTGTGTGTGTGTGTGTGTGTGTGTGTGTGTGTGTGTGTGTGTGTGTGTGTGTGTGTGTGTGTGTGGAGGAATGTGATGGCATCAAGTGTAGTTCTTCAGATGTTGTTTTCTATTCTCTCTCTCTTTCTATGTGTGTGTGTCTGGGAAATATTGTTTGGACAATATCCCAGCCTGCACTGGGAGTGGTGTATGATGTCACCATGGGACTGGAGGCTTCGTGTGTGTGTGTGTGTGTGTGTATGTGTGTGGGTGGCTAACCTTGGAGGCTATTGTCAGTGTTGGAAACTCCTTACACACAGCAACACTGACTCCATGAGTCCAAGGTGTGTCTGTGTGTGTATTTTTGTGTTAGAGAGGGAAGTAGTGGGAAAGTGGGGGAGGGGGCTTCTTTCACCGCTTGGCTGAGCTTCCTGCTGTGACCTCATTTCCTGTGGAAGCATTCGGGAGCTGATGTCATTAAGTACCGACACCAAGACAACAACCCCTGTTGTTTACCCCTCCATTCATCTTGTCGACCTCTTCTCTTTCTCACACGTTTTCCTTCAGCTCTATTAGCTTCGTCTCGAATGGCACCCTAGTGCCTAGGGCCCTGGTCAAGGGAATAGGGTGCCATTTGAAATGCAGTCACTGTAGAAGGGTAGGAGGAGGGTTGGCTATCCCTCATTTCTGTTCTGGGCTCCAAATGGTTAGTCTGCTCTCTGCTGTCTGTTCTGCTAGTCTTGTCTTGCTCTCTGCTCTGCATTCGACTGGCTTGCCTGGCCTTGGATTCATCTGGCCTTGCCTCCTGGTCTCCATGGTGATTAATGGAAACACTCTGACAGGTGCAGAAAGGCCTATATTACTCTGTCACCAGACACACACACACACACACAAACACACACACACACACACACACACAAGCACACAAACACACTGCCTTTGGACCCCTGTGTCGCACTTCAGTGTGACTGACAGGGTAATGTTTAATTAGGACATGGGGCGGGGTTGGCGCTGGTGTGTATTTGCATAATTCTCAGAGTGCCAAAGAGGCATCGGGTGTCAGAAAGCACACACACACACACACACACACACACACACACACACACACACACACACACACACACACAGGGTCCGTTTACACTGTGGCGACAGTGAGTCTGTTAGCAAGATGCCGTAGTAGACAGATTTAGGTCCCCATCACACCTCTATCTGTCAGCCTAGTGTGTGTGTGTGTGTGTGTGTGTGTGTGTGTGTGTGTGTGTGTGTGTGTGTGTGTGTGTGTGTGTGTGTGTGTGTATGTGTGTGTGTGTGTGTGTGTGTGTGTGCTTGGTAACAACACCATTAACATTCCCAATGCCAACAGCCCCCACCGTCTCCTGCTGTGCTCCAATCAGCCCCCCCCACACACACACACACACACACACACACACACACGCACACGCACACGCACACACACACACACACACACACACCCGTTCTGCCTGTGACACTACAACAACAGAGACTGGTCCCAAAATAACACTTCAACCAATCAGAGAGGAGAGCCTGTGAGTGGACCACTTCATCTACATTCCTCTCTCTCTCTCTCTCTCCTTGTCATCCCTCCTTCTCTCTTTCCGTCTACCTCTCCTGTCTGTTGATTGTCCATGCTGTGTAACCTTACTCCATGTTGATATGTAGGCCACATACAGGGCCTTCAGGAAGTGTTCACACCCTTTGACTTTCTCCACATGTTGTTGTGTTACAGCCTCAATTTAAAATGGATTCAATTGAGATGTTGTGTCACTGGTCTAAACACAATACCCCATAATGTCAAAACGGAGTTATGTTTTCAGACATTTTTACAAATGAATTAAACATGAAAGTCATTCAGATGCTGTAGAGGAAGGAAACAGCTCAGGGATTTCACAATGAGGTCAATGGTGACTTTAAAACAGTTACAGAGTTTAATGGTTGTGATAAGAGAAAACTGAGGATGGATCAACAACATTGTAGTTACTCCACAATACTAACCTAAATGACAGAGTGAAAAGAAGGAAGCCTGTACAGAATAAAACATATTCTAAAACATGCATCCTGTTTGCAATAAGGAACTAAATAAAGTAAAACTGTACAAAAATGTGGCAAAGCAATGAACGATTTGTATTCAGGACATAAAGTTATGTTTGGGGTAAATCCAACACAACACACCACTGAGTATCACTCTTTATATTTTACAGAATGGTGGTGAGTGCATCATATTATGGGTTTGCTTGTTATTGTTAGGATAAATCAAATTAAAAAGAAATGGAATAGAGAAAATCACCGGCAATATCCTCGAGGAAAACCTGGTTCAGTCTGCTATCCAACAGACACTGGGAGACAAATTCACCATTCAACAGGACATTAACCTAAAACACGTATCTACACTAGAGTTGTTTACCAAGACAATATTGAATGTCCCTGATTGGCCTAAAAAAAAATGTTTTTTTAAGAATAATGTTCAAATATTGTACAATCCAGGTGTATAAAGCTCTTAGAGACTTACCCAGAAAGACTCACAGCTGTAATCACTGCCAAAGGTGATTCTAACATGTATTGGTGTGGATACTTATGTAAACTAGATATTTCTGTATTTAATTTACAATAAATATGCAAAAATGTTATGTGGTATTGTATGTAGATGGGTGAGCAAAAAATATATTTGATGCATTTTAAATTCTGTCTGTAACACAACAACATGTGGAATAAGTCAAGGGGTGTGAACACTTCCTGAAGGGACTGTATTTATGACGTTACCATGGCACCCAGCACTGACGGAACACCCAGGAACCTAAAGTACCTCCCACTTTAACATACTGACACACACACACACACACACAAACATAGAGCAATAATGCTCTGTCTCCTGTGACAGCACAAAGCCCTAAACTACCCCAAACATTCCAGAGGAGAGGAGAGAGCTGGCCACCACTTTGTCTCCACCTCTTCCTTTCCTCCTCTCTCTGCCTCCCTCTCTCTCTCTCTCTCTCTGCCTCCCTCTCCGTCTCTGCCTCCCTCTCCGTCTCTGCCTCCCTCCCTGTCTCTGCCTCCCTCCCTGTCTCTGCCTCCCTCTCTGTCACTGCCTCCCTCTCTGTCTCTGCCTCCCTCCCTGTCTCTGTCTCCCTCACTGTCTCTGCCTCCCTCCCTCCCTGTCTCTGTCTCCCTCACGGTCTCTGCCTCCCTCCCTGTCTCTGTCTCCCTCACTGTCTCTG
The DNA here is from genome assembly GCF_045791955.1 of Oncorhynchus clarkii lewisi. Taxonomy (NCBI): domain Eukaryota; kingdom Metazoa; phylum Chordata; class Actinopteri; order Salmoniformes; family Salmonidae; genus Oncorhynchus; species Oncorhynchus clarkii. The sequence continues at coordinate 17,094,265 of NC_092164.1, read as the reverse complement.
CCTCCCTCCCTGTCTCTGCCTCCCTCTCTGTCTCTGCCTCCCTCTCTGTCTCTGCCTCCCTCTCTGTCTCTGCCTCCCTCTCTGTCTCTGCCTCCCTCACTGTCTCTGCCTCCCTCTCTCTCTGCCTCTAACTCTCTGCATGCCTCCCTCTGTCTCTCTCGCTCTCTCTGTCCCTCTCTCTCTGCCTCACTCTCTCTCTCTGCCTCCCTCTCTCTCTGCCTCACTCTCTCTCTGCCTCCCTCTCCCTTAATCTATTTCTTCAGTTAACCCACAGTTCCTAGGGCGTCATTGACAAAAATCATTTGTTCTTAACTGACTTGCCTAGTAAAATAAAGGTAAAATAAAAAAATTAAATACACATATCCAACCAGCAATACATCTCTCAACTAGAACACAGAGAAAGTAGTCTCCTTCAGCAGCAATAGTATTAGAGGAAGAGGCAGGTAGACCTGACTAATAGAAGTCTGACAGCCTGACACACACACACACGCACACGCACACACAAACACACACACACACACTCACGTCGGTCAGGGGTACTCACTCTGATCACCTCGGGCGTCTGCTGGATGAGCAGCGTCGAGCCGATGTCTCTCAGGGCAACCACATCGCTAGGGGCAACCGGGTGTCTCACGGCAACAGGAGGAGCAGTGATGGTTGCAACAGGTGCCTCTCCAGGTGTGGGTGTAGGGGGCGGGACAGGGGAGGGTGTAGGGGGTGGGACAGGGGAGGGTGTAGGGGGCGGGACAGGGGAGGGGACAGGTGTTACAGCCGGTGGAGGGGTGGCTGTGGTGGTAAGTACCGCTGTCAGGTCAGCTACAGGTGGATGTTCACGTTTAGCGGCTGCTTCTGAAGGTGTGGGTACGACTGTAGGTGGTGGAACAGGTGTGGGTAGGGCAGAAGGTGTAGCATGGTCTGTAGCGACAGACTCTGCTAGGGTTGTGGGGACAGGGACAGGGACAGGTGTGGGAGCTGAAGAGACAGGTAGAGCTGTAGGAACAGCTCCAGCTGTAAGTCTGGGTGCAGGCGTGGATACAGCACCAGATGTAGGTCTGGGTGCAGGCGTGGATACAGCACCAGATGTAGGTCTGGGTGCAGGCATGGATACAGCTCCAGCTGTAAGTCTGGGTGCAGGCGTGGATACAGCACCAGATGTAGGTCTGGGTGCAGGTGTGGCTACAGCACCAGATGTAAGTCTGGGTGCAGGCGTGGATACAGCACCAGATGTAGGTCTGGGTGCAGGCGTGAATACAGCACCAGATGTAGGTCTGGGTGCAGGTGTGGCTACAGCACCAGATGTAGGTCTGGGTGCAGGCGTGGATACAGCACCAGATGTAGGTCTGGGTGCAGGCGTGGATACAGCACCAGATGTAGGTCTGGGTGCAGGCGTGGTTACAGGTCCATCTGTAGGTAAAGACACAGTTCAGTTCACATACATAGAAGGAAGAACCGTGCAACATATACACAATACCGTAAATAGGAACAGATGGATACGGACAGTCACCTTGCCCAGCTGGTGGAGATCCAGGTAGTTTGGCCTGCGTCAGAGTGTCAGTCTTGGCTGCAGTAGCCAGAGTGTCCTGTAGGAGTCTCATCACCTCCTTCTCTTTGCTCTGAGCCCCAGTCTTCCCAGTGTTCCCAGGACTACCCCCAGAGTCCACCAGCTCCTGGGCAAAGCTCTCAATGCTCTCCAGGATCCTCAGCAGCAGGGCCCTGTCCTCCTCATCTCCCAGCCCCACCACGCTGCCCTCTGCCTGGAGAAGAGGAGCAGGGGAGCTGGGGGTCGACCTATTGGCCTGGGCGTTAGCGGTTAGGTGGCTAACAGGAACAGGCCTTTGAGCCTGGGGGTTGATTTGGGTTTGTGTCTGGAGAGAGGGTTGGGTTTGTGGGGAGGTGTTCCCCTGTCCTGTCCCCCTCTGTCTGGTCTTAATGGGGAGAGGGGGCTCCGCCTCTCTTTCTCTCTCTCCCTCTCTGACTCTGTCTCTCTCCCGACCCATGCTCTGCGACAGACACTCCAAGTCCATCAGAAGCTTGTCGATGTCGTCGTCTCTATGAGTGACAGGAGGGGTGTGTTCGGAGGTTGGGGGGCAGGTGAGGTCTTCACCGGCAGACTGGAGTGTGTGTGTAACGTGTACGTGTGACAGATTGGGGCTGAGGTGTGTGTGCGCGGAGCTGGGGGGTGTGTGTGGACTAAAAGCTGTCCCGTTCCGACTGTGAGTGTGTGTGAGGCTTCTGGTCGGTGTGTGTGAGTGTGTGTGTCTGGAAGCCCTGTTCAGCCCCCTTCCCAGGTCTGCATCCTCCTCAATGAAGAGAGCCTCCATGGGGGAGATGGACGGAGTGTGTGTTCGCTCTGACGGAGTGTGCGTTTGCGATGAAGGTGTGTGTGCCTGGGTTGGAGGGGTAGAAATAGACAACGTGTGTGTGTGCGGTGAGGGAGAGTGTGTGTGTGACAGAGTGTGTGTGTGCAGCAGCCCGTTGGTCTGAACCTTATGTCTCCCTGCTGTCTCAGGCGTAGTGGACAAAGAGAGAGAAGAGTCTGGAGCGAGTGACGAGGGTGGCAGTATATCCCTGCTCTTGGGTAAGGGAGGATTCTGAACAACATCCTCATACCGTGGAGGTTGATCATTCCCAAATATGGGTGAGAAGGGGACAGCAGCTTGCTGCAACATATGGAGACTACTAACCAGCTCGGCCAACTCGCTATGACCTCCAATCCCTGACCCTTGACCTCCAGCCCCTGACCCTAATCCTAACCCAGCCCCCTCCAGCTCTAGAGGCAGTTTCCTCAGATAGGAGCTCAGTCTGGTCATCACAGCTCTGTAGATGCTCTCTGGACTGGCTCCCCCATCTTCCCCTCCCCCGGGACTCTTCCGACTGATACACTGCTTGATGATGTCAGTACATTTCTTCAAGTCCTCTGAACACTTGACCAGAATGTCCAGACAGGCCCGTATGTCTTCCCCCCCTGCTCCTCCCACTCCTCCCTCCTCCCCTGCACGGGTCTTCTCCAGTAACCGGGCGATGAGGGACTCGTCTGCTAATGAGCTGAGGTAGAGAGACGCCACTGTGTTTAGCCCCGCCTCCAAGGAACCAGAGCAGGCGCTGGATAGGCTACTGGTGGACCCTCCCCCGGCCCTGGAGGCACTGGATAGGCTGGTTGTGGATAGAGACCCGCCCCCGGCAGTGATGCCTGCAGGCGATAGGCCTTTGAGCACTTTGAGCACTTTGTCGCTGAAAGGAGGCAGGTTCTCATCATTGGCGTTTCCATTTCCGGTAATAGTCCCATTCCCGGTTCCTCCGACGTTCCCAGTGAAGTGTCCGTAGACGATGTCGAGGTCCGTGGACCGACGGCTGTAGGAGTCCGGCCTGACCTTGCGACCTTTCCTGAATGTCACGTGACTCGTGGAGAGGCGGAGCTTCTCGAAAGAGAACTCTTTGAGTTTGCCACTAGCCAGGTTGATGGCTTCTCCTGTAATGTCCTTCAGACTGGCAGAGCTCTGGAGAGGCCGGTCAGGACCAGTGCTGGTAGTAGTGGTGGTAGTGTTGGCCTTCTTACCTCGCCATGGAGGACTGTCCTCCCCCACCACACCATACACACTGTTAGGATCATTAGGAACACCAAAACTCCCGATAGAGCTGGTGATACTAAATTTACAGCTGTTGGGGATTTGGTGAGGAGAGTTAGCGTTTCGGGTCAGGTTGTGTGTGAATGTGTGTGAGGGGTCGGGGTGTGTGTGAGCGTGTGTGTGTGAGGGGGCGGTCAGCAGCTCGGAGCAGGTGCTGCGATGGACCACAGTACAGTCCAGTCCCTGGGACAGCGCCCCACATGACCCGGAGCAGTAGTGCACCGCGTGACTCTGAGCCCGACGGTCCACCACCACGCTGCTGTAGCAACTAACACTGCTCACTACCACGCGATAGGCTGCTGCCATGGTTACCGCTCAGTTGACGCTTGGTTACCGCTTGGTTACCAAGGTTACAGAGCAGTCTCAATTACTGCATGAAAAAAACATATTGGAAAAAAACACAAAACTCCAGCAAAAAATTATATGTGAAAGAAATCCAAGGCCAAAATAGTTATTGTTTAGATCCCTTCAGATGAGTGGGGCAGTTTCAGATCCACAGAGTCAACTAAACAGTTATTGTTTAGATCCCTTCAGATGAGTGGGGCAGTTTCAGATCCACAGAGTCAACTAAACAGTTATTGTTTAGATCCCTTCAGATGAGTGGGGCAGTTTCAGATCCACAGAGTCAACTAAACAGTTATTGTTTAGATCCCTTCAGATGAGTGGGGCAGTTTCAGATCCACAGAGTCAACTAAACAGTTATTGTTTAGATCCCCTCAGATGAGTGGGGCAGTTTCAGATCCACAGAGTCAACTAAACAGTTATTGTTTAGATCCCTTCAGATGAGTGGGGCAGTTTCAGATCCACAGAGTCAACTAAATAGTTATTGTTTAGATCCCTTCAGATGAGTGGGGCAGTTTCAGATCCACAGAGTCAACTAAACAGTTATTGTTTAGATCCCTTCAGATGAGTGGGGCAGTTTCAGATCCACAGAGTCAACTAAACAGTTATTGTTTAGATCCCCTCAGATGAGTGGGGCAGTTTCAGATCCACAGAGTCAACTAAACAGTTATTGTTTAGATCCCTTCAGATGAGTGGGGCAGTTTCAGATCCACAGAGTCAACTAAATAGTTATTGTTTAGATCCCTTCAGATGAGTGGGGCAGTTTCAGATCCACAGAGTCAACTAAACAGTTATTGTTTAGATCCCTTCAGATGAGTGGGGCAGTTTCAGATCCACAGAGTCAACTAAACAGCCTCCTTAAAATCCACACCAGAAAGACTTGAAATAGACACATTTCCACACAGAAAAACGTCCACATAAAAAATGAAAATATCCCTTCAGATGAGAAAAAGAAAAGGTCAATCCATCACAGGATCCATTAGAGTCAGGATTCATTTGATTTTCACCTGTGTCTAAACACCATCTTCCCAGAGGTCCTCATCTCTCCAAAGGAACTCCAGGGGCCTGGTCTAACCCCACTGTCGCCTGAAAGACCCCCCGATCAGGGTTCACCGTCCTGGGCTTGGAAACTCACCCAGGCCCCCCCTCCTTTTATCCTTCTCTCTCCTTCTCTCCACTTCTGTCCCCCTCTCTGCCTCTCGTTCGTAAAATAACTGCAGTCCACTCTAACCACAGCTGCCTTGATGTGATTCACAGATGTCGACTCTCGCTCCCTCTCTCTCTCTCTCTCTCTCTCTCTCTCTCTCTCTCTCTCTCTCTCTCTCGCTCCCTCCTTCCGTCCTGTGCTGTCAAGCTGGTCTCAGTGTGTTTCTGATGGGAGGACACCACCTGTGAGTTGACAGAAAAGGAGGAGTGAGGGGGAAGGAGGGAGAGAAAGAAGGAAGGAGAGAAAAATAGCGTTCAATAATTTAGACAGTCACCCTGTAGCAAATTATTTTTCTCTGTGTGTGTGGGTGGGGGTGGGGCGTGTGTGTGTGTGTGTGTTGTCAGCCCTCCAGCTATCTTCCAGATGACAGTATATATGAGGGACCTTAGTCCTTTATCATCAAAGAGTACAACACCGCATGTGCACTTCCTGACACACACACACACACACACACACACACACGACACGCTGGTTCCCGATCAAAAAGAGCGGAAGAAACTACAGAGCGCAGAGAAGAGAAGAAAATGATGGTGAAAGTATAATGTATAATGGTGAGACCAGACTGGCTTGTTGATTTGACCTTTATCCGTGGTTTCTAGGGATGGGGGCGGGAATGATATTTACATATCGCATTATTATTTTGGAAGATATTATATTGATACGTTGACTCAAAGTATAGATTAGTGTATATATACTGTATATTATATATTTAAAAAATGTTGCTAGGCAATGTTAGCTAGAGCTAGTCGGCTGTACCTACGCTAAAACTCTGGACATTTTTCATCCTATAGCTTGTTCCTAATCTTCTTTTTAAATAGTGCTTTTATTTCCATGATGCCTGAAAATGTATTTTCTCATGATCTCTCGTCTCTCCGCAGCAGACATATGGTGAGCAAAAAGTTTGGAACATCAAATCGCGAATAAAACCCCAGTATCGAATCGCAATACATATCGTATCGGCACCTAAGTGATAGTATTGTATTGTGAGGTCCTTGGCCCTAGTGATTTCCAATCTCAATGGGAGTCGTAGGTCGAGGGTCAGCGTAGGTGAGGTGTCCATATCCATACAATTTCCATCCATTTTCACGGAGAAAAGTTCCGATGAGTTGAACTTTTGACGTAACCATCTGTTTAGCCAATCACCCACACCCACGCAATTTACGTCACACACTCCACATGCGCACGGACCAAGGACCAGCATTTATCCATTCTAATATGGTGTCTGTTCTCTGTTCTGCTCAGTCTTGGATCCCCCTAAGGGTGAAAGAAGGAGAGGTGAATGGAGGACGGTCTACGTGTTCTCACATGTTTATATCAGTCGTGGTATTAAGAGTCTGTTAGCGGTGCAGAAGTACCTAATAAAAGCCCATTGGTCTGTTTAAAACACCAACACACGTGTCCTTCCCCAAGGCTGTCCCATTGAACTCTGATTCCCCCAAGGCTGTCCCATTGAACTCTGATTCCCCCAAGGCTGTCCCATTGCACTCTAATTCCCCCAAGGCTGTCCCATTGAACTCTGATTCCCCCAAGGCTGTCCCATTGCACTCTAATTCCCCCAAGGCTGTCCCATTGCACTCTAATTCCCCCAAGGCTGTCCCATTGAACTCTGATTCCCCCAAGGCTGTCCCATTGCACTCTAATTCCCCCAAGGCTGTCCCATTGCACTCTGATTCCCCCAAGGCTGTCCCATTGAACTCTGATTCCCCCAAGGCTGTCCCATTGCACTCTAATTCCCCCAAGGCTGTCCGATTGAACTCTGATTCCCCCAAGGCTGTCCCATTGAACTCTGATTCCCCCAAGGCTGTCCCATTGCACTCTAATTCCCCCAAGGCTGTCCCATTGAACTCTGATTCCCCCAAGGCTGTCCCATTGAACTCTGATTCCCCCAAGGCTGTCCCATTGCACTCTAATTCCCCCAAGGCTGTCCCATTGAACTCTGATTCCCCCAAGGCTGTCCCATTGCACTCTGATTCCCCCAAGGCTGTCCCATTGAACTCTGATTCCCCCAAGGCTGTCCCATTGCACTCTAATTCCCCCAAGGCTGTCCGATTGAACTCTGATTCCCCCAAGGCTGTCCCATTGAACTCTGATTCCCCCAAGGCTGTCCCATTGCACTCTAATTCCCCCAAGGCTGTCCCATTGCACTCTGATTCCCCCCAGGCTGTCCCATTGAACTCTGATTCCCCCAAGGCTGTCCCATTGCACTCTGATTCCCCCCAGGCTGTCCCATTGCACTCTGATTCCCCCCAGGCTGTCCCATTGAACTCTGATGTCCCCAAGGCTGTCCCATTGAACTCTGATGTCCCTGGCTGGTGTCTTTAATCCATGATCAGATGTTTCCCTGTTTCTCTCCACCACGTCCACATGTGTTGTGTTTTTGACTGGTTCACCATCAGTTTTGAACTCAAAGCCGCCCATCCAGATAAGAAATGGGCTCCTCAGATATAACCATTATGTAGTGCTGGGCCTCTCTCCCACTCTCTCTCTCTCTCTCTCTCTCTCTCTGTTTTGTTGGAGTCTCAGTGGAACAGTGGGGGAGAGAACACATTCCTCAGAGCTGCTACCCTCCCATATTACACACACATGCACACATGCACACACACACACGCTGCTCATAAACTGAACACACACCCATACACTAGCCTATGAAGTGAGTTGAGTAACTAGGCGGAGCTGGCCAATGAACTCCCTGTATTCAGTTCAGTGGCTAAACACTATTTAAAGTGAGGACAGTCCCACAAATTGAGCTGAATGGATATTAGTTCATACAGGGCTGAATTAATGTTGCATGGCAACAATAATGGCTCCTGAGACATGCCAGAGTGGCAGTTTGTCTCCATCTCTGTCTGGCTCTCTCTCTCGCTCCCCTTCTCTCCTCTCTCTTCCATCTTCTCTCTCTCGCTCCCCTTCTCTCCTCTCTCTTCCATCTTCTCTCTCTCGCTCCCCTTCTCTCCTCTCTCTTCCATCTTGTCTCTCTCTGTTTCAAGTTTCACGTTTTGACTGTCACGTGCACTAGTACAGTGTAATGTCTTTCTTGCTCTTTCCCAACAAT